>NC_082670.1:21732500-22058250 GCF_025265405.1 Mesoplodon densirostris
AGAAACAACTTAATATCTTTCAACTGGTGAATGTTTAAATAAATTCTCATACCCCATGCAATGCAAACCTACTCAGCAATAAAAAGGGAGGCTATTGATACATGCAACTGCCTAGATGGGTAATGCTTAGTGAAAAAAGCCAGTCTCAAAATGTTGCATTTTGTATTATTCCATGTATATAACATTCTCAAAATGGCAATTCTAGAGGTGGATATCAGAGTAGTGATTGCCCCAGGACAGGGGAGAAGAGAGTGGATGTGGATATAAAAGTGTTACATTAAAGAGTTCGTTGGTGATGATGGAAAAGTTTTGTGTCAGCGTTGAGATGGTAGTGACACATAAAATTGCACAGGGCTACACACACACACACACACACACACACACACACACACACACACACAAATGGGTGCATGGAAAAATTGGTGAGAGCTGAATAAGGCCTGTAGGCTAGTTAAAAGTACTTTGCCAATGTCAATTACCTGGCTTTGATATTATAATAAGATTTCACCATTAGGCGAAACTGGGTTCAAGGAACTCTAGGTACTATTGGAGCAACTTTTTGTGAATTTAGTTATTTCAAAATAACAACGTAAAAAAAGCTGTGATCTTTCTTTAGCAGTTGCTACTGTGTATTGCTTTGGATTCCAAGGCTTGTTTAACAAATTAATGTGGGTTTTTTTGGTGTGTTTTGGTTTGTTTTTGCATAAATAGCAGTGTTTTCCTTTCTTCTGGCTGTTCTATGGTGACACGTCCATTGAACAGCAGTTTGGTTCGTTTATGTTGGTGTGTGATTTTTTAGCTATTGCTGCCACTACCTCAAAAGTAAATTGAGTTTTGAAATTTGATATTTGTAATCTCAAATTTACTGATGGGGTAATTGGTTGAGCTACTGCTCAGCTTACTTAGGACAGTGTGCTTGGTATATCACAGTGTGAAGTAAAAATAATCTATTATTTTGAACATTCTATTTATTCCAAGGACATCATTTAAATCATAGTGCTCGACAATTTTTTTAAAATAATATAAAAATCTAGGAAAGATCACATTTTTACTTCTGGCACTTGCATAAAATCTTTGCCTAACATTGGCGTTTATGATAGCTTTGCATGAATTCCATGCACCAACCACAGTAAAGGACAATCACCCCTCCACCCTCTGTCCTCTATATAAGAACAGGGTATTATTAGTCCCTGACAATTTACATTCTTTTCCTCTGCAATCCTTCATTGTTCAAATTTATATGCTTAGTCTGTATAAGTGAAAGCATACTGTACAAACTGGTGTTATATTAGAAATGTTTTGAAATCTTTCCATGTGCCTTAGGCCTGTCTGTATTATAAATTGTTTTTAAGAACAAAGCCCAGGGCGATAGAAATTTATTGCTCACGAGCTAGATGCTATTTTGTGTACAATAACTCCACTATCAATAGTATTGATCCTATTTTATGGATAAGGCCACTGAATCTCAGATAGATTAGTAAACATGCCCAATAATACAGTTTGAG
Source organism: Mesoplodon densirostris (assembly GCF_025265405.1). Lineage (NCBI taxonomy): Eukaryota > Metazoa > Chordata > Mammalia > Artiodactyla > Ziphiidae > Mesoplodon > Mesoplodon densirostris. The sequence goes on from NC_082670.1 coordinate 21,734,006, forward strand.
AGCAGCTTGCTTATGGCTTCCAAACCCAAAGCCTGGCGTGGTTGCTTGTCAATGTATTTATAAATTCCTTTGTTTGGGGAATTTGGGCTTAAAGGCCAGTGTCAAAGATCCAAGAATATATGGAATGGATAAATCTTTAAACACATACAAACATACTTAAACGAGGCGATTCCCTTTGTGTATACGTTTGATGCTTCTGTTTAAAGATTCTTATGTTCTGAATATCAGTAAAACGCCCTAGCCCTTGTTCACTTCAGGTCTTAGAAGCAAGGGGCGGGGACTCAGTACGGTTTCCCGCCTTTCTGGTCTCAGTTTTCACAAAGGTCCGCACAATCGCTACATAACGGGCTGCAGGTTGCTAGCGTTAGACTCTCTCAGCCGCTGTGCTTAGCTTTTCTCTGATATGTCTGGACGGGGCAAGGGCGGGAAAGGCCTGGGAAAAGGGGGCGCTAAGCGCCACCGCAAGGTTCTGCGCGATAATATCCAGGGCATCACCAAGCCCGCCATTCGCCGTCTGGCCCGGCGTGGCGGTGTGAAGCGCATCTCTGGTCTCATCTACGAAGAGACCCGCGGGGTGCTGAAGGTGTTTCTGGAAAACGTAATCCGGGACGCTGTCACCTACACCGAGCACGCCAAGCGCAAGACTGTTACCGCCATGGACGTAGTCTATGCGCTCAAGCGCCAGGGACGCACTCTCTATGGCTTCGGCGGCTAAGATTGAGCTTTGTAAGGTTTTTCTCTTTTCTGTAGCAAAGTTAAAGGCCCTTTTCAGGGCCACCTACCCTTTCTATGAAAGAGCTCACACTTACCACTTGGTGGTCTGTAGGGTAGTTTGGTACAGATGGGAGAAATGAAGCACAAAAATGTTGCTTAGGCATAGTTCGGTCTTCAGTCCCTAAGGTGTTTTCACAATGCTGGAGGTGTTACTATCGCTGTTCCTGATGTATAGATTAACTGAGGACCAACAGGTGGCTAGTGGCTAAATGTGGCCACGCAGCTGGTAAGTAAATGGTCATGGATTCTTTGAGTAGAAATAAATATTTGGGGTGTCCACAGACACTAGAGTACAGCTCTTACATAGCTTATATACTAAATTAAACAATTATGAAAATGTGACAAGACAAAGGAGATTGGGCTAGGATAGTTAATGGTAGAAAAGGAACTAGGAAGATAAGGGCTAGTTTAACAATGCAGAGTTCTCTCTGCTTTAAGCTTCCTATCTGGTGATAAGAATGCTATTTTCTTCCTGGTACAGGGAGGGAATCTTCCATATGGGAGTTTGATTTCCTGTTTTTAGAAGGAAAATAGGAGGTCAGAGTGCTCTTTTGCACCTGCTGTTTTTCAAGTGCCTTTAGCTCAAAATAACTCAAACCAAAGTGGCATATTTTAGGGTGGCATATTCTGCCACCCTTCACCTCCAAGCACACTACCAGGCAACTTTCCCAGAGGTCACAGGGCAGAAAGGCTCACAGACCAAATTAAAATGCTTAGAAATTTTAATCAATTTAAACCATGTTGCAAAAAGCATGGGGAAATAGATGGACAGCACAGCATACTTAGGATAAGACAAACAGGTGGAAGGTCCTCGCTAGATGAATCCTGTTATTTACACAATGTTCATATAATCTCCTTTGCTCTCTGCCACATCAGCCTTCCTTCCTGATGATGGGCTTCTGAGGACCAGAGTTAAGTTGAACAAGGGGACTGAGCAGGTGGAAGGTAGCTGGGCCAATCACACACAGTTGCTCTATTAAACAGATCCAGGGGTATATTTGCTTGGTCTCTAGTTGTCACTCACCCATGGGTTTTATCTGCATCCTATGGGCAGAGGTCAAGTGGGTGGCTGACTTAAGATATCAAATATGGGGCTACCCCGGTGGTGCAGTGGTTGAGAATCTGCCTGCTAATGCAGGGGACACAGATTTGAGCCCTGGTCTGGGAAGATCCCACATGCCACAGAGCAACTAGGCCCGTGAGCCGCAACTACTGAGCCTGCGCGTCTGGAGCCTGTGCTCCGCAGCAAGAGAGGCCACGATAGTGAGAGGCCCGCGCACCGCCATGAAGAGTGGCCCCCGCTTGCCACAACTAGAGAAAGTCCTCGCACAGAAATGAAGACCAAACACAGCCAAAAATAAATAAACAAATAAATAAAAAGCCAAGTATTTGAAGCCCTTTAAAAAAAGAAAGATATCAAGTATGAGATGCCTCATAGATATTGAGAATTTTATGTGCTAATGAATGTGTGGTGCCTACTTGGTCCTTCAATCCCATCCTCTCTGTGTTCAGCACACGTTTATCTCTAGTCTCTGAGTCTAACATATACTTAGACGTAACTTAACGTATACTCACTCCTTCGCAGAACTGAGCACTCTTCAATAACAGTGAATCCCCCTTACACCTGCCTCCTCTCCCCTCACTCTTCCCTGCTCTTTCCTCAGCCAAATACCTGCTACTCCTTCTGGGCCCGGCTGTCATATTGAAACGGAGCAGGACAGTATGGTCTATGCCCCCCATGTCCTTAGCCTGACTTTTGTCTGTGGACAGACTTTAGCCAAGGAATAAGTTTAATCAGAGAAGTGAGAAAATACAGAAACAAAGGAAAACTGTCAAAGAAGACCAAATAATAATAGTTTAGTCCTTAAGTCAAGGGCCTTTAGTTCCTCCTCAAGGGCTATAGTTAATGTTCTGAGCCACATCCTGTGAGCTGCCTTGTAGGTACTGAAACGCCCGCCAGGTGGAAGAAGTTAACTACATGATGACCAGACTGCAGCCACGACATAAGCTGTCACAAATCCGAGAAATGGCCTCAAAGAAATGGGAACAAACTGACCCTGGAAGTAAAGACTAACTGTACTTAATAATCAAGATGATGCTGGTCAGACCACCACATGACCAATTTCAAGATGACTGTGAGAGCTGACTGTACTGTTTCTGCATGTAGCACCCTCCCTCAGCCTGGAAAAGCTCTTGCCCACTGATTGTCAGTGGGGAGGAGTCAGCCTTTGGACAGGCGTTCGCCCTCCCCCTCCCCCCGCCCCAGTTGCTGGCATCCAAAATAAAGCAAACTTTCCTTTCCACCAACCTTGCCTCTTTATTGGCTTCTGAGCAGCAAACAGCCAGACCGTACTTTCGGTTACAATATGACCTTCTTCCTCATATCCTCATCGTTCCCTTGCCTGCAAAGGGCTCTAAGAATGAAATTTCTGACCATAAGTGTTCCTACTTGAATATAGTCTATCTTTTATTATTTTTTTCTAATTATTTGTGTTTAACTTTCTGGTTCAACCAAGCTATAAATTACTGGAAGTTAGGACTAAGCTTTCTTCTTTCCTGGTGTCACTCATATATCAGTGCATAGACTGAATATTCAAGGATACACTAACTTGGGGCAAAACACAATTACACCCTTATTGTGTAGCCTTTGAACCCAGCATTGGCAGAGGCAATCTGCCACGGGCCCTGAGGGTTCTTACTGGGTGTGCCAAGAATGCCATTTATCAGGGTTGAGGAACCTTAAAGAATGGGGTAGTGGCTGTCCCCAGACAAAGAGCAGATTTGCTTAGTACACTCAGTTCAATCCCCCAAGCTGTACCCTGGCTGTGATGCAAACCCACTGTGTGTTCAGTATCCACATGGGCCCTTCCAGGTCACCCCTGTGGGACCTGGTGGACAAGGGGATCCAATGCAAAATTGCTGCTTGTTGTGCTGTGCTGTAATAAAATCTCTTGTCTCTGACCTAGAAGTGTTGTGTCTACTGCCAGCAGTCATGAAAGACTTACAGGTTATCTTATTATCTTGTAAGTAGGGTAAGATCCCAGACTCTTCACAAACTCTGACACAAAGTGAAGAAGGAGAAGAAGAAGAAGGAGAAGGAGAGGAAGGGGAAGGGGAAGGAGAAAGGAGGAGAAGGCATCGAGGTGGAGAGGGAGGGGGAGGAGGAGGAGGAGAAGCCGGGGAGAGAGAGAGGGTGCGAGTGCAGCATTTTATTCCAGGGAGATCCTCAATAGCTGTCTGCCCCTCTTGGTGGCACTATCAGGCCTGGAATAAATGTTAGGCTGTCCAGCCTCTGAATCTCTCTCTCTCCCTCGCTCTCTCTCTCTCTCTCTCTCTCTCTCCTCTCTCTCTTTTTTCCTACATGGCATGATAAAATTTGCAACTCACTCAGATTTCTGCAGTGGGAGGGAGTGATTGTAGACTGGGAATAATGCAGATAGAGAGACCTGTCAGGCCACTATAGGGATTAGAAAGCTGTATAAGAGAAACAAAACTTTCCTCTACCCTTTTAGGGTCTCTAGCTGGGCCTGAGAATTAAGTTGACATAAGACAGATTAACATGAGAAAAGCATACAAATTTTATTTAATCTTTTTACATGTACATGGGAGTCTTCACAGGAAAATGAAGACCCAAAAAGCAGTTAAGCCTAAGTGCTTATATACTAGGTTGAACAAAGAGTAGTAATTGTGAAATAGCATCTAAAATATATGGGGAGACTAAAGGAAGATAAGGATTATTTTAACAAGGTCTGTTTGTATAGATTCTCTCATACTGGACTCCCCATTTCTGGTGATAGGAATGTTCATTTCCTCCTGGTATAGGGATGGCACCTTTCACATGGGATAATTATCTGCTTTCGGAAAGAAAAGGGGAGATCACAGCCCCATTCTTTCATTAGCTGTTTTTCAAGCATCTTAGCTCAAAATAATCCTTATGCAAAAGTGGCATATTTTGGGGTGGCATATTCTGCTCCATTTCAGCTGATATTCAATTTTCGGGGTGCCAAGATGTCTCAACATTTATGGTACACTCTGGAAGAGACGGCTCAAGGAGGATCTATGAACTGATAATGGAGAACAAGAGTTTGTTAATTGAGTGCAACCGCAGAACAGAGGAATAGGATCCAAAGAAGCAAACTGAGAAGGATCATGGAGAACAATATGATCTGGGTTAGGAAGAAAGAAAAGGTACCACAAAACACTGTGAGAAAATTTGTGAAGGCAGGAGTAATAAACAGGGTCAGATGTGCCTGTTTTTTGCCATTCGAAGGTCACTGGTGACTACGCCAAGGATATATTTAGTGAGTGATTTGTGAAGAAGTCATATAATCATGAAAAGACATGAGGATAGTGACTCCAGATTACCCAAGGCTTGGAGATTTGATAAATGGAAAGGATCTGGTAATTGATAGAGGTATGGATTAAATTGAGAGACACTGAAACATATTTATATGTGGATGGGAAAGAGCCAGTAGAAAGAGGAATAAAACTTTAAGTTGGGATATTACTATGATTAGATCAGGATGACCAACTAATTTATTGTGCAAATAAGTTATTGATAGTGGAAGTGGGCTCCATTAATAACTATCTTAAGATAACAGGGACAGAATGAAACTGTCCCTGGGTGTGTGTTCACCCACACACCAGGGTGTGTTTTCACTGACACAAACACAAAGCTTCTGGGAGTGAAAGATTTAGAACACAGATGGCAGGATGAGCATGAGAAGGCCTGAAGAGCATCTCTTCCTCCTGGTGGGAAAATGGAGAGGTAAGGATGCGGTCAGAGGTGGGATGGCCATATGAAAGAAGGTCACGTTATCAACGTTTTGGAAACAAAGCATTAAGATTGATAACCTCTTAGTCATGTTAAGAGTTCCAACGCGTCCTCAGGAGTACACGAAGTAAGACAAAATTTTATGTCTCTTCCACCCGATTTGAGTTCACTACCTATGGCTCCATCTATCCAGAGCTATCTACAACGTTTTCTGTAGGAAGCTGCTTAAAGGCCCCAGGTGCCCTCTTCAGGACACTAGGTGCTTGGTCTTTGGGACATTCTGGAGAAGTTAATTTTAATGTCTTTGGGGTAAAATGAACTCAAACATGTTGAAATTAGAAAACTGATGCCACGTCAAACGCAACTCACTTCTGTTGAGTAATTCCAGCAGTTCCACTGCACGGGATTGTCTTTAGATGTCTGAGAGCCGCCATCTTGAGACGATATGTAACTCGGAAAAGAGACCAAAAAAACGCGACAGCCGGGGTCTACAAAAAGAAAGCGACTGCCTTAATTAAAACCGGAACCCAATATTAATATAAGGCAGCAAGTATTACCTCTGTTTTTCTTTTGTGCCAGTTAACAGCCCTTCATGTGACCAAGTGGGTGGCCCTGAGAAGGGCCTTTTGTAAGTAAACAAGAGCTTCACAGCCGAAGACCGCAGTGAAACTTAGCCGCCGAAACCGTACAGAGTGCGTCCCTGGCGTTTGAGCGCGTAAACCACGTCCATGGCGGTGACAGTCTTGCGCTTGGCGTGCTCGGTGTAGGTGACAGCGTCGCGGATCACATTCTCCAAAAACACCTTCAGCACCCCGCGGGTCTCCTCATAGATAAGGCCAGAAATACGCTTCACACCACCACGCCGGGCGAGGCGACGAATAGCAGGTTTGGTGATGCCCTGGATGTTATCACGAAGAACCTTACGATGACGCTTGGCACCCCCCTTCCCCAGACCCTTTCCACCCTTGCCTCGACCAGACATGACTCAGAATTACTCTCAACCTCTTACAGGGCCTAACCGAGGGCTGCAGCCTCTTATATAGCAGTTCCACGGACCTATTAGGAAACTGAAACGGCGGGGGCGGGAAAGAGACCTCTGCCCCCGCCTCTTCCCTTCCTCACTGGCCGTCTGCTATTGCCTAGCAGGGAAGGGGCGGGGAAATGCTACTCAGTATCTGTTTCCTGTTTCCTGGTTGGGGGTCCGGAGTCGCCGGTTTTGTGGACTCTAGTCGTGTGCCTGTGGGTTTTCTCAATTAATATTGTACACGTCTCCTCACCACTTTTATTATTTAACAAAAGGAGGCAGTACCGCCACATTTGTCTACAAAAGGGAGAGAAAGCAGAATAAAATTAATTTGAAAACATGAAGATACTTAAAATAATGTAAGTATTCTTAAAAACTCTAGTAATACTTATTAAGTTTGGCTGATCCTGAACGTTTCTGTTTGGCAAAGCGTTTGCATAACCATCGTTTTTCAGCATTCCTGACAAAGAGGGAGGTCTAGGAAGGGGAGCCAACGTTAATTGAATTCCCGGTCTTTTCTCCCCAATTTATAAAGCACTATTTACATTGTGAGGATGAAGAATCCCAGGATTGAAGACCTAATCCTGTTCTAATAAGTGGTATTGTTGGGGGTAGAACTGAGGCCTTCTGATTCTGTGGTCTTATGTTCTTGCCACCTACCACCGAGCTATGTCATTAAAGCATTGAAGATACATCAGGATGAATAAGTTTGTAAATTAACAGAGTTAAAAAAAATAACAAAAGAGTGAAGTACTGTCCAAGTAAAAAGGGTAACTTAAGTTCTACACACAGATAAGTGTTGATATGTTTAATAGACAAATGCCAACATTACTCACAGTCTACAAATTCACATTGAGTACCTTCTATGTAACTACAGAGGTGATTAAAAACAAACAAACAAAAGCCTTCTCTGCTGGTGCTTACCATATAGGCGGTCAGAGGATTATTAACTTCCTTGAGTCACAAACTTTTTGAGATTTAGTTCAGGTGCAGTAACCTGTGGATTTAGACATTGTGATCTCCCCTGCTCTCCTTTTTGAGAAAGGCACTAAACAAGAATCATTGATTCATTGCATTCATTCATTCAACAATTTAGGATCTACTATACGCCAAGAATGGTGTACAAATACCAGGTTTACAAAGACAATCACACATTCTTTTAAAGAACTCAAACGCTAGCTGAAGGAAGAGAAAAGGGGTGAGGGGCCATATAATCAGCCCACCATCCTAGATTCATCCTGGTAGTGATGGGTGGAGCAGCCATATCCCAGCAGCATTAGCATCACCTGGGAGCTTGTTAGACATACAGAATTTCAGGACCAACCCCAAATCTACTGAACTGATATGACATTTTTAAGATCCTCAAGTGAGTGGTTTGCTCATTCAAGTTTGAGAAGAATTGTTTTAGAGCTGTGCTTTCCTATATTAGCCACTAGCCACATATGCTCATTTAAATTAAAATTAAAATTAAATAAAATTAAAAATTAATTTCTTCAGTCACTCTAACTACCTTTAAGTAAATGCTCAATAACCACAGGCAAGTGTAGTTGTTGTCTGTTCTACAGTGCAGATACGGAACATTTCCATCATTGCAATAGGTTGGATTGGGCTGTATTGTGATAGAGAACTTCTTCTGGAGAACTTCTAGCCCAGACTGGGAAAGAGAGTGTGGTAGGTACCTGAGAATGAGGATCGTTGCAGGAAATGAGGATTGGAGTATTTTTGAGGTATAATAGAAATTAGTCACCTTCTGTGTGTACCAGATATTACAGATACACAGAGGGACATGGAAAAAGGAAAGTGGAAGTTTGAGAGTAGTAGTGTCCTTTTTAGGAAATAAAATGAATAATATTGATATATAGTTGTGCTTGAAGGGGAGTTTCAAGTGGTAGAGTGTCCTCAGGTGAGACCATCTGATAGGAAATTAAAATAGATGTGATTTCTCATTACCCTTCTGAACACATTACATTGTAAAACAATGCTCTGTTTGCTCTATAACCCTTATTTTTAATTTGGCCTTTTTGACATTTAGTCAACATAGTCACTCTTCTCCTTAAATGTTTGAAATTTATTGAATTTTGGAACACTTAAGTACAGCCCCTGTGGATTGCCCTGGTGAGCCCTGTCTTATTCACAGTCATTTACTATGGTGAGTGGGGGCTTGACACCAAAATTGAGAGAACATGAAGTTGTGAGACATCCATCGCTTGTTTAACTTTAGTTTTTCTTATTTATTTTTTACATCTATAAAGTAAAAATAGTTCAAGTCTTAGTCTAGCAGAAAATCCATGGTTTTAGAATATATGCAGATTTAGGATTCAAAAGTAATACAGACAACTTTTTTGTGGGCTACCAAGTAATAGGTGAAACTTTTCAACTTTATAGTCCCATGGGGTGATCCAGCTTTCAAGAACCTTGTCCATGCTACAGTTAGAGACAGCGTAAATACCTGGATCTCAAGAGATAACAGTACCTACACACAGCACAGCTCCATCCTCCTATACACATCTAGGGAAGAACTTTTCAGGTGAAATCAAGTCTCAATTATTGCTCTCCAGGAAGGGCAGAGATTACCTATAAACAAGGAAGCAAATGACCCTGAGCCCCAATGTCTGCTCACTTATTTGGAACCTAAATAGCCATGGGAACCGGTAACAGTTGCACAAGAAAGAAATGGTGGCATCTGCTGTAGAAAGAACTTTTCACCTATCTTAAATTGAGTACATACAACTTAGGGAACAATTCCAACAAGTATTCAACAACTGATATCATGCCTACAATGATCACCAAAATAGTAAAGATTTAAAAATATGAATTTTAATTTTATCTTTAGATCTAGATAGTATTAGGCTCTGGGTTGAAAAGGAAAAGGGTGTATATAATGTTTGTTACAATTGCTATTGACAGTGATGATACTGAGGATGACAAGTAGCCCCATCCTCCAGACAGATGTAAAATGCCTTCCCTGGGAAAATTGGAATGTTCTAGATCCAATCCTATAAGCTTCCCCCTTTATACACTGTATTTGTAATTGGTATATAACATGGTCTCAATTCCCAGAGACTTCGTTACAGACAGTGCCAGCCAATAATGACTATTTAAAAACAAGCCAAGTCATTTTTATGGAATTAGTTCAGTGCAGAGAGATGACATCTTTTAAGTTGATTATCCTGTCTTGGACTTATATGAGAAAATTCTCAAGTCACTATTGAATGTAGGCCAGAATAAATAGATTTTTGGAAGTAGGGGTATTTATTTAAAAAAACACAACACCAAAATACTTTTCTTGTTTATTTATTTTGACAAACATGAGGTTTAATTTCAGTATCTGATTATTTGGTGGATATTAATTTTGTGCTTAATATCCAATATTTATCGAATTCCATTAGCTCTCTGTCTTACAGAGATGGAGCATTAAATCAGTCATGTTTGCTATGAAATGTTTATTCAACTCCTTAGTGGACACATTCAGCCAATTAATTTAGGTCATGATAGCCTGGTTCATATTTTTTAGTAAAAATCCCAAGGAAACTTATGAAGATTCAGAAAGTGAGTTTAATGAGAATTTTTTTTTACTTTCTAGTCCTCTGTGCCCCTATTTGCAATGTTGAAAAAAGATAAATCAAATATATATTTTAAGTATCATTTTGAAATATAGGAAATATGTACATAATTCTGTACTAAATATTGGAGGAAAAAATCTTATGGACAGAATATCATTAGGCAATATACAATTTTAACCCACGTGATCTTACAGAGTTCTTGAGCTCAGAGCTGGTAAAATGTTGTAGAACTGCCAATCTATTGCTTCATGATTCACTTTTCTTCTTTGTAGATGGTGTGATTGATCTCTAATGCTCATTCTAGGTCAGAAAAATCTATTATACTAATTTTTAGAGAAGGTTGCTGACTCTATTTGGAGCTGTTTATCTAGAAAATAAATGGAGCAGCCTCACACCCCATCCTTCCAAAAATGTTTAAATCACCGAAACACTGGGAGCAAACCCAGTTTACACACTGGTCACTCAAATATTTTTTTAAAAAATCTATCCTTTTTAAAATAGTTATCCATCTTGTACGTAGAATTTTCTACCCCAGTGCCAATTCCCAGTGCTTAGAGCAAACAAGTTGCAGGAGAACTGTGCTATTGCTCCCGCGAAAAAACCGATTTTCCTTGTATATTTGAGTAAAAATGAGGTTATTTATATAAGGTTGAAAAGAAAACAATGTGTATGACAATGCCCTGGAAGAAAGATTTGCAAAGGAAGCAGTGAGAACTAGTAATTTTAAGGAAAATCTGAAAGTTGTCTCAATTTGACCGAAGTTTCCAAGAGAGTTGGGGGAATCAGGAAAGTTTCAGGGGGCTGGCTTTTAAACTAGGTATAGCAAATAAGGCAGGAATGAAGCCTGAAGAGTCTCGGATCAGTTTCCCCCAAATCCCTAATTATTTCGTGCCCAGACTTCTTATATTTTTCTTCTTTTTTAAGGGGCAAAAAACACAGCCATTCGGCAGAGCCGAGGAGCCCTTCGTAGCAGCGCGGCGCACGGAACAGGCAACCAATCATCACGCAGCGACTCTCTATATAAACCCCCAGGCGGCGGCTCCCGGGACACGCCGTTCTGACAGTTTAAGCTTACTTTTTGTCTTTCCTGGCTAAACAGAAAGATGTCGGAGGCTGCTCCAGTTGTTCCTGCTGTTCCCGCACCTACAGAGAAAACACCTGTTAAGAAGAAGACGAAGAAAACGGGCGCAGCTGCTGGAAAACGCAAAGCGTCCGGGCCCCCGGTGTCCGAGCTCATCACCAAGGCTGTCGCCGCCTCCAAGGAGCGCAGCGGCGTGTCCTTGGCCGCGCTGAAGAAAGCGCTGGCGGTCGCTGGTTATGACGTGGAGAAGAACAACAGCCGCATCAAGCTGGGTCTTAAGAACTTGGTGAGCAAGGGCACTCTGGTGCAGACAAAGGGCACTGGCGCCTCAGGTTCTTTCAAGTTCAACAAAAAGGCGGCCACCGGGGAAACCAAGCCCAAGGCTAAGAAGGCGGGCGCGGCCAAGCCCAAGAAGGCTGCTGGGGCAGCTAAGAAGCCCAAGAAGGCCACGGGCGCGGCCACCCCCAAGAAGGCCGCTAAGAAGACCCCCAAGAAAGCCAAGAAACCGGGGGTAGCTGCTGGGGCTAAGAAAGTGGCCAAGAGCCCGAAAAAGGCGAAGGCAGCGAAGCCGAAGAAGGCGGCTAAGAGTCCGGCCAAGGCCAAAGCCCCCAAAGCCAAGGCAGCCAAGCCTAAAGCTGCCAAACCCAAAGCTACAAAGGCTAAGAAGGCGGCCTCCAAGAAGAAGTAAATCGGTAACGGGACGTCCTACTTTGAAAATCTCAAAGGCTCTTTTCAGAGCCACCCACTACTTTCAGATAAAAGAGCTTAGCCGGATATGTTTCTGTAGGTAAACCAACAAGTGTTTTGTAAAGGTAATTCTTTTTTAAACTTAAATCAGTTTTTTTAAACTTGCCGCCCTAACGTGATTGGCTATGCGTCAGGGTGCGCGCGCACCACCACGTTCAGAACTCTCCGAATGTTGTGATCACAGTCCTCTAATGAGAGTTTAGTGGCTCTCAAAAGAGCCTTTGCGGCAGATTCACTTGCCCCTTTGCCCTGTGGTGGCTCTCGGTCTTCTTAGGCAGCAGCAGGGCCTGGATGTTGGGCAGGACGCCGCCCTGAGCGATGGTGACTTCGCCCAGCAGCTTGTTGAGCTCCTCGTCGTAGCGGATGGCCAGCTGCCGGTGACGCGGGATGATGCGCGTCTTCTTGTCGCGGCCCCCGTTGCCCGCCAGCTCCAGGATCTCGGCCGTCAGGTGCTCCAGCACCGCCGCCAGGTACACCGGCGCGCCGTCCCCGACCCGCTCGGCATAGTTACCCTTGCGAAGCAGGCCGTGGACTCGGCCCACGGGGAACTGGAGCCCGCCCCGCGAAGAGCGGGTCTTGGCCTTTGCTCGCGCTTTGCCGCCCTCTTTTCCTCGTCCAGACATGTTAGGAAAGAAATAGTGCAGCTTCAGGAAGGGGTTATTATAGTCTCTGGATGTTTCTAAAATTTCCATTCCCATTGGTTTGCAGAGGCTATTGAGAGAGTTAGCCAATCAGAATGCACTGCTGGAGTTACTTGCATGGGCTCCAGGAGAAAATACTGCACCAATTAGAGGCTGTGATATTAAGACTTGTATAGATACATACTTTGAAGCAGTTGAAAAGCTTGGATTTTTCCGCTTGATGAATGTAGTCCTATTTGGGGGGAGTATTCATGCTATTGTTATTCTGCCTAAATCTGCATAATTGTTGCTACCACCCTGACACCAAGGGATAGAAAAAAGTAAGCTACCCCTGGCGGTTTATAATTTACCCTTTTCTTTGCCAGATTTTTTCCCCCCTCAGATGTTGACAAGACCCAGGCAGCTGGGTTGGTGGTCTAATATATTTTGGTGAATAGGCAACAAACAGGGAGGCAGAAACAAATAAAAACCGTTGATAAAGGGAACGAGATTGCTTAGAGAGCTCCTGGAGCTGGAGTAACCAGGGCAAAATAAATGGCTCTAGGAAGATGGGTTAACCTGATATTACATCATTTCCCCTTCATCCCTGGTTTTTTTTTTTTTTTGTTGTTGTTGTTGTTATTTTAATTTCTGGGGAAGGCCACTCGATTTTACTGGCAAATCTTGACCAAAATCTGAGTTCTGCAGACCTTTAGGGGCTTGTAAACATGGATGAGGAAAAATTACATCTTTATTTTACCAAACTCTAAATGCAGCTAAGCATTTCCTTCAAGTATATCTGTAGGCAGCTAATCACAATGGATTTTGCAGTGCCTCTGACTTTTTCAACAGTGGCCATCACAGATGTTTTTGGATCACTTTGAAGATATTGCACATATCTTGAAATAAAATTTACATCATTCTGATTCCTTGAAACTGACATTTGTTATTCCACCTTTTGCTCCTTGTTATTTGATGTAACTAATGAAACACATTTTACGTAAAAGAAATACATTTTGACAGCTGTATTTTAATGTGGCTAATTTTCTTATCCTGTATGCTTTAAGTATTTTAAAACATTGTATTGAGAAGATATTTGTTTACAGGTTTCTCCAGACTATCCATAGAGTCCACTATACAAAACAAGTCATGAGTCCCTGAGCAGATCTTCAGTGGCAAATACCTCATGGTTAAAAGACTTCATCTTATTTCTTTGTTTACAGATACCCAGCGGCCCCCGCCCCCCACCCCCAGCTACACATACACACACACACACAACTTACTGGTTAATAGTTTATTAAATTTTACTATTTAAACTTTCTTTAAAAAAAAAGGAGGTAGCCTGTGATACCTTTCTAGCTTTTCTAAGCAGGAGTTCATCTTTTCCCCATCACAACTGTATTCCATACTTTCTTCTTTCTAGAAAGGGCCAAAAAACCCTCCTCTTAGAAGACTGGTTTGGTTGAGAAGGCGATTTGGATAAATGGGAAGATGTGAAATGGTTACGCAGAAGAGTCTTTTTGAAAATAAGAGATGCATCGGGGGGAAAGTTAAGGAAGGGAGAAAAGACCTGTGAGGTCTTTAATACCCAGAATGAGAGAGTTTGGCTTTCGATTATGAGTGATGAGGAATAAGTATTATGTGGGAATATGACATTCAACAAGAGTGGTTACTATATAGTATCTCTGTAGTTCGTTACATTTTACAAACTACTTCTATGCCTGCCTCACTATAAAGCATTTGCAGTAGGTATAGCTAAGCTGCTTGATTATTATTAGACTGCACCGTGTGGCTTGCGGGATCTTAGTTCCCCCACCAGGGATTGAACCCAGTCCGTGGCAGTGAAAGTCCTAACCACTGGACTGCCAGGGAATTCCCTAAGCTACATGTTTTTTTTGTTTTTTTTTTTTTTTGTTTTTTGTTTTTTTGCGGCCTTCTCTCCAGAGAAGCCCATACATGTTTTAAAGTTAAGAAATTGTGGCTTAGAAAGATGAAATGGCCAGAGTCACCTTGTCAATAAATGATGGACCTGGGTCTCAAACACAAGTTTCTTTCTTCCTAGTGTCATTTTCTGAGCACTGCTCCCCATCTATTATGTCAACTGGAAAAGGAGTACAGTTCTCTATTTCCTTTTTACGCTCATCCAGAAAAAAATAACATTCATGTATTTCTATTTTAGGCCTTTTATGAGCTATCCAATTCACAATCCCTTTGGAATGCACCAGAAGGGATTAAACACGATTCAATCAATGCTCTTCTAGTTTTACACTGGTTTATGTAAATTCATATTCATATTCCTTTCCTTGGGACAGTTTCTAATTTACAAGGAAATCAGAACTTGTTTAACTCTTACTCCATCTCCCAAAATTTTTGTTGCAGTTAAAGCAGGTTAAAATGAACATCTTGAGGGCTTCCCTGGTGGCGCAGTGGTTAAGAGTCCGCCTGCCGATGCAGGGGACACGGGTTCGTGCCCCGGTGCGGGAAGATCCCACATGCTGCGGAGCGGCTGGGCCCGTGAGCCATGGCCGCTGAGCCTGCGCTCCACAACGGGAGAGGCCACAACAGTGAGAGGCCCGCGTACCGCAAAAAAAAAAAAAAAAAAAAAAAATGAACATCTTGGGATGGTCTTGATATCCTGCAGCAGGATGATGAGGGATCAGGAAGCTCATTCCTAGTCCCTGTATTTCATCAGTAAAACCACATCCCTAGGAGGGTCTCCTGAAACACTCATCCTTGGATTTCTGACATGCTTTTGCTGAACAAAGATGGTCTGTCAATCACAGTGGCAAAAACCCAGTTTTAGAAAAACTCAACATATCTACACTTAAAGATGGCAAATATCAAGCAGGAGCCTGTGTGAGTAGCTGTGTGAGTAGCTGTGAGTAGCTGTCTGTGTGAGTAGCTGTGTGAGTAGCTGTCTCCAAAATATACCAAAAAAAAAAAAAAAAAAGAAAGAAAGGAAAAAGGACGTCTTAGCGTGGAAGCTGTGAAGGGCATGTTCATATTTTCTTAGCTGCAGGAGGGAACTTATGCATATGGCATAGGTCTAAGCCAAAAGTAATTTTGGGGGCCAGGCTGAAGTCACTACTTTCTCCCTTCTACTTAGTAATTTCCTGACTCCTTTTTTTTTTTTTTTTTTTTTTTTTTTTTTTTTGCGGTACGCGGCCGTCCCATCGCTGTGGCCTCTACCGTTGCGCAGCACAGGCTCAGCCAGGCTCCGGACGCACAGGCTCAGTGGCCATGTCTCACGGGCGGCATGTGGAATCTTCCCGGACTGGGGCAGGAACCCGCGTCCCCTGCATCGGCAGGCGGACTCCCAACCACTGTGCCACCAGGGAAGCCCCCTGACTCCTTTTAACTGGAGGAGGCAGATGGAATTCATGTCACTGTGTGGAGGCCTTGATTACTCATGTCAGTCACTAAATCAGGTAGATGTTTAAATAAGTTTCAGTAACGGACAGTTTCTCCCCTCTCACATTCTCTCCTCATCCTCTCATACCTGGATGATTCCATTGTTTCTTAACCAATATCGTAACCAGTTTCTTCCTACCTGGTTCTTCCTAACCAGTTTCTCCAGCCACTAATTCTTAAATTCTGGTCATTCTGTCTTATAAAAATTGTCACTCTTACTTTAGCTTCAAGTGAGAACTTTATAGCCTTTTTTCATAATGATACTTTCTGCTCACACTAACCAGCACTAATAACTCAAATTTACCTTTCTATTCCTTTTTGTTGTTGTTTGTTTTTTGGACAACTTTACTCATCTGCAATTCCTTCTCTCCTTCTACCTGGGAGAATCTTTCCAATTTCATCTCAAGTTCCAACTCCATGAATAAATTCCCCTAATTAGAAAAATCTAGTTTCTCTGATAATGTGCTTTGATGATATTAATAATTGGGTACCATTATTATCAATGGAAAATTTATAATGCATCTATTCTTTTCTGTCATTAAACTAAACCCTAGGTTATTAGTCTTCTTTATCTTGTTTTCCCACTATTCTAGGTGTGTTTTAATTGACTGAGCTTTAAAATCCTGTCAAATGGGTAGGATTACACCCATAATAATCAGATTCAGTGATTTTCTGTTTTTCTGTGGAAAGCTAAGGGTAATAAATCTCTCTGCCCCTTCTATGACCCTCCTCATGGCTTGATTTAGGCACTAGCTCCCTTACTTTCTGAGGTATGCCATCCAAAGTGTTGGGGCTACTGGAAAAAAAAAAACAAAAAACAAAAAAAAACCTTTGCAGTATAAAAGTCTTCAGATGTAAAATATCAATATTTACCTGTGTACATATGGGGTAGGCAGGATGTGGAAAAAGAATGAAATGGCATTTCTGAATTATCTTGATTTTTAGCTACCACTTCTATAAAATAAAGCTACTGGTCATTCAGAGATTATATACTTGTTTGTTTTTAAATTACATGTACTTATAGGCAACCAGGTAAGCCTGAAATGGTTATACAACTTAATTTTCCAACAGGTACAAATAAAATGTGACATGATTTAGATTTGTGATATTTCCCCAAGAAAATCAAAATTCATTAAAAAAATCTCATGTTAAGCACTACCATTTCAATGTATGCCTTTAAAATTAAAAAAAAAAAGTGTGTGTGTGTGTGTGTGTGTGTGCATGTGTCTTAACAATCAAGGTCATTGTCTGGATGATGGACAGAAAGGCTAAAAATTGTCCAAGTTAATGTTATAGTTTTATTGCTGTGCATCAATTATATTTCTGTGCAATTGGCTGTAATAATTATAGTATAATAGAACACAGTTTTATATGATCCTGTACATTTTCAAAATCCACCCATTTCCTTTAACATATTATGAAAGTATTAAGATAAACATATCAGTCTTCCTATGACAGCTCTTCCAAGGAATAAAGCCTCAGGGGTAACTTTTGAGGATCATACTGATGCTATTGTTTAATATAGCAATGCCAAAGGGGAAAAGTTTTGGCTCTATCCTTTTTAACTGAAGCTTTCTTAGTTTCAGTTTCCTCATCTGTAAAGAACTAAGAGAATAATAATTATGTATATTAGTATAGAACTATTGAATTTACCTTATATTTTGGAGACTTCATAGAATAATACATGACTTCTGGCCGACTCAGTAATGCAACCACTCAATTAATGTTGATTATTTCTATGTGGTAAAACTATATAGTATTAAGGTTACATGAACTCTATCAATATTTTACTTCTGTAATCAGGAATAAACTGAATGGTAATTCCTGTTTGTTCAATAATTTTTATTTTAAATTCCAATTTGACTAATTTCCTGAGGGTTTGTTTTAGGCAAAGGACTGTTCTAGATGTTCTGATGGATTTAATTATACAACTAGGTGTTTTCTGTGCCCCCTTGGTCCTCATATCTTGACATCCACCATCTGGTGAGACAGAAACAGACATTAAAAAACTTACTGTGCTAGAATCTCAAAGAAAGTACAGGATATGGGAAAGTACATTCTAATATGGAATGCCTTTATGTAGCATTACAAATATCTAACACTCCATTATTGGAATTATGAATAGCTAAACTTTTTTCCTTATATGGGTCCAGGCTCCCCAGTTCTCACCACCCGAGTCTCAATGCCTGACAGACTTCCAAGAACAAAGACTTCTTTTATAAAACCTCCAGGACTTACAATGGCTAACTTGGCCTGTGTATTTATTTACAGCTTTGTTTCTGTTAAATTTACGACCTGACCTCTTTCCTTAGTGATCCTCAAGGGGAAACAGCCCATTAAAAAACAATAAAATAGAAGCCTCTCAATTTTGTAGTTAAGGATACCTCACCCATCTTGAACCTGAAATTTGCTGGTGTTTGAATAGACATAAAATCCTTCCAAACGGTCTACAGTAACCCAATTAGTAACAACCTTTCTACATTTCCAAATAACAGACTGTATAGTTTCAGAACAAAATTCCTTACTTTTTTCCCTTCAGCTACCAGTTTAGAAATAGTGAAGAATTTGTTACTTCCACAAGAAAGGAATATCGTTTCAATACAGAATACTATAACACTGCTGTTTTGTAGGGATGAGAAGAAAGCGAAGACAATATTTTCTGCAATAGAGAACTCTCAAGCTTACAGCTGATTTTCATGTTTTACTGACAAATATGAGGTGCTTTCATAAGATTTGATTTAGAGATTAAGATAGGGAATTTAGGAAAACAGAAAAAGACCCCTTTAATGGCGTCTGCTGAAAGGCTCATGATTCCTGCATTCGAGTTCATTCAATTTTTTTCCTACTCAGAGACCCACCCAGCTGCCCCTGTTGGTTGCTTTGGCCCTTTGTAGAGAAGACCTGGTGGGTAAAGACCGCCACCAAGTTCTCAGGAGCTGTCAAGGTCTTCCCTTTGGTGATAAAGCTAATAACCTAAGCTCCGTTTTAGGGGTGGTCGTGGTATATCCGTGACCATTCTCAACAGGGTCCTTGTGGTTGCTAGCGAGCTGGGCCTCACAATTCTGGTGAGCAAGGGCACCCTGGTGTAGACCAAGCGTTTAGCCGTGCCTAAATGTACCAAACCTACACAAAATATGCCAAACGAAGGTGTGCAAGTAAAGCGTGGAGGCAGTTCCTACACTGAAGACTTAAAAATAACATAGGCTTTTTAGGACTTCCCTGGTGGTGCAGTGGTTAAGACCGCCTGTCAATACAGGGGACATGGGCTTGAGCCCTGGTCCAGGAAGTTCCCACATGCCACGGAGCAACTAGGCCTGTGCACCAGAACTGCTGAGCCCACGCACCGCAACTACTGGGTCCAGTGCTGCAACTACTGAAGCCCTCGCGCCTAGAGCCCGTGCTCTGCAAGAGAAGCCACTGTAATGAGAAGCCCGCGCACCACAACGAAGAGTAGCCCCCCGCTCGCCGCAACTAGAGAAAGCCTATATGCAGCGCTGAAAACCCAACGCAACCCCCCCACAAAACAAAGAAACACCATAGGCTTTTTAAAGAGCTTAATTCCGCGACTCTCTCCACAAAGGTCTCTCGGGACTGAGCGAAGTTTGTGCTCTTAATGACCAAGCACTACGGCACCTTTTATATGATCAAGTGATTGGCTCTGAAAAGAGCCTTTGGGTTTTAGTTATCACTCGATTAAAAAAGCCAGTTTACGCCCTCTCCCCGCGGATGCGGCGAGCGAGCTGGATGTCCTTGGGCATGATGGTGACGCGCTTGGCGTGGATGGCACACAGGTTAGTGTCCTCGAAGAGCCCAACCAGGTAGGCCTCGCACGCCTCCTGCAGCGCCATCACGGCCGAGCTCTGGAAACGCAGGTCGGTCTTGAAGTCCTGCGCGATCTCGCGCACCAGGCGCTGGAACGGCAGCTTGCGGATCAGCAGCTCCGTGGACTTCTGGTAGCGGCGGATCTCGCGCAGGGCCACCGTGCCGGGCCGGTAGCGGTGCGGCTTCTTCACGCCGCCCGTGGCCGGCGCGCTCTTGCGGGCCGCCTTGGTGGCCAGCTGCTTGCGTGGCGCCTTGCCGCCGGTGGACTTGCGAGCGGTCTGCTTGGTACGAGCCATGATGAGAGATTGCAAACACTGCTACAACTACAAGCCGTGCTGTTCTTGCTCTTATTTATAAAGGCGAAGTCCTCCTGATTGGTCCGAATCTTCAAATTCCGCGCCGTGAATTAAGTAACTGGATAGGCCTTGTGATTGGATACCAGGTCTCACTTTAGAAAATCTAGATCTATTGCAGTATGCTCTATATTTTCTCGCTTAAAGTCCTCCGCCATTTATTCACCCTGTATGTTACATGTTTTATATGTACCTTAATTGGTTTTGTTTTAATCCCCTTGTTCGGGATTAAGTTTGGGAAGAGACGGAAATGAACGTTCCAGAGTTCTGAGCCCTTTCAAAAACTCCGGTTTTTGAATGTAATTGATCGAGGCCAGTTTCGTCACTTATCAAAGGTTCTGATTTTGAATAAACGTTTTATTTTAGCAATGCAAGCACCATATTACATAATTCCCAGCCCTCCAACAAACGCTGGCATCACTTCCGGACACTGTTCCTAGGAAACATGAAAATACTACCGCCGTTGAAATGTGACGATCGTTAATTCTTCGTAAAGCTTAAGTGTTGCCGACTTTGATCAAGCCGAATTGTGAATGCCAATGGCATAATTTTGAAAATATTTATATATTTAGCTAATTTCTATGTTCTCTTTTCTAGAATTACTAAGCCGGTAACTGAATTTTGGCAAAATACTAGTCATAAATTTGTATCGGGCGTTTGTCTCTTTAGGTCCGGATCTATAGAGAAACAAGTCTCACAAGTAGATACTTACGGACAAGACATTAATTTTTTGCACTATTTTGAAAACGAAAGTTATTTTTTCTGATGGTGGGGTGATATCTAGTGTTAGTTCCACTTAAACAGCCAATCAAAAAGCAGATTTGAAATCACCTTATTTGCATAAAATGTTTCTACTGGCTGATTTGACCCAATCAGGAATTGGGATAGATTAAGCACCTATTTGCATAGAAGCCCTACAAAAATAGGCCAACATTGTAACAGGTGTTGTCAGTTTTCGTCTGATTGATAACTTTACACCATGCCTGAGCTGGCTAAATCTGCTCCTGCTTCCAAGAAGGGATCTAAGAAGGCGGTGACCAAGGCGCAGAAGAAGGATGGCAAGAAGCGCAAGCGCAGCCGCAAGGAGAGCTACTCTGTATATGTGTACAAGGTGCTGAAGCAGGTCCACCCGGACACCGGCATCTCGTCCAAGGCCATGGGCATCATGAACTCGTTCGTCAATGACATCTTTGAGCGCATCGCGGGCGAGGCGTCGCGCCTGGCGCATTACAACAAACGCTCGACCATCACCTCCAGGGAGATCCAGACGGCCGTACGTCTGCTGCTGCCTGGGGAGCTGGCCAAGCACGCCGTGTCCGAGGGAACCAAGGCTGTCACCAAGTACACCAGCTCCAAGTAAATATTTTCAGGCGCTATTAAACCCAAAGGCTCTTTTCAGAGCCACTCACACTTTCAAAGGGGCTCTAATGCTGCATACTATTCATTTCTAGAAAGAAGTATGGTCAGGTTTGAAAATTGACTAATTAGGCATTTTTACGATTCTAATTTCTTCAGAAATAGGGTTCTTTCTACTGAACAGAAATAATTTTTGCAAGCACAGAGCAGAGAATCGGTTTTATATTAACTGAGAAGGCAGTTTTAGTTGCTGAGCTATTAAGAATTTTAGCAGTTGGACCATCAAATGATTGTGAAATCTTTATTCACGTAATAAAAGGAAGGGGTAAGAAACCTCAAGTAGCATAAGACCTTGATTTTTGGATACAGTCCTTGGCTGGCAGCCCAGTGAGTCGGTTAGTCAGTCTTCCCTTAAGGCTGGTTGGAATTAGCAACAATACAATTTCAGCTACAGATTTTCAAAATAGCATGAGACTAAGGATCATACACGACAGGCTACCTGCACTGTCGATCAGAGCTCTTTAGTTGCTGTCCTCACTTTTGGTAAATCCACTCTCATGGCCATTTCTCTGCTGGATTGGGGAGGGTGGGGGGGAGTTGCAGAGTATTGTGAGATCATAGATCTGAGTGTGCCCAAGATTCTTCTCTAAATGAACACTTGAGTGGAAAAACTAGGACTCTGAGTTTATTCATTCATTCATTGAGAGCCTATTGAGTTTCAAAAGTGACAGATACTAAGGACAGAGCAATGAGCAGGATAGAAACAATCTCTCTCCTCACAGGGCTCATAGTCTAAAATGAATATTTAGACAGTACCCAAACGAACAGAAGGAAAGTATCAGTCTAAATGTCACTTTAGCATTGCCAAAAGCTGAATTGACTTAACCTTAAATTTTTAATTTCCCTGGAGGCAATTCTGGAAGGGAGGTGGAGTAAGAGAGATGGCAAGGGAAGAGGAGACAGTAAAAGAGAGAAAGGAGTCACAAAAATGTGCAGAGTTCAAGTCTGTATTTATGGAGTATGGTTAACAACAGATGTTATACATTTACATTTTCAGGTTACCATGTTTTATCATTGGTCCACAAGAATTTTGTATTGGTCCTAGTGCTGTGACTTACTGAAATGTTGGATCTTACTGAAATGTAGAAAGGAATACTAACAAATCTTGTCCATTATTCCTCTTAAAGATTCTCCTTAATAAGATTTCTACTTTTTTTTTTTAATAATGCTCCAATTAGAAGACATAACTTTTTAGAGAAGAAGCTGGGTTTTTGTTTTTTTTTTTTAACCCCACATTTGTTTATTTATTTATTTTTGGCTGTGGTGGGTCTTTGTTTTTGTGCGAGGGCTTTCTCTAGTTGTGGCAAGCGGGGGCCGCTCTCTTCATCGCGGTGCGCGGGCCTCTCACTGTCGCGGCCTCTCTTGTTGCGGAGCACAGGCTCCAGACGCACAGGCTCAGTAGTTGTGGCTCACGGGCCTAGTTGCTCCGCGGCATGTGGGATCTTCCCAGACCAGGGCTCGAACCCGTGTCCCCTGCATTAGCAGGCAGATTCTCAACCACTGTGCCACCAGGGAAGCCCGATTTCTACTTTTTTTAATGTGCACCTGTATGACTTAGTATTAGATACCCCTAGAAGTGACAGACAGCCTAAAATAGTCAGTGGTTAAGCAAAATTAAAGTCTTTTTCTCTCTATGTAGCTCAGGCCTGGAATGGGCGCTCCACTCTCCTTAGGGAACTCATCCCTTTCTATGTATAAGGTATGTTCGCTCTATTATTTGAGAATATTCTCAAATATATTCTACTATTCAATTCTACTATGGAGAGCCTACCAAGAACAAACTGGATGGGTGAAATTCATACATATTAAGTAGGTAATTCGTAAGTAGGAAACATATAAGAAATGTTTGGATATGTAAGCAAGGCATTTATGAGATACAAAATTCAGAAGCTGTATTTACTGTAAATCATTAAGTTAGTACCTCGTGAGATGTTAGACATAGAGAAAGAGCTTGTGTGTGCTACATGGAGATAAAAAGTGATGAAAGAACAAAGAAGTACCAAATATTTGTAAGACACTAAGTATTTATGAGGTACCCAATATTTATGAGTTCTTAAACTGACCACCCATTGGTGACTCCCATTTTGGTACCATTTGCCCTCTACAGACAACATGCACATAAAAGACATGTTTGCTTGGTATGTCACTGGTGACCTCCCTAGATGGGAGGCTGTATACTCAGCCCTGCATCTCTCCAACAGAGCAAGCATGTGTTGGCTCCAAATCACTTCCATCTGCTGGACCCCTTTGCTCAAAGTCCAACCTAGTTCTCAGCAGGAAAGAAATTCAAAGGAAGGCAGGGAATGAGAGGAGAGAGAGGGAGAGGGGAGGGTCAGAGAGAGATAGGAGAGAGGGAGGGGGAGGAGAAGGGGGAGAAGAGGAGGAAAGGGAGGTTTCACATGAAAAGTGAAACCAAGGATTCAACTGATCTTTTGCAACCTATCTGAAATGTGTTCATTTGTCCAGTATCTTTCCCCTTGTTTCTTGCTATATATTTAAAATTGATTCAATAAAATTAATCAGGGAACTTAAATTGGTCTGTGAGACTTTATGTTCTATATGACCTTGGAAATGGCCTGCCTGGTAATTTCTCACATGTCATTCTAGTTGTCATTCTTAATAAGATATGGTCCCTGTTACCTAGGACATATAACATTGTCCTATAGAGCAAATAATAATGTATACAAATATAGAACAGTAATGAAATATGCTTAAAAGTGAAGGTCTTTGAAGTTCACTACCTGGGCTGAAATTTGTTGTCACCATTTACTAGCCAGGTGACCTTGGGCATTATGCAGAATCATTCAGCATGCTTCCCCATCTGTAGAGATAACACAGGAACTCTCATAGGCGACTTGCTCAAGCATATTTAGTGTTAGGACTACCCCAGAACTCTGTTGTTTCAATGCTCTGTCTACCACAACCAGGAAAGAACAGAGGACTTGTGCATAGTGATTTTAGAAGATACACAGGTTTTCTGGAAAGAGGATTAGAGCAAGTGTGGATATCTGAGGTGACAGATACATGATACTAACTTCAAGGCCCCAGTTCTGCACAGATAAACTCTATAAACCTTCAGAGGTAGAGGCACACTGGCTGTTAACCTCTTCCTGAGCCCTCATAGACCTGAGCCCTCAGAGCCCTCAGAGACCTTGTTTCCCAGCTTCCCTTGTAGTTGGGTGTGGCCTTCTTAGCCCACATAGCTGAGTTCCTAACAATGGAATGTAAATAAAAGTAAAGTTTGACATTTTCAGGTCTGGGGCATAATAACCTCCCACGAAGATTTTCCAAGCTCTTTCTCCTCCCAAGACAAAAGTGTTTTAGAAACAAAAGAGGCCCAAAATAGAGTTATGTCATCAGACCAAGACTTAATTACAGTTTTGGCTTCCCCAGAAATGAAATCTTAAACTAGTCAAACAGGAATTGCCTGATCAGCACCAGTTAGGTAATCAGCCAGACAGACCCCTGCCAACCCCTAAAGGAAAGCAACCTTGCAATAAGCTACCCACTTTTTTTCCTAGTGTAACTTCCCTGTTCCTGCTCCCTTCTACCTAGAAAAATCTTTTATTTTGTACAGCTCCTCACAGCTCTCTTCTATCTGCTAAACTGGATGCTGCCTGATCCATGAATCACTGAATAAAGCCAATAAGATCTTTAAAATTTACTCCATTGAATTTTATTTTTTAACATGTGAAAGCAATGTGTTTAAGATGATTGAGGCACAAAGATAAAAGGGCACCTGGGCTCCAGAACCACTGCTTGGAAGAAAGAGCTACCTGCTGATCTAGAAACACCCTTTTTGGACCTCATAAAAGCAGAGAATAAACTTGCAATAAGCCGTAAGGTTGTCAATTGAAAAAAATAATAATAATAACCTAAAAGTTGAGAATTATGTTATATTCAGCAGGTATATGGAGGACTTAAGCCCAGGAGACAGCCTCTCAGATAGCTCTGAGGGACTGGTCCTTAAGAGGTAAAGGAAGATCCAGGATATATAGGAGTTTTTGAAAAACAAAACAAAACAAAACAAAACAAAAAAACAACACAAAAAAACAGGTAGTTGGAACGTCAGAAGATTACTGTTAAAGAAAACAGCCGTCTCAAGTTAATGAAGTTAGCCCTTTTCTATATCTGGGAAGATGCAAGAGTCTGGGCTCATTGAAATCATTCCTTTGATATATATGTTGCTTAACTATCTAGGGCCAGTATCCTGTTTTTCTCCATCCTGAATCCCCTCAGGGTGCAGGGGTGGGGGGGGGGCGGTTGCAGGGGCTGATGGCTTGATGGCCGCCACATCCTTAGTTTACTGATATGGCAGGTGACATTCTTCGTCCACAAGGTTTGGGGGTTTATCTTAATAAACCCTCCACCAAGGCAGGGTCCCAATCTCTATTTTCTAAAAGGAAGTTCTGTTACTTGTTGCTGGATCTCAAACCTTGTAGAACCAGATGGCTAGCTACATTCTTTAGTTGGCAAAGGATAGAGGACATTTTCTTCCTCCCCGACAGTTTCATAGTTATCTGGCAAAACCTGAAGGACACCAGTTTTCCATTCTTTCCTTGAACACTACTTATTAAAGATGAAAGTAATTAATAGTTTACACACCATAATGAAAATCCTTGCATTTGGACTGCAGTCTCTCTCAATAGGAAGGGTTCAGAAGAGATGTGATATCTTAGTTCTGTGCCAAGACACAGCTATAGCTCAAGGTCTGCAGTTGAGAATATGTAACACCTTTATCATAAATAAATAAATTTATTTTAATTTTGTTTTATTTTTAAAATCATGGGTTTGGCCATCAAATCATCACCATTTTGAAGGTTTTAATATAGAGTTCTATTAGCCATGAGCCAACAGATGAGCAGTTTTATTTATATTTGGGGACTTATCCATAATTATGCAATGTAATCTCAGAAAAATTACTTGTTACAGTGTATAAAGCCTTTTTAGAAATATTACATTTGGATTCTCTTTTTTCTGAAAAGTAAAATGATGATGGTGATTATTTGGAACCTCAAAATATCATACTTTTTATTTTAAATAAATTATCAAATAATTAATCGTCTTTCCTTAATGACTGGTATCCTTGAATCAGGCTGGCAGTCCTCCCTGGGATTAGTACTCATCTCTTCCTGCCCCGGCCTCAGTTTACCATCTGAATTGGGTGTGCTCAGGAAACTAGAACAATACTTTTGGGGGGGAAAAATGTGTAAAATCACTGCTGAGCTTGAGACTTGAAACTCCAGCTTGAGAAAACAGAACAGGAACCTGGTTCTATCTAGTTGGTTATCAGACCTGCGACCATCATTCCAAGTGATGCTCCCAACATAGGACTTTCACAATAACGGATTCTTCTCTGTGGAATGATCTTCTTACAGATGTATGAAGACCCCTCTCCCTTCCAAGCTTCATGACACTGGCTTTCATGTCTCATCTCAGTTGTGAAGTTTTCCCCACCCACCTTATTTAAAATGACAACTATCCACCACCCATCTCCCACTCTGTGGCAGTCCTTAATCCCCTTGGTCTGTTTTCTTTGTGTTTTCTTAATCCTCTTTACCTACCAAAAGACTGTTTATCTTTATTTTCTGTCTCCCAAAAGAATCGTTGGTGAGCTCCGCACAGTAGGATCTTTGCCATGTTACGCATTGCTCTTTCCAGCACCTAGAACATTGTTGAGCACATAGTAAGCATTCAAAAAGTTTTTGATGAATGGATGGATGGATGAAGTAAAATGGACATATGCACATAACACAAAATGTCCATCCATTCTCTAGTGCTGGAGATAAAGTCCATGACAGTTTTATCCAAATGAACCCCTGTGAGAGGTAGTGCCCCTCACTATGCTTCCATTTCTTCATCATCATATTTGAGCTGATAATGACCCCACAACCCACAGAGTTATTGTGAGGATTAGATTAAATAATCCATATAGGCACTAAATTACAGACTTTGAATTGATAAAATCATGAATCTCTTACCACCTGGACAGTTCCTAAGGCTGGTATTGTTAACATCTCTACTTGGCAAATGACATAATAAAGACCAAGGGTGCTACATGGACCTTGCAACTCAGGGGGCTTGCATTCAGGCAGAAGGTCACTACTGACTGACCCAGTGATATAAAGCTGGATAGCTCACCACTGTTCCTGATACAAAAACCCCTTGCCTGGTTCCTGAAGACATTTGCTTTTCAATTCAAATAAATCGTTTGTTACCTGACGGTAAACAATTTGCCTGTGTCCATAAAACTAGTAAATTGAAGTACTATGCTATGAGTCACCTTTAACCCCAAATGTTTATATTTTATAAATGATTTTCTCTTTTCTCCCTAACTATAAATCCTCCAGGTCAGCTTCTATTTTCAAGGTTTGAATAGCACAAAATACAGAAAAATGGGCCTTGATTTTTGTGCTGGAGCACAACTGAGACCACCTGAAAATAAAGCAGAACCTGATTAAATGAGAGAGAGGGACACAAAAACTCCTATGTGCAAATCCTCTCAAGACCTTCCATCTCACTCAGAGCAAAAGCCTAATTCCTTACCGTGACTTACAAGCCCCTGCGTGATCTGCTTCCTTTCATTTCTCTGCCATTATTTCCTCCTACAGCGCCCAGCCCACTCCACTCCACATAGCCACCCTGGCATCTCAACATTCCTCCTCCTCGCCCTCTTTTTTTTTTTTTTAGAATTTATTTATTGATTGACTTTTGGCTGCGTTGGGTCTTTGTTGCTGCATGCGGGCTTTCTCTAGTTGCGGCGAGCAGGGGCTACTCTTTTTGTTGCCGTGCGTGGGCTTCTCGTTGCGGTGGCTTCTCTTGTTGCGGAGCACGGGCTCTAGGCGTGCGGGCTTCAGTAGTTGTGACACGCAGGCTCAGTAGTTGCAGCACGCGGGCTCAAGAGCACAGGCTCAGTAGTAGTGGCACACGGGTTTAGTTGCTGCGCGGCATGTGGGATTTTCCTGGACCAGGGCTCGAACCCACGTTCCCTTCATTGGCGGGCGGATTCTTAACCACTGCGGCACTCACCAGGGAAGTCTCTCGTTTTCTCTTTCCACAACTTCTTCCTCACAACTCTTTGCTGAAATAACTACCTCCGTACTGCCGTCTTCATTGGTCACCTTATCTAAATTTCAACTCCCCATGACAATCCTTATTCTTGCTTTATTGTCCTTCTCGCCATCTAACATATTACATATGATACTTATTTATCTGATTTATTGTCTATCCCAGGGTCAAATGTAAATTCCATGAGAGCAAAGAATCTTGTCTGTTTTGTTCTCCCAGTGCACAGAACAGCATCTGGCACATTGTAAACTCAACAAATGTATGTGGAATAAATAAATTTAAAAAGTCATCAATGTTAAATGTTGTTTGTTGGGGGAGTAATCATGGCATCACGATTAGGTTTTAAAATAGATGTATATTGAAATGTTGAGAGAGGAAATGATATGATTTGCTTGACAATAATCAAGGTAGAAGAGGTATAGATAAATTTGACCAGTGTTGATGTTGAGGCTGGGTGAGGAGTACGTAGGGTCTGTTAAACTATTATCTCTACTTCCATATATTCTCAAATGTTGCATAATGAAAAAAAATTTTTTTAGGTTTTAAAAAATGAAACAATATCCAGGGTGGGGGTGGGGTGGGGAGATAAATTCCTAAATAATTTTTTTTTAAAGGCTATGGAGAAAGGCCACCTGAAAGACCAAACAAGACCTTGTGCTAATCTGTCCTGGAAAGCCAAAATAAAATAAAATAAAAGCCAAATACTATTTGATTCATTGCAGTGAGATAAACTGTCATCAAGCAAGCCAGAAAGTCCTCCTTTGGAACTACAACTAAAGCCTGATTCAGTTAGGTAACTCCTTGCTAAGCCTGGAGTCCAACAGGAGCTAACCACAAGATTGGAACTTATTCAATATTTAGTCCCGGCCCTAGCTACCTATCAGAAGCACCTGAGTTTTAATAATTACTGTTGCCTGGGCCCACCTCATACAATTATAGTCATACTGATTGGACCCCAAGCAAAAATATTTTAATAAAAGCTCCAATTGACTGTAATGTGCAGTCACCACTGATCCATAATGAAATCAAACTCTAGAGGCACCTTGTTATGTGCAACTGCTTGACAGAAATTTCATTCTATTACATAAATAAGTGTAGTTTGCAAATGCTTTCTCCTGGTAAGAGTTCACAGACAGGCTGCTTTTCTTGATGAGACCAAAAACACCATTTTAAAAAGAGACTTCTTAATCTAGCATTCATAAGGATCACCTGGGGTGAACTGGGTACAACGTATATTCTGACTCAGTAGACCTGGGTTGGGTCTGAAAATCTACGTTTCTAGCAAATTCCCAAGTGATGTACATGCTGCTGGTGGTAGACCACACTTTGAGTAGTGAAACTGTAGAAGCCAGCAGGGTTCTCCGTCTTGGGTTCTGCTACCAATGTTTATTAGAAATCCTGACTGAGAGGCCTATTTTTTTTTTTTTATAGAAGTCAACTATCAGCAAAACAACGCCCTCACTGTTCTCTGTGTAAAAGGTCAAACATTTAACGGGAAAGCCAAAACTGTTTCACTTTTAACTTGGCAGAGATTGGAACTGAGCAAATTGAGGTCTCAGAGACATTAGAAAGCAACGACAAACGCTCTAGCTTCTCAGTTGTCAATGCCCGAACATGTGGGAACACAGCTTCAGAAGGGGTAAGCAGCAAATCCACACCCACCTTCACCCAAATTCAACCTTTTATGGGAAAAGCAGCTCA
The DNA here is from genome assembly GCF_025265405.1 of Mesoplodon densirostris. Classification (NCBI taxonomy): domain Eukaryota; kingdom Metazoa; phylum Chordata; class Mammalia; order Artiodactyla; family Ziphiidae; genus Mesoplodon; species Mesoplodon densirostris. The sequence goes on from NC_082670.1 coordinate 21,764,360, forward strand.
CCTTCCATACATAATCCACGTACTCAAATAACCCGACCTTCACATCACACCGATTACTGCCCCTTCCGAACTACCTAACACGGCTTATTCTACTGCCAAACCTACCAATCCCCCACTCCACCTGCATGTGTTATTACATTTCCCACGAGACAGCAAAGTTCCTACTTTTGAGCAACTTTTGCACATAACGTACCAATTGAAGGTATACAAAGCTGCCAGAATTTAATTAACTGAAATAGTACATACAGACACTTGTAAAGCTCCACGACACTCCCAAAAAGCAAGTTTACCTAGTGATTCATGAGAAAATTTTCACCTTAACATCCCAAACCAAAACGCACTGAAACAGGACAGACTAAATGACAGCTATTTTAAAGAAAATGTGGGTGGCTCTTAGAAGAGCCTTTTTAGTTGGATTAAAATAGCTGAGGAAGCTTTACGCCCTCTCCCCGCGGATGCGGCGAGCGAGCTGGATGTCCTTGGGCATGATGGTGACGCGCTTGGCGTGAATGGCACACAGGTTGGTGTCCTCGAAGAGCCCCACCAGGTAGGCCTCGCACGCCTCCTGCAGCGCCATCACGGCCGAGCTCTGGAAGCGCAGGTCGGTCTTGAAGTCCTGCGCGATCTCGCGCACCAGGCGCTGGAACGGCAGCTTGCGGATCAGCAGCTCCGTGGACTTCTGGTAGCGGCGGATCTCGCGCAAGGCCACCGTACCGGGCCGGTAGCGGTGCGGCTTCTTCACGCCGCCCGTGGCCGGCGCGCTCTTGCGGGCCGCCTTGGTAGCCAGTTGCTTGCGCGGCGCCTTACCACCAGTGGACTTACGCGCAGTTTGTTTAGTTCGAGCCATCGTAAGAAAACAGAAAAAAAAACAAACAAGTGGGCAAGTAACTAGGAAAAGGTCCCCTTTATATATACTCAGAAACGTTCTGATTGGCCTTGCGCTATTTCAAAAGCCCCGCGAAACAAAACCATTGGCTACAGTGTCAACGCAGTGATTGGTGAAGTACTAGAGATTCTGATTGGATGAAATACTCCACATTTCAATCCCTCTTTTTGTTATACTCTGCGACCCAAAGGAACTAATTTTCTAATGTTCTAGTTCAGCGCATCTCACATTATAAATAAGGAACCACTTGGGGATCTTGGACGATGACAATTCTGATTCAAATCTATGTAATGGGGCCTAGAATTCCGAGGACTACGCTTTAAGAATAGATTTACTTGTATTCTTTTTTCTGCGTGGTTACTTTTTCTGAACTGAACTTAGATTCCCCTGGGCTGCCACTTCCTATCTCCACTGGGAAACCACGGGGAAAGCGACGGGCCGGGGACGACCGGCAAACAGTGCGCAACAAATGATTGACTTTCCTATGGTGGCCAAATGGGATTTTGCTTCAGTTTGTTCCAGCATTAATTAGTTAAGATAGCCTCCATTATGTTGAACTCTATTCTTTTAGCCCAGTCAGCCAGTCTCTGAGAGATCTTTCTTGCTTAATTTCACGTTGAAAATGATTTTCTAGTTAGAATTGTACTATGCACCTGGTGTTTACTTCTCCGAGAAAACACGCCCTTTCTCTGAACATTTTTCATTCCAGAAAGGAGATCACGGTGCGATAACCTCAAGCACCACCAGAGCCAGTCCCAGGACCGCCGGACGCCATCTTTGATTTTAAAATTTTCCTGAAGTAAAAAAGAACGCAAAATTGCATTCTAATCTGCGGCCCTATTTTCCACTCCTAGACTGTATAAGATTCCTTCCTACTCTCTCAAGGGAGGGCACAGCCTTGAGGGCACTAGTCTGCTGTGGTCTCCTTTGCCTGGCAAAGTAATAAAAGCTACTCTTCTACTTCACCCAAAACTGTCGCCGCTTACTATTCAGCACGGGTGAACAGAGGCCGAGTTTCGGCAACAACTTCAGAACTTGAAAAGCCCGCGCGGATCTGATTTGCCAGCCGTTCTTTCGTTTGGCTGTTTCAAACGTCTTAGTGACATTCTAAGCTACCACCCCCCACCTGCCTTCTCTGCAGAATAGAATGTTTCCCTTCTCGCTAAATAACCAGACTACCCCAGGTTTTAAAAACGTTACCAAATCTTGCTTCTTCACCACTAAAAGCCCTTGCTTACGGTACTAACAACTTTTTTGTAAAAGTTGTTTCCCTGAATCACATTTCAATCAGTCCCTTAGATAGTGAAGATAACTTGCGATAATAAACTGTGGCGAGTATCCAGTGGCTTTAACCGCGCATAAGCTTCATAGACTCAGCCGAGGCTTAAGTTACAAGCTTTTTTAAGTGTGAAAATGTGGACGGCTCTGAAAAGAGCCTTTGGGTAAAAAGTTATAGACACGCACTGATATTGGGATTGGTTCACTTGCCCTTGGCCTTGTGGTGGCTCTCGGTCTTCTTGGGCAGCAGTACAGCCTGGATGTTGGGCAGGACGCCGCCCTGAGCGATGGTGACTTTGCCCAGCAGCTTGTTGAGCTCCTCGTCGTTGCGGATGGCCAACTGCAGGTGACGCGGGATAATACGCGTCTTCTTGTTGTCGCGGGCCGCGTTGCCCGCCAGCTCAAGGATCTCGGCCGTCAGGTACTCCAGCACTGCAGCCAGGTACACCGGAGCGCCGGCTCCGACCCGCTCGGCATAGTTGCCCTTGCGGAGCAGGCGGTGCACACGGCCCACGGGGAACTGTAGCCCGGCCCGCGAGGACCGGGTCTTGGCCTTAGCACGTACCTTACCACCCTGTTTCCCCCGGCCAGACATGAGGAAATACTAAAAACAAAGCAAAAACCAAAGAAAATGACCCTCAGAACACAAGAAACTAGACTATTATACTCTGCGGCGGTTTGGTAAAACAGCCTGTGCGATTGGCCGAACACAAACCTTAGCCAATCAAAAGCTAGTTCTAAAACAACAACGTTACTAATTTACATAGAGAGTTTGTAATTGAAAGGTCAAATTATGTAAGGTTGAGCTAAGGGAAGAGCCAATGAGACTTTGTAATAAAGAGCCTATCAGAGATTAGGATGCTGAAAAGACCAATCACAAATCGTACTTCTACCATCGCTAATTTGCATACAGACCAAACAAATATTGAGGCCGTTTGCTGGTGGGCGTATTTGTTTCTCGTTCGCTACCTGGTGGTTTTTTGGTTTTGCGATGCCTGAGCCGGCGAAGTCTGCTTCTGCTCCGAAGAAGGGCTCCAAAAAGGCGGTGGCCAAGGCCCAGAAAAAGGACGGCAAGAAGCGCAAGCGCAGTCGCAAGGAGAGCTACTCCGTGTATGTGTACAAGGTGTTGAAGCAGGTTCACCCGGATACCGGTATTTCTTCCAAAGCTATGGGTATCATGAATTCATTTGTCAACGACATCTTCGAACGCATCGCTGGCGAGGCGTCGCGTCTGGCGCATTACAACAAACGCTCGACCATCACGTCCAGGGAGATCCAGACGGCCGTGCGCCTGTTATTGCCCGGGGAGTTGGCCAAGCATGCCGTGTCCGAGGGCACCAAGGCTGTTACCAAGTACACCAGCTCCAAATAAGCTCGCTCCCTCTCCAATAACTCAAGGCTCTTTTAAGAGCCACCCACATTGTCTCTTAAGGGTCTGTAACTCCAGACTTAAATTATATTTATGTATGACCAACAAGGAAAGAAAAAACTCTGAAAGCTTCGGAAAGTTACTCTTTCGTAAAAGACGTTTACATTTATAAGAGAAGTGCCCCTTTTGTATGGGTGTCTCTTACTCTACCAGGCAGGAGGATGGCCGAATCTGTTATCTATGGAAAAGCCCACAACTTACATCTGCATAACAACGTTACCCGTGTTTCCTGTGCTTTTCCTGGTTGCCTCCCACAACTGACTACCCATCCCCATCGTTTTTTAGTTTTTAGCTGAAGATGGTATTTAAGGTGGTAGCTGCAGCCATTTTGTAGATTTTGTTTTACTGGGGCTCTCCAATGTATACAGGAGATACACGTTGTTACCTTTTGTTTTTCTCCTGTCAATCTGCCTTCTATCAAGCCAAAGAATCTAGAAGGGAAGAAGGAAAAAGGGAAAAAGAAGGAAAAAAAAATTCTTTACTACATCTACACAGTGATTTTTGTGAACATGAAATAAGTTACTATATTTTGAATGGTGCTTGTGAAGAAAATTCCCTAAACACCACATATAATTAAGGCATTCATTTCTTGCTTTCCGAAGTTAATTTTAAATACATTTTAAAATAATGTATTCTTGAAAACAAATACATAAGTATATTTGAGAAATGGATAAGCATAGTTTAAGGGGAAATCCCCCAGCATATGATACAGTCCTGACTGCCTCTTTGAATGCTAAATTTGGGCATCTTACTTAAACCCTCTCTGAGCATTTCCTTCTAAAATGGGAATAATAATCAGCAACTACTGTGTAGCATTGCTGGGGTGATCAATAAAAGAGCACAAGTAAAGTATTCAGGGTGGTGACTGCACAGAGAAGGTCTTCTAAATTATTAGCTGTTGGCTAAAGCCTCTGGTTGAAGTGCTGGGAAGCTGCTCTTAGTCCTGCCCACTTTGGAGTCTCAGAGTCTTGAAGCCATAAACAAGGCAGTAGGCCGGAAAGCCTACTAGCATTTAACACCAATTAGGATTCCTTATCTGGCAGTGTGAACAATCCAAACCACTTCTAACAGTCCAAGCCCCTCCACTTCTAACAGTCCAAGCCCCTCTTTGAAACCAGTTCTTTCCCCTGAACTGTTCTGAGGACAACCTAGTGCCTGTGACTGTAAGTCTTCCCTGCCTTTGATGGCCAATTCAAGCAACATGTACCTTACTTTCCAAGGACTTTCTCATGCCTCACTAGGATTAGAGGTACCTCTTTTAATAAGGTGTTGGGTTATAAGGAAGGCCATAAAAGAACTACTCACCTCCCTCCGCCCAACAACAATACTTCCTTTCTGCATCCAGGCTTTCTTTCTTGGTCTTCCTTCCATTTGGAACTTCACTTTCTCAATCTTTTTTGCCCTCAAGCATCACTTATGAGTAAAGCCTTCTATGACCATATCATTTAAAATGTCACCTCCTTCCTCCATACTTTAATGCCTTTCCCAGTTTCAGTGGTCCTCATAGCACCATCTTACATACTGTTTTACCTGTTTTGTTTGTGCCCCCTCCAACAAAATATAAGCTCCATGAATATAGATATATTGTTTTGTTCACAGTTGTTCACTGCTATAATTCCATAGCATCAGACAGTGCCTGGTATATGCCATATGCTCAATTTTGTTTGTTTATTAAATTAACATCGTCATATGAATTTGTTTCCTTAAACCACTGCCTTAGCTCAAATAACATCTGATCCTTTTCATATTTAAGCACCAGAGCCTGTATCTTTAAAACAGATGAGATTCCAAATGACTCCATTGATTTCTGGCTCACAAAGTATCACCCTACAAATTACTTGCAGGCCACAAGGAGGAAAAACCTGCTTTTACAAAGAAACTAATCACCCTAAACCAGTAATTGATCTATCATATCAAATCTGGATAACCCCGACATCAAGTGCCTCTGATGTACAATAGTATTTACATACAATCATCTGTAACTGTTCCTTGACAAGAAAATTAACGTGATTTCAGTCAAGTCTAGGGAAAATCACTTGTAGGGCATTCAGGGTACAGAAGTCAAGGAAAATAACCCCATCAGGAAACAAGCCAAACCAAGACATCCTATAGGCCAGGTCTACAGCAAATCAATATCAAAAAACTAAATGAGATCAAGGAGGAGAGGAGAAAACTTGTAGATTAAAAGACCTGAGACAAAAAAAGAGAGAGAAACATGAGACTGAAAAGGCGTGATTGGATCCTCCTAAGCAAACCAGATCTCTAAGACATTTTGGGGCATAACTGGGATTTGTTACTGTGAACCCAGTATTAGATATTAGGGAATCTGGTTTTAGTTTGGCAGTGATTATATGGGAGCATTTTTAAAATATAAAAAAATAGTGCGTACTTAATTTGAGGTAAAATATACTGATGCCTGTGTAGTATTTTTTTTTTAAAGCATGTCTACTTAACTGTCAAGCTTAGGTGACATTTATATTTGTTCATTAAGAAACATACTTCCTATCGGCTTTTTAAATTTTTCTTAACAGAAAGTCAGAATATAGTGTTCTCTATGCCTAGCAACACGTGCTAGCTCTCCCCGCTTGTGCATTTTAATTTTACCCCCAAAGCACTGGTACAAGGGTTTTTAAGTCTGCAGAGCCCAGCAGCAGCGCCACACTCCAGCAGAGCTCAGGGGCGCGCCCCCGTGCAGGGGACGACCCGCCCCACTCGTAAATCCGCCTTTGTTCCGGGCCCCACTTTTCTCCACGGGCGCGGGCTTTCTTTGTTCCTCGTTCTCGCCGCCATTTTGAGCACGGACCACAGGCGGGGGAAGGGAGCCTCGCATCACCACATCGCGGGCTGTGTAAGCCGACTTCTCATACACGATTTCAAACTTGAAATACACCAGAACTTAAGTGGAATCTCTAGGGAAGACAGTGCTCTGCGAGTTTCTTCACTGCCCCACGAAACGTTAAAATGCCCAAACTTATACCCGAAACCACTTCCACAAAGCAGAAACATACACAGATCAGCCAATTCCTGCCCTCCTAAAATGTGAACTAGAAATTAAAATGCACGAAAAATAACTTTTGACTAATTGAAAGTAAATGAAGTTCACCTCATAAAAAGCAAGAAAAAAAAAACAGCAGAAAGTGCTCGCTCTTTCACCGAAACATTTGGGCGGCCCTGAAAAGGGCCTTTGGTGGTAAAAGATGTTAAATCGCTGAAAACAGATCTAACCGCCGAAGCCGTAGAGGGTGCGTCCCTGGCGTTTGAGAGCGTACACTACGTCCATGGCGGTGACGGTCTTCCGCTTCGCGTGCTCCGTGTAAGTGACCGCGTCCCGGATCACGTTCTCCAAAAACACCTTCAGTACCCCGCGGGTCTCTTCATAAATCAGACCAGATATGCGCTTGACACCACCTCGCCGGGCCAGACGCCGAATGGCGGGCTTGGTGATACCCTGGATGTTGTCGCGCAAAACCTTACGATGCCGCTTAGCGCCCCCCTTCCCCAGTCCCTTACCACCTTTGCCTCGTCCAGACATGATAACACTGCTCTGACAATTTTCAAAACAGCGACAAAAACCCCGAGGCAATTCCCTTATATGAGCGGGTTTCGGACCGAATTGAAAACTGAAAGCGCGCTCGCCCGCACTTTCCTTTAGCCCGCCGGCCCCTCTCCTCGCGGCCCAGTTCTCGATGACGTCATGATGACTTAGTCCCCGCCCGCCGAATGTGCCCTTCACGAAGCAGTCTCCAGCCGGTCCTCCGTCCCTAAGTAGGATTTTTCGGACCTATTTAACAGCTGCGTCAGACTAAAGATGTTAACATTTTTTTTTACTAATTATCTTTTGCTGCTTGGGATGCTTTGGAACCTCAGGAGCCTTGACCCACACGACCGGAACTGCTGCAACCTTCTCTGGAATGCGGAGTCCCGCTTTGCCCCCAAGTTTATGGTGCTTCCAGCACTACTCCCCGATACAACAAAATCCCTTCAAACCGAAACCCCCGCTCCGGAGGACTTTAAAAACTGCAGGACTTCACCTTCTCCATCACGAAGCCAAGGGAAATCTGACCAAAAGGATTTTCTTCCCAAAGGCGAATACGTGGTTGGTTAGTGATTCTGCGGTAGAATTCTCGCCCGCCGCGCGGACGCCCGTGTTCCTTTCCCTCTTGTTTTCGTTTCCTTCCCTGTTTATTAAAACCTGTAATTCTCATTTAATTACCTAACCACCCCTCACCTCTGCGCCCAGTAACTTAACTCTGTTAATGTTTACTTTTCTACTCCTCGTCGTTTCCTCTGATTCTGGTAGCGACATTATTCCAGAGACTTGGCAACTTGTAGCCAAGGAATTGAAATAATAGACGCCTTCTTACAGTTTTTATATTTAGAGGCCAAGTCGCCTCTGAATAGAGTTAAGAGTATTAGGGGAAGGTTTTTAAGGAGGAGCAGAGTGGCGCAGCGGAAGCGTGCTGGGCCCATAACCCAGAGGTCGATGGATCGAAACCATCCTCTGCTATTTTTCTTCGGTAGTTAAAATTGTGTAACTTTGTTTCACAGTAAGGAAAAAAAAATAAAATGGCGCCCCACCTTTTTTTTTTTTTTTTTAAATTCTGGAGCTAAAATGACTCCCTGAAAATAAACGTGAAACCGTTTACGTGATTTCTTCTGGTTGCCAAAGTAACCGTGCTATTTTATCACGACACTTCTCGTTGCCCTATGAAGCTGCGAAAATGTTGAATTAAACTGAGGGCAGGGGTGGAAGCCAAGATCTTGAGTTACATTTCCTTCTACAACATAATTCGGAAAGCACTACTTTTAGGTAATTGTGGCCATGTGGTTAAGGTGATAGACTAGAAATCTGCTGGGCCATCCCGGCGCAGATTCTTCGAAACTACTAGAGTTTTAATCTTTGGAGTAAATAAGTAGTAGTTTGGGACAGAGTGCAGAGTTTGGGTGGCCATGATTGTACTTTGACCTGAGAAAACCACTTCGGCAGCTACTGGTAAATGTGTCTCTACCCTCTACCTTGCTTTACAATCTCTAACAGAACTATTCTCTATGCTCATTTTTTAAATATATGTGTGGGCTTTTATAGTTTTCTCTTTATGGGTTTTATAGTTTTCTCTCTCTCAGAAAGGATTCCTATTCATATATTTATGTGTTAGATACTGTGCTAGGCGCTAAGAAAAGGCATTAAGTAGCCTACAGTGTAGACATGATTTTAAACAAGTAAATACGTATGTATAGTACAAGTATGTATGGTACAGATATTTCTTTAAAAAGATTGTACATTAAGTGCAATGGAAACAAGGGAGAAGGATGGTTGTTTCCCGGTAGCCCTATGACCACCCAGTAGTTGGTGATTCGCTGGAAGGAGTCACATGAATCAACATTTACCCAAGGTTAAGATTTATTACAGCAAAGGAAAAAGTGCAGACACACACAAAAATATATACACAAGGAAATACTAGAGAAGGCTTTCTTGTCCTTCATCTTCAGGGATGGCACGGATGCTCTTTCTTGCTTGAGGGGAAAAGTCATGGAAAGCAACACACCAGTCATGGTCAAAAATTATTTTGGCTGGATTTCCTTGCCTATAATCTTCTCAAAGATGGAGTCTTCAACAGACTGGAGATATATATATATATATATATATATATATATATATATATCCACTTCAATATGTATATTCACAATGTTATGTATGTATACATATAAAATCCTAATTTGACCACTCCAAACTTGGATGTTAAGTGCACAACTCAAACTTAACATGTCCAAACAGAACTTATCCTAACCCCACACACACCACCCCCAAAATGCTCCTTCCTCTCCTCCTGTGGTGGTCCCCATCTCAGTAAATGGAAACTGTTGTTAAAGCAAAAAATCGTGGAGCTATGTATGACTTCTCTATTTCTCTCACACCCTCAATCCAATCAGCAAATCCTTCAAAACATATCCAGAATTCAACCGCTTCTTACCACTTCCACCAACACTACCCATGATGATTTAGCCACCATCTTCCTGCTTCCAGGAAGAGAGAAAACAAGTCCATGTTCAGGTATTTTCAGGATCTTTTTGTTAAATAATCTCCACCTTAAAGGTAATCTCAAAATTCAAAAACATATGTATATGAGAAATTCAACACATTTTTATTGAGCTCCTACTATTTGCCACTTATTATTCCATGGACAGGGAAGAAAGACTGTGTGAAAGGGCCCATTTCTGTAGTCCAGAAAGCTGCTAATTTACTAGTCAAGAAAAGCCAAGACCTACCACAAATAAGCCAGGAAGGCCAATGCTCCCAGGGTCTAGAATTTAAGAAAATTAAGGAAATGTCTAATGTGTAGACTGATAATGTTGACATTATCTTCAAACGAGGTGCCTGAGGTCACAGAGATTCACTGACAAGCTTAAAAGAAGCCATCCAAAATATAACTTTATATCACATCATTGGGCCAAGCCCTCTACAAAACATTATAAATTCTATAAATATTTTGACCATAGAATGATTTTATTGTAACACGTTTTTGTGTTGATTCATCTATTAAATGTAAAAATTGTCACAGTCAAAATTTTTGTAATTATACCGTAGTGCTTATTTCTTAATATAGGGAAGCCTCGAATAATAGTAATGGCACTGGACTCCCCTAAACCCTGAGAAACGCCAAAAAAAAAAAAAAAAAAAAAAAGCATTCTCTTTTCAAACAGATAGAAATATACTGTGAAAAGTGCTTTGATGTCACATTATGACAATCAGGGAAAATACCAGAAAACCATGGGAAAGGGGAAATTGTTATGCCTGGGGGCCTGCAGATATCCATGCCGGATGACAAGAAAGACAATTGTATAGATGCTGCCTTCTTACTGACAACTGTCCAGGCAGACATCCCAAGTACCTAGAGTTTGAAAATTGCAAGCATGACTGAATATTAATAGGGAAGAAACTCTGAGTTCTCTTATTTAAAAATATCCCTCGATGCAGGCAATATGCAATATTTTGGCATCCTTTGGGTGCCATAAACTACAGTTTTTTCTGCTCGGGAGTTGTACAGTCAATGACTTTTCCCTCCATGGAGTACCCCAGACCGAAATAATTGTCAGTTCTTACCCTTCACAAGGCCCTACTCCTTGGCCCGAGATAACCCCTGTAATCTCGAGTTTCTATTTTTCCAATGACAGAGAGCGCCGGCGGCGTGGGGGCCATTGCCTTTTTGTCATTACGTAACTTTCACGACTCAGAACGGGGCAGAAAACTTACTTCCTAAGTGTCGCGGCAACGCATTATGGTCGGTGACCACGTGGCCTAACGGATAAGGCGTCTGACTTCGGATCAGAAGATTGAGGGTTCGAATCCCTTCGTGGTTATTGTCGCCTTTTATGCCCTCTTCTAGTAATCGATAGCTACATCTCATGGGTAGGCGGTAGGAAATCATGTGTTTTTCGAACCCTTTTCTTCCTGCCCTATATTAAAGAGGCTGTTCTCAAAAGCCTTGGGAGAACCAGTGTAAAGAGTGGCTGGAAGTCAAAACCGAAATAAGGCCTTCCAATAATTTGGGGCTCTCAAACTCTCCCCAGATTTGGATTTGAGCCCTGAGTTTCATTTTCACAGGCTCGGCTTGTCCTTGAAAAGGGAATTCCGATCTGTAAACGGAGCTCTCTCGAACTGAGCCCCCAGTGGGTAGCACGGGGGGAAACCTGCTGCTTCTCCTTCCCCATGGCTTCGCCCAAGGCCACAACCTCTTCACAGTTCTCTTCTAGTCTGAGTTCCGGCTGCTGGAATCTGTCACTGGTTTCCACTCTTCCCCTATCTTTTCCATCTTAACTTTCTTGTTTTCCTTTGGTTTTGCTGCCGTCAAAAGGATGAGAACAGCTTATATTCAAACCCAAATTACAGAACAGAATACCATGGTCATTGAAAGAGCCGGACTGTTTGCGGAGTGTGTGTATACAAACAGGAAGGCAGAGAACATAGCTGGGCAAAATATACAAAAACATTTTCCCGTGCTTAAATAACTGAATTGATTAATACTTTAGGATGAAGAAAATCTCATTTCCAATTGATGACTTCCTGGTGAAACATAGGGTGTTTTCAGATTCAAACGTTTGTTCAGATCACACGGAGGCTTAACTCTTTTCTACTTAACGTATTCCTCTTTCCTTCTCTCTTTGGTAGTTAAGGAAAAAACATACCCTTTGGGTTTAAAAGAGGTGAGGGGCAGAAGCAAAATTGCTCCAGATCTACCTCCCTATTTTGGAAACAATACAAGAGATTAGCACATTTAAAATTATCCTTTAATGTGTATTAAAAGGAGTGACAAGTACCCTAAGGTATATTCTGCCTTGACAAATTTTCAGTCCCTACCATGTCACCATCATGCACACGCATATATACACATACACACATATACAATATGCCTGTGTTTATTTTACAACTAATCTGTTGAATGTTTACAGTGTGCAAAGTTGGAAGGAAAAGGATGTAAGAGGGTGGTACCCCTACAACCTTATTCTCAAACAAGGTAACATGGGGTTGAAGGGACAAGAGGGATAAGACTGCTCAGGCATCCAATATCTCTGATTCTTTTTTGGAGAAAATTCAAAATTATAAAAAGCATATCACCCAATTCCTCAAGGCCCCACTTTGGCCTCCAATCTGGATCAGCATTTCCTGAGTTTTTATTTTCAAGATAAAATGGGTTAAAATTTGTGAACTGTCTTTGAATCACAGGTACTACATAAGCCATATATTGTTAGGTAAAATTCAAAAACAGATTTTACTTCAAAATTTGTGCTTCGTAGGTCTCAGTCCTCAGGAGCCTTTGGAGCTCTGCTGATCTGTGACAAGTGTACTTCAGAAGGATTTTCCAGGTATGAAAAGTCACAATCCCAGTCACTGGATTTGAACATGTTAGAAAGATCTTATCACCTTAACCACTTGATCTTAAAGAACTTGGTTCCCATGAACCTTAGTAAGGAAACGTTGGTTATATGATTTTTTTTTAACAATTAATTTGTCTGGTCTCTACCTCAGTTTTCTCATCTGTAAAATAGAGACAGGTGATGAGGCGGGGTGGGAATTTTCAGAGAGATCATCTTTACGTTCCCTTCAAATTTTGTTATTCTACACCGAGCACTCAGCCCTTTGCTATAGTTTACTATAAGGTGAAAAGAGGGAACTGGTGAGATTTTATGGTATTATGTGCTGATATTAAGATATAAGTGGCAGAAGATGATCAAAGAAGGGAGAAACTAATAGGGGCTGGAACACCTGGAAAAGATCTTTGATTAAATTCATTCATGTAGAATACAAAGAGGAGAGTGATGCTTTCAACTGAGGATTCACGGATAAGGTACATTTGATGTAGGTCTTGCAAGAGGATTTTGCAGCAAGGGAGCAGAGACCCTCCAGGCAGAAGGGACTACTTGAGCAAAAGCAGAGCATGTGAAGAGCTTCTGCTCCTGAACACAGGGACCAGTGGTCAGATAAAACTAGAGTCTGATGAAGAGTTTGGGAGGATAGGGAGTGATAAGGTGTAAAGAGGGAGCGCCTTGGACCTGGAAACGTGTCTAGAATTTAAGAGGCAAAAAAAAAAAAAAAAAAATCAACAAAAACTGCCGAGACAGGGAACCAAAGCTGGGGAGCGGGTGGGAGCAGGGAGTGAAGAGAGGCGAATGGCCAGTGGTTCTCAGCCCAAGAAACCCATCAGAATCACCTGTGGCCCCTGCAGCCACGCCTGGACGTCACCCTCGGAGATACTGATTCAACTGTGCCGAGGGGTGGAGGAAAGGTGGACATCTTGAGAAAACTCTCCAGTTGCTTGTAATTTGCTACCAGTGTTAGGAACGCAGTCAGGAAGATGGGCTGGGTGGGGAGGGGGTCAACAAGCGTAACGGAAGTCAGAGGGCCAGAAATCAGTTTTTGACAACGGTGGAGAAGCTGGGGAATACGTGAGCATACCTGTGTCTGAGCGGAGGCGGCATAGTTTGATTCTTAACTCTCTCATCCACGTGACGTGACTCAAATCCTAATCTCTCTATAGAAGGAGCTAAAAGTGACGTTACTGACAGTGAAATTTACTTGTTACTTCAATTTGTCTTTAAACGCAGCATAGCGAAATACCTCCTTTACAAGGTACTAAAACCACACTGCCACAGTACAGCGGGGGAATCGAACGACGAGGATGGGATTCGAACCCACGCGTGCAAAGCACAGTGGATTAGCAGTCCATCGCCTTAACCACTCGGCCACCTCGTCACCCGCGTGGGTGGCCTTCCATAAAATTATCTTTCTTTACTCAGAAGCGTTCTATTTGCCAAATTATATTATTATTTTGTTTTTTTATTATTATTATTAATGAAGATAATGTCTTTTCTCCCTATAAATGGCCCTCTTGCTTTGATAAAGGAAGAAAAAATAAAGAAGGGACTGAGGTCCAGCCACTGAGGAAAATAGCATGAAGGATCCTCAAAAAATTAAAAATAGATATACTGTATGATCCAGCAAGCCCAGTTCTAGGTATTTATCCAAAAGAAATGAAAACAGGAACTAAAAAGATATCTGCACTCCCATGTTTATTGCAGCATTTTTCACAATAGCCAAGATATGGAAAGAAATTGTGTCTGTCAACAGATGAATTGATAAAGAAAATGTGGTTGTATATATATACAAAGGAATATTATTCAGCCATGAGAAAGAAGGAAACCCCTGCCATTCACAACAACATGGACCTTGAGGGCATTATGCTAAAAGAGGTAAGTCATACAGAGAAAGACAAATACTATATGATGTCACTTATATGTGGAATCTAAAAATATGTTGCCTTACATGGTAAAAGTGATTTTGCAGATATGATTAAATTGAGGATTTCGAGATGGAAGATTATCCTGGATTATCTAAGTGAACCTAAAGGAGGATCAGATTCATTAGTAGGAAACGTGACTGCAGAAGCAAGAAGCGATACAAGGAAGAGGTCACTAGGTGAAAAAAAGCAAGGAAACATTCTTCCCTGAAGTCTCCAGAGGGAACACAGCCATGCTGACAACTTGATTGTAATCTTTTGAACTTCAGAACTGTAAGAGAGTAAATTTGTGTTGTTTTAAGTCACTAAATTTGTGGTAGTTTGCTACAGCAGCAATAGGAAGCTAAGACAGATGTTCTAAGGCACTGACATGACTGGGGTTTAATAGGTGGAAGGAAGCTTGCAGGGCTTTTTTCTGGAACAATTTTTAGAAACAAGAGGCATTCATGGGGGCTCTTGTTTTGCTGTCACAGAGCACTGAAGGATACATGTTCAAACTGTAGAGAGAGTCAACAGAAAGAATTTAGAGTCCCACTGACAGCTGGGACTGCTGTATTCAGAGACCAAAGGGTTAGCCATCACACCATGGGACCTTGGTATAACAAACCTTCAAGGTTAAGACTTGTATACTAATGCATCTGGTCTGTTGATCTTTAAAATGTTTCAGCATAGATTCAATCTAAGGAATATTAAGAGAGAGCCTCCTCTAAGGACACAGTGGAGGCTCTCAGATGACTACGATAGCTAGAGTCTCACTCTATGGTTTGGATATTTTAAGGTCTGTGTTCAGAGTTCTGCAGCCTACAGAGCATTTGCCTGAGTACCAGAGGAGAGAAAAGTCACAGGTGGGGCCTGTGACATATGAACTCTTAATCACCCAAGCACATAATTGACTTATAGGGATCTGATTGACTTTAGGCCAGCACCAGGCAAAGCAAAAAACATCAAGAGGAGAGATTTTAGGGGGGGCGGGTGGTGAGGGTGATGGGGAGAGGGAAATTTTCAGTAGCCAGAGGAAAGAGCAAGGAGTTGGACGTTGATGGGAGAGAAGAAATGCAAGTCTAAGGGAGTGTCTATACATCAGAGTGTACTCCTGGTTAGGGAAAATGTAAGGGCAAGGTCACCAAAACTGAGACAAGTCCACTGAGATTTGAAGTCCAGGCGCTAACCATTACATCATGAGGCCCTTGAAGTTAGGTCTCTACCGAAAGACTGATGTGTACTCCTAACAGGTCAGTTTATCTTCAAAATAAAGTAGGCAACACATAAGCTTGTGGAGTTTGAACAGAGCCTCTCACGGGTACAGCTCTAAGATGTACTCAACAAGGGTACTGCTGTGTAGTAGGAACTTCCTCAGGACAGTGTTAGTGTTTGGAAGCCGATGGAGCACTGTAAGTAGGCTCCAGGAAAGGAAGGACCTGAGTGAGTTAGAGGGACTGTAAAACATGAACACCTAATCATTGGAACCAGGATTCTAATTTAGCAGAATCTGAGGAACTCTGGGCAAAAGGCAAAAAGGGCCATCAGGTGTAAGGGGAAGAAGGGCTAGAATTCCGGAGGAAGGTAATCAGAGACAATCTTCTCTTGGCCAGTGGTTCCATGGTGCTTTGGTTGTTGACTTGGAAGTAACTAGCAGCGCCTACAGCCAGATATGTACATCTGGCTAACGATTTAGGAGAACCATAGGGGGAAAATTGCTAAGATGTTGCTTAGGTCCCAAGGAGATTTGGACTCAAACTGCTGGATTCAGAGTCCAGAGTGCTAACCATGGGATCCTTACATGAGGAACTTTCTACTTGCTACTGCAATTTTTTTATATATATATAATATATATATATATAATATATAACATATAAATTATATATTATATATATTGCTATATATAATATATATATTATATATGTTATATATTATATATAACATACATATTATATATAAATTATATATATAATTTATATAGATATATATTCTTACATTAGGCTGATACGTTTTGAGGAGGCTTCAGAGAAGAGAAGATTTGCGAGAGGGGCCTCTGAGACATGAAGTGTTAAGACCCCGAGCATGCAAATTACTTAGGATCTGACTGTCTTCGGGAACCCAGGGAAGAGTAGTTGTCGAGAGAGTGAATGGTGTTCCAAGGGGCCCGAAGAGTGTACTTTACAGGAGTCCGAGAAGAGAGTAAGTAAGGATGCTCCTCGGGAGAAGGAAGCCTGAGTGGGAAGGGAAGGTTATGCCCAGAAACCAGTGTACATTATCGATTTGAGGGAAACACGGAGGAAATTGGCTGGCCACCAAAACAAAAGTAGGTCCCACCGAGATTTGAACTCGGATCGCTGGATTCAAAGTCCAGAGTGCTAACCATTACACCATGGGGCCACCATTTGCTGAGAGATTTATGAATATTCATCGAAGAGTCTGTCATTCTATTCAGGGTTTTATGGACTATCGTTTTCATTTAAAAAATATTCATAGAGAATCTGCTGTATGCCAATCAGCAGAAGCTCCAAGTGAAACGCGACGATCAGGGTTCACAGGCACTACGAACTTCTCAGGACCCAGTTCGTGTCAGAAACTGATGGAACTTGAACCCAGGACTGAGGTCAGGGGTGGAAAACGTGAATAGTCACCCAGGGGGTAATCTAAATTACGAGGATCGGAGGAGATTCTGTGGCCTAAAGAAGGAGGAGGAGCAAGAGAGGACAGTTGTGGAATCCCAGAGGAAAGGGTAAGGAAAGATGTTCTGCAGGACAGTGTCTCCTTGCTGACGGGGATGGGGTATCTTGCGCAGTGTTTAGGTGTCTCTAGCCTCCTCGAGGTACCACGGTGATTTAAGAGACGAGGAGGGAAGACACTAAAAGACAAACAGGTCCCACCGAGATTTGAACTCGGATCGCTGGATTCAAAGTCCAGAGTGCTAACCATTACACCATGGGGCCCTTGCCGTATTTTTGCTCCACGCTTTTACGAACGTGTCTGCTGCCCGTCGTATGCGCTTCATTGGAAAGGTTTGTCTTAGATGAGCGAAGGCCTCGCCATCAGTGCTCCGCATGCGAAAAGCCTAGCAGAGCTCACTTTGCTTGGAATTTTTTCTCAGGGCCCCCGGAGGGTTTGAGTACCGGCATTCCTTGCAAAATCAACACTGTGCCTTTACTGAATTTCTAACCTGGGCCATGAACGTTTGTCTACATATGGTGTCAACACTTAAAAATCCCTTAGGACATGTGTGAATATAGAAAACGCAAGAAGAAAAAACAAGTTCAAGATAAGATAGGAAATTGCTGGTAATTTCGGGAATAAGAAAAAACTTTTTTCTTTTTGAGTATTTTTACGTCCTTCTTTTTGCTTATCCGCATTTCCTAATGGATCGACTGCAAGTTTAATACAAGATGAATTTTTGTTATATTTACTCTTATTTATGTTGCATATACTGTATGTGTATGTATTAGAGTTTTAGCGAGCAAAACAGTGTTGTTGTTGTTGTTGTTTTGAAATTAAGGCAAAATCAGAAAACAGTTTTGAAAATTATTTAACTGGTACTTCCTCCCTACAATCTGGCCTCCTAAGTGGAATGATAAGAGGGCTCCAGAAGGAGGAAATATTGGAAATTTCTGTTTGAGATACTGATTCCCAAACATCAAAATACTCACGAGTGGAATAGTGGTGCACTATACCCAAATTCTTGGAAGAACATCGAAAAAATAGAGGCAGGCGAGGTTCGGAAGTCAGACCTGAGCTGAATTTCAGATAGGGAGACAGCAATTCAAAATGAACTAAAGCCTGAGTATTTTTTCAGCATATTTATGATGGTCTCAGAAATCCCTAGCGTTTACCAAAGTAATTTTCAAAGATTTTCTCTACATACAGTTATACTAAAGGACTAGAAATACCTGCTTCCAATTTTATGGAGAAAGATAATAATAACCAGTAAAACAGTATATTCCGTGTTGTTTTACCGTTTCTATAGCTGGTACAGCAGGTATTTTTACCGGGAGGGAAAACAAAACTCCGTAGCCGGCAGGATTCGAACCTGCGCGGGGAGACCCCAATGGATTTCAAGTCCATCGCCTTAACCACTCGGCCACGACTACATAACTGACTGCATTGTCCAGATATATTCCCATGAGGAATAATATCTTTCCTCTTACAAACGTCTTTTAATTTAGACAACAGTTCTGGAATGCCTGTCATCATGGTAAAAAGCTCAGCAATTTGCAGATTGAGATGTTGGTTACAGACGTAATTACAAATTGTAACACTTGTCTGATTTACAAGATACCAAACACCTTACCAAGGTCACATTCCAATCCCTAAGAGGTGTAGTGGTCTCCAAATCTGAGAGATCAAGTTACCAGACATAATGAATAAGATTTACCTCTGTTAAAAACGGGAAATATGTATTTTTAGCAAACCACTTTGGATATTCCTACACATCCCGAACTGTCCCACAAGCTCGTTCTGCTGGTCTCTTGTAAACTTTATACAATCCCTTTGTTTGTAATCGTTATATAATCCCTTTCTTTCTAAAATCAAGTTTCAATCACGAAAAACGCCAACACTAGCAGAGGATGGTTTCGATCCATCGACCTCTGGGTTATGGGCCCAGCACGCTTCCGCTGCGCCACTCTGCTAACACGTAAACTCTACTTTTTCAACTCATATTCCAAGGGGATAAAATTTGGCACTTTCTTGGCTATAAGAGGTTGTGAATATCTTTCTATGGCTGTTAAGAGTAGGAGTACTATATTTATGTCCACACGTGGCTACACTCCACCTCCAAATACTACTGACTTAGAATTCACCTTCGAAAGACTTCTATCAATTGGGGTAGGAGTTTCCTTGAGCTCGAACAAGATGACTTTCCAGGTTATTGGAAAACCAAATGCACACTGACGGGTACAATTTATAAAGGTGAAATTGTAAAAGGAGGATTAACTTTGGCTTCTCTCAGCCACACCCGGATACCAGAAGCGTAATTATCTTAAAAAGTTTTTTGTTTGTTGTTTTTCAGGGAAAAAATTCTACTCCGCAGCCGGGGGAAAAGGAGGGCTGCATTGGCCGGGAATCGAACCCGGGCCTCCCGCGTGGCAGGCGAGAATTCTACCACTGAACCACCAATGCCCTTCCTGTTTTGTTGGTTTTTTTTACTGGTCTTCATATAGTTATAATTATATTGTCCCTAAATTGTTAGTAAAATAGTGAAGATGTATGTTCTTTTCCCTAGGATTTTCTTAAATCCAACTAAATAAAAGACAATATCTAAATTTCCTAGGAAAACCTGTGAACTAGAAGGAAGCTGAAACTGCTGATATGTGACTCTTGGAGGCTTTTGAAAATGAAAAACATCTATAAATACCCGACATATAAAAATATCTTTCTCCATCCCTCCCTCAATTTATATCTTTAATGAAAACACTTTCTGAAAATCTCTCATTTAGGATGCAAGCATGTTCGGTTAATTACTAGGCCAAAGTGCTCAATTCAAGTTTGAAACACCAAGTTACTTCATTTTGGAAAAAAGACCTTCTATTGTCCTTCTGTTTATGGAGACACAAGTTTTTCACGGAGGGTATTGTCAATGGAAGCAGGATAACAAAGAAAATAATAAAGGAAAAAAATAATTCTCCCAATTCCTTCTCCTTACTTGCCCCTGGAGAGGATGACAACCAGTTGCCGAGGTCGCTGTGGCCCTTGGAACAAAAAGCCAAAAGGTGCCTGGAAATAAATAAGAGTTATCATCTCTGCTTTTCAGGACTTTTCAGTTCGTTTGGAGAAAAAACCAACAAGAGAAAACCGCTGACGATCAATGAAAATAATCGACTGAAATGAGTCTTGAGTTTGGGCTTTAGGAAAGTAATGAACCCTGAGAGACTGGATTATAAAGCATGTGAAAGCCAGGAGGTTTTTCACTCTAGTTTCTATCTCTTCACCTCGTCTTCAGAATAAAGAAGTTGTAGTAATTATTTGGCAGCTGTGATTAGGATGCTTTGAAGGGAAAGAATTGCAGAAAGACTTTTAGCAAATTAGGAGGTTATTAATGTTGTTCTTAAAGGAAGAATTTGGGCCATAAATTAGGTTTCACCAAATCCTAGCAACAGAATAATACATAACTGAACACTATGAGAGATATAAATAAGCTTGGTCAAGTTACCTAATTTGTTTGTTTACTCATACGTAAATGGAGCCTAGCAGTAGTTGACTTACATTCCTCTAAGGACTGTAAAGGTATTGTAAATTAAAATGATGCCTTTGAAAGCCTTGAAAAATAGTATAAAACCACCAGATAAATATTAGCTACTGATTTTTTTATATCATGGAACTTTTTAATGAACCACTGAAAGTCAGAAGTTGTATCTTCTATTATAAACAGAAATCTTCAGTATAATGATCATAGATGGTGCTCATGTTAGTTGTACTGAATTGGTTGCATAGCGTAGGCTCTTCTAAAACAAATATCTAAAGTATGTTCTTTGTGTGTGATATAAAAATAATCTTTACAATGTTCACTCTATTTCCTCAGATTTTACTTACCATTTCTCAAATGCTACCGCCTCAAAATGTCACCAAAAACCTCACCGAAAGAACAAAGCTAAGTTGATTGGACAAGAGAGGACACTATCTCAGGAGTCTTAATAGTGTCTCAGGGGGGAGAGGAAAAAGTTTAGCTATTTAGTGAGATTTTCGAAATCTGGATTTTTTGGTGAGTCAAAGTAGTAAGGACTGGATAAGGATCATGATATATTTTAGGATTGGTAGACACAGTTAGGAGATGATTTTGAGGTAGAATGTTGTATTTATTGTCTATTGCTGTATAACACATTGCCCTAAAACTTAGTGGCTTAAAACAACAAAAATTTACGATCTCATATTTTCTGTGGGTCTTAAATTTAGGAGTGGCTTACCCAGGTAGGATGTCTCTTATGAGGTTGCAAACAAGATGCTGACAGAAGTTGCAGACATCTGCTTACTTGGGGCTAGAGAATTTTCTCCTCCCCCTCCCCCTCCTCTTCCTTCTTCTCCTTCTTCTTCTTCTTTCTTCTTCTTCTTCCTCCTCTTCCTCTTCCTCTTTCTCTTCTTCAATGTGTCCATCAATTTACTCCTCTGTATTCCTTAAAAACAAAATAAAAATCACAAGTTTAATTCCAATGCTTTAAGTTGGTCTATATTTTCTTTTTTTTCATTACGCGGGCCTCTCACTGCTGTGGCCTCTCCCGCCGCAGGGCACATGGTCCGGACACACAGGCTCAGTGACCATGGCTCACGGGCCCAGCCGCTCCGCGGCTCCCGGAGCGGGGCACGAACCTATATCCCCTAGCATAGGCAGGTGGACTCTCAACCACTGCGCCACCAGGGAAGCCCTATGTTTTCTTTACTTCTATTTGCCAGATGGTCTTCAATGATTGCTGGGAAGAGATTCCTCTTCAACAGATTACATACAGGAGGTAAAAGTTGGCCAGCAACTTTATGAAAATAGTGTGAACTCTAGCAAAAGAGGTCCAGTCCCAACTCAAGCCCCATGCCATAATCACATTCATCATTAGCAAAATGCACAGAAGTCATCATTTCCTGAATGGGGGCAAAAACTTTTAGTATCTCTTCATCACTTGTTGCCTCAACAGTTGTCTTGCAAATTCCCTTGAGGTCGGTGTCTGTTTCAGGGAGCTCTCTGTACCCAACATCATTTTTATTTACTGGGTCAATCAAGCCAGCACCAGGAATGGTCTTTGTCACAACTTTCTTATCTCCCTGTTTTCTTATCTCTCTGTCTACTTCTGTGAGCTTTTCATCTGTGTTTTTCAAGACACTAGTTTTCTTTTTATCTGTTACTTCTTTAAGCCTTTTCATCAAAAATAATTGACTGCAACAAACATTTTATCTTCATTTTGAACAATTATATAATTTTCCTTTGCTTCATTTGTGCCCACATATACAGGAGGTTCATCATAATTCTTGAATTACCTCATGTGGAACTGAGTTTTATTATCTCCAATAAATGGTGTGGTACTCAGGAGTATTATAGTACTATTTCCACTTAAGGTTAAAATTCAGCCTTGCTGATTTTTTCTTCATTTTATGTTTTTTAGCAAGGACATCATAAGGACCCAGTAATTGAATACAAGGCTTGTGGACAGTGAATCAGCTGATTTTTCAGGATCAAGTTCTTCATAGAACTTCCAGAAGTGATAGAAATTGTGAAGCAGAGAAAGCTTATAATGCTTTTCTAGTTCTTTTTAAAGATCACCAGAGATATCAGCTTCATTTACTCATCTTCACACCAACTCCTTTTTCACACTGTTGCCCCTCCCCAACCTGCCTGTGCTTCCTGCCGCTGCCAACCATTCTGGAGAATTCTCTTCTAAACTCAGTCACTTGGCTATTGAATTGAAATTTCAGTTTTTCACCACATGGACCTCTCCATGGGGGTATCCTCCTGACAGGGCAGCTGGTTTCCATCAGATCAAGTGGTCCAAGACAGAAACTTGAGGAAGCTGCAACCTCTTAGCACTTAGTATGACAATGCCAACTTCCACATTATTCTATTCACTCAAAGCAAGTCACCAAGTCCAGTCCACAC
Source organism: Mesoplodon densirostris (assembly GCF_025265405.1). Lineage (NCBI taxonomy): Eukaryota > Metazoa > Chordata > Mammalia > Artiodactyla > Ziphiidae > Mesoplodon > Mesoplodon densirostris. The sequence goes on from NC_082670.1 coordinate 21,787,318, forward strand.
ACAAGGGAGGAAAATTAGTCTCCATGTCTTGAAGGAGTGAACATGTTTTGAAACCAAAACAAGGGCTGAAAGAGTACTGCAGGTAGTCTGGTAAACTGTCATTTGATGCCTTCTATTAAGAAGTTGATGGATCTTTCAAGAGATTCCTGGAATAAACAATAAAGTTCTTGGAATAAACAAAGTTAGGTGTAATTTTTATCTTTCTAAGCAAGAGTCCCCTTCTACTGGGTGTTAAAACCTACTTCCTAGTATTCTGAATTTTTTAATGAAGGTTTGGTTTGACATTTTATGGAAATGATATGTTGGCTTCTACACTGAAACAGATGAGAATATAACATGCCCTTATCAAATAAATATTGGAGTCAATAAATATGGTTATAATATATAAGTATGTCAGATACTCTAACTAGATGATATGCTGGGGATGGAGGTGGAGAATGAGACTCAAATGCTTGGCTCAAGATAAATCTAGTGAAAAGAGAAGAGCATATAGAAAATCTAAAATTGGGAAATCCATGTGTGAGATAGAGTAAAAATGTCATTTATGAAAATCAGTCATCCAGACCTCATTACTACCTTGTCGTGACCACCTGTTATAAGGTTTGGACCTCAGATTTACTGGTAGAGCAAACTCAGTGAAATTATCACCTGAAGGGAATTAGGCCCTAGAAACTGATTCTCACTAGTAGGACTCACAGGATCCTGATGTTACAAATCAGAATACAATTTATTAATACAGAAGGGAGTTTATAACTTTTCAAGACTGGAATACTCATAGCCACAATTCAGATCGCCTTGATCCTGGTCCTGAGGCTCTCTGGAGGCCAACTTAGTAATAAGAAGGAGGCCTTATGACATACCATTGACAAGGACTGCCTCTTTGACCAAACTTTACTCAGGCTCCTCTGAGCCCTCCTCTCTGCTAGGCTTTAACCTTGGCCTACTGAGTCCAATTTTAGCAAGAATCCTGCTAAGCCAGTTTATTGAGAATCCCTCTACCCTTGATAACAAATCAAGCCCCTGTTTGTAATTTTCCATCCTCTGACCCCCCTCACCCTGCCCACCTGCTATAAATCCCCAGCTGTCCTTGCTATTATTCAGAGTTGAGTTCAGTTGTGTACTGGAGTCTCTTACTATCCTAGCCTGAATAAAAATATGTCAGATCCTTTTTAACAAGTGTTCAGTGCAATTTCTCTTTAACACTATCAGAGGAAAAGAAAGTAAGGCCCTGCCCTGGGATGGAGCAACACCATTTGAGGAACTGAAAGAAGACCTCTGTGACAGGGTTAATCGGAACGGTTGCTTATTATTTTGTCTTAAGCTGGGGAATGTCAGGATAAGATGTGCATTTTTTTAAAAAAAAAAAAGCATAATAAGGACACTGATCTAACTGAGAAAGAGGAGGTCTGGGAAGAGGACTTAAGAGGTTCATGTCAATACCTGGTCAAGACATATGATGGAAGGAAGGAGGCCACTGTGGTAACGAAGAGAAGAGGATACATGGGATATAACACTTTAGGAGGCAAAACTCCCGAGCTCCCTGCTCGGATTGGGAAAAGGAGGGGCGGGGGGTGGAGTGAGGGGGCGGGAGAGGGAGGAGGAGGAGGAGAAGAAGAAGAAGAAGTGTCCAGGATGGTTCCAGGTTCCAGGCTCAGCGGTGTAGTGATGAGCAATGAATCTGAGAAAAACGCACGACTTGTTGTAGGCAGATAGGCAAAGGAACAGTCAGGAGGCAAAAGAGCACAGAGGGTGAGCCTGGGAAAACGCCAACATTTTAGGGCCTTAGTGGTCCTCAGCAGTTAAAGACGTGGAAAGAAACGTTCATAGAAGATAGGGAAACCAGAAGACTATGCATTCTCTGGTGCCAAAAAGGAGAATGTTTAAATTAAATCTCTCGGTTAAAGAAAGTTGCCCATTAGGGGAATTCGTCCTCGTTCTAGAATTCCAACGGCAAGTTAAGGGCAAACATATGCCACTGAAACTCTGTCAGAGCAGATAATCTGTTTTCTTTATGTCATCTTGGGCTTGGAAGCCTTAACTGGTCTCAAGGCCGACTACACATCCCGAAGAGGTTCGGGAAAGAAGCCTTGCTCTTCATTTCTTCCCCTACCCAAAAGACGACCCAAGATTCTGACCCCGACGTGATTTGAACACGCAACCTTCTGATCTGGAGTCAGATGCGCTACCGTTGCGCCACGAGGTCACGAAGAAATAGCGCCTTTCTTCTAAGTTAGAATTTAAATAATGCTTTCTCCTCGCCCCCAGGTTCTAAAGATTTATTCCTTTTTATTAGTAGATCTGATCATTTTTCTCGCCACTATTCATAGCTTCGCTAATGCTTGGTGGGAAAAGATAAGGGATTAACCAGATTAAATATTAATCCAAAAAGCCCAAGTGCTCCATGTAGGGGAAACTCAGTGGTTTCTCGCGTTCGATCTTTCCACTTGTCGGAATTTTCCTGTTTTGAGAAAAACTGTGTACGTACTGAGTTTAGATCCTCAATGAAACAGGAATAAGTATTGCCACGATGTTCGAACTACCACTTTTCCTATAAATTCACTAGACTTCTCCTCTTCTGAAAAAGACTACCAGCCTTGCACTACCCTGCGGTGTCAGGCCTCGCCTCCCACTCCCCCTCCCCTCCTTTCTCAGCGCTCGCCTGACTTTATTCTCAACCTGGTGAAAAACTGCTTTATCCTCAAAAGCCTAGCGTAGATGGCATGTCTTCCTGAAACCCTCACTTCTCAGTGGGATTCCGTGGGCCTTCGGGTCTTTACAGTGTACATGTGCCATTCAGTTCACAACAACTCGAAGCAAATTGCTAATATTTACTGAGTTCTTCCCATTTTCTACCAGCCCTGTGCTGGTAGACCTTCCTCCAGCCAGTGATTCTTAAAAAGTGCATAAGCTGGGAACTTGTTAGCAATACAAGTCTTCGGCCAAACCCCAGGCCTACAGAATCAGAGACTCTGGAGGCAGGCCCCAGCACTCTGTGTTTTAACAAGTCCTCCCTGATTGTGATGCAGGGGAAAGTTTGAGAATACTGCCCCAGCCTAGTCACCCGAAACTTTGCTCACTCAAAAAAAAAAAAAAAAAAGATTAACTTTCAGTCTTCTTCCAGGATGGTGGAGGGGCAATGTGGTATTAGTTTGCTGCCATAGCAAGGGACCCCAGATTGAGTGGCTTAAGCAACAAGTTTATTTTCTCACAGTTCTGGAGGCTGGAAGTCTGAGAACAACCCTGTCAACAGGTTTGTAGATGGCGGCCTTCTCCCTGCGTCTTCACGTGGTCTTTCCTCTGTGTGTCTGTGTCCTGTTCTTGTTTTGATAAGGACACCAGTCATTGTATCAGGGTCCACCCATATGACCTCATTTTACTTTAATTACCTTTTTAAAAGCCCTATCTCCAAACAAAGTCACACTCTGAGGTACTGGGAGTTAGAACTTCGACATATTTGGGGTAGGGCGGAGACACAAGGACACAATTCAGCTCCTAACAGGCAGTTCTCAGGTGAAGCTACTGCTGACAATTCCTGAGCCTGGCATGGAGCGTGAGGATGGAGGTTCTGTGGTGTAAATCTCATAGCCTCTTCGCTTTTCCTACACGACCTCTTTAGGATTCAGCTTTCTCGGGTCTGACAAGTCAACTATCACACTTCAATCGGCTTTCCAGATTACATAATTTTGTTGCTATTATCTCCTCTCCCGAACTTTTGGTCCAATTTGAATTTATGTTTTAGAGTTGTTTTGAGTGGGATTTCTGGAGTGCACAAAAGTGAATTCTTGCCTTTCATCCTCAATCTTTACCTGAAAGCAGTGCAAGGCAGCGGTGGTTCCCTGAGTATATAAAGCAATCCGGCTCTACCTTTTCCTCTCCTTCAGCTCTCAGCTCAAGCGTTCCTTCCCTGCTGTGGCCTTTCTCCCTGATTTCCATCAAAAGGTAAAGCACTCTATTATTTGTTATTATTAGTTATAACTTCTTGGTAGTTACGTCGGTTGTAACTTTGCAGTACTTTTGACCGTTAGGTTCAATTTGTTTCCCCAGCTAGACTGTAAGATGTTTGAGGTGTTGGAAATGCTTTCGTTTGCAATAGTAATTTCAGTGTTACAATTATAGTTGAGATTATTTTCTTTGAACAAATTATGTAAACAGAGTACTGTTATCAGTGTAGGACCACGTGGCCTAATGGATAAGGCGTCTGACTTCGGATCAGAAGATTGAGGGTTCGAATCCCTTCGTGGTTGCTATGGGGCCAATCTATTGCTACTTACAAAACTACCTGAGAACATGCATGGTGATCCTTCTTAATAAGACAGTCTTCTTAGTTAAAGTCGGTAATCAGGGATCTCCTTTTCATCTTGATAGTTTTATACTCCATGTACCTCTGCTCCACACCCTTTCCTTTGTTTTTGTTTCTTTTTACCCGTCCGGTGTCTGCTTATCTCTGTCTCCACAGTACCCACCAAACAGTCGGTTCTCGGTTCTCTCGGTCTGCTCTCCGCAAAATTTGGTCTGCGGACCAATGGCAACATCCGGGAGCTTCTTAGAAATGCAAGGTTTCCCAGCCAGTCTCAGTTCCGTCTCAGCACTACACTTGAACTACAAAATTAGAATTTGGGGAGTGGGGCTCAGGAATCTGGATTTTAACCAACTACCCAAAACTGAGTCCTATACACACTCTAGTGTGAGAACCACTCTGGACCTTATAGCTGCATAACGTCTCTCAGGTTCTTCCAGCCCGCTCGACGATGGTGCAAATACCTCAGACACAGCCTTTCATGATTTAGCGCCAACTACCTGCGTTCTTTTTTTTTTTTTTTTTTTTTTTTGCAGGTGCAGTTTGCTTCCTCGGAGATGGGGTTGATTTAGTTATCTTTACAACGAGATTTCTCCATTGGACACTTAGTCCATCAGCTTACTTTATTTTTTGAATGTACATTTTTTGTTGTTGTTGAGGTATAGTTGATTTACAATATTAGTTTCAAGTGTACAACAGTGATTAAAAAATTTTATAGGTTATACTCCGTTTAAAGTATAAAATATTGGCTATATTACCTGTGCTGTACAACATATCTTTGTAGCTTATTTGTTTTATACATAGAAGTTTGTACCTACCTGCATTCTAAGACTGTTACAACAGGGGAAATGTGAAGCTGCCATAGAACCCCGAGGGGAGTCCGGGCTGCAGGGAAAGGCAAGAAAATGGGCAACAAATTTGCCAAACTGCCTTCTAACTAATGCAGGAAAATGGTAGAAGACTCACCATCTGTAATCCTTAGAGAAATAATAGACCCAGAAAAAGAGCATTAATGATCTTAAAACCCTTAGGAAAAAGTTATTGGGAAACAATATGTGTGTGGTCAAGTATCACCCCAAGATTATTTGCTAGTTGCAAAGAGAAAAAGAAAGAGCCCTGGGGGCACTACTTTATCTTCACCATCAGTGGGGTATCCTGACAAGTGCCTCCTGATGTGAAGTACTGTATAAAGTGCACAGTGTCAAGCCCACAATTTTTAACCTGAATCTAATATAAGCCATCAAAGGGTCCTAACCAATCATTTAGACTTAACTTCTAGTTTAGAGTAGAGGAATAAACTAAAAGTTGCCATGAGGAATCAGAGACAGAGACATTTGCCATGAGACAAATTCAGAATGTGGGACATTCTAGAAGAGGCTTGGACTTTTTAAAAAGTCAATGTCAAAACAATAACAACATCAGCAGAAAGCTGGAAGCCTGTTCTAAACTAAAGGGAACTAAGGAAACATTACAACCCAAAACAGTGAATGAACTTTGGTGGGGAGAAACTGGCTCCAAAAGATATATTAAAGAAATTTAAATAAGGACGGGATATTAGATGCTTTTATAAAGAAATGCTAGATTTTTTTAGTTATGATAATGGTATTGTGGTTATATAAGACATGTTTAGACGATATATGTTTATGTATATAGGGTATGATGCCTTCAAATGAATTTCGTATGATTCAACGGAAAAAGGCAGATAAGACTAAGAGGGCAAAATGTTAACAAGTATTGAATCTGGGTGGTGGCTATACAGATAATTCCCTATTCTTTCAACCTTTTTAAATGTTTGAAAATTTTTATAATAAAAGTCTAATTTAAAAAAAAAAAGCTTGACAGAAGCTGTCCTGTTTAAAGAAAAGCTCTGACGGAACAGCACAGGGCTCCTAGGAGACAAAACAGAGGGTCAGCAGCAAAAAACCAGCACCCTGTGAGGAAGGACGGATCCTTTATGTCTCAGGAGTCCAGGTTCCCTTGACAGAGTGGCCAGAAAGAGAGCTGAGAAGGTTAGATAGATGCCCCTGATGAGGGCCTCCTATGCCATCTGTGATCTTCCCCGCCGGCTACAGAGTAATTTTAAAGACTTTAAAGAAGGGAAGGGACCCAATCTGATTTGCGTTCTCAGATGAACACAGCAGTTAGTGTTGACATAGCCCTACCTACGTAATCTGCCCTAAACTACGTCTCTGGTGTTATCTCTCCTTGCTGCCCCTCTCTGTACGCCTCCAAAAAGCAACGTTCCAGCCAGAGAGCACTTTCTTCCATTTCTCCCCTATTCTATGAGGTTTAAGTCTAGACCTCCACTCCCCTCTCCAGTTTGGCTCACTCCCACACATCCTTCAGATCTGAGTTTAAATATGATTCATTCCACATATATTTACTGAGTGTCCATTTGCCCATTCAGAAGTAATAAAGGTATAACTGGAATATTTCTTCGTGAAACTTGGAGTCTAATGAGTGACTCTCTCCAGGCAGCCACCTAAGATATTCATGACTGGGACCTACACTCTCCCAGTGGGCTACTACGGCACAGTGGACCTCTCACTTGTCATACTCAATGGTAAATGTTTACTTCTGTAATTGTTTATTCTAGAAATCCCTCAGAAGAGTGGCCACACTTTTCTTGCTCTCCACTGAATGAGCAGCACCTAGCCAAGTGTCTGGCATGCAATTTTGTCCAGAATAAAAATTTTGAAACAATGAAGAAATGAATGAATCTGTTCAGGGACAAGGGACCAGAGGCCAAAAGGCTTCCAAGAAGTCGTTGCAGTAACTCCTATGAGAAACTGTTAGAACCTGATCTAAGAAAATGGGTCTGACGGTTGGGAGGAAGAACCAGATCTGAGAAAAAATGAGGAGGTTGAACCAAAGACCTGGTAACCTGTAGGCTGTGGAGAGAAAATCAGAGAGAGGACAGATAAAGGGACTTCTGAGTCTTTGGATTTGGTACCTGGGTGCTCCTGTCAAAAATTTGGGTTGTTGGAGGAGTTTCAAGTTTTGGGGGAAAGGATAGAGCATTCGTTTGGGGATGTATTGCTTTTGAGATGCCCATGGACATGCAAAAAGAAATAACTAGGACAATTGTATATGCTGGAGCCCAGAAGAGAGGTCTGGGCTGGAGATAATTTTCAACCCATCAGCACATAAGCTGTGGTTTATCAATCATGCCCTGTCCTTCTTCTGTTCATGGAATGAAGCTGTTGATGAAAAACAGAATCATCTACTTGCACATTAATACACCCACATGCATACACACACAGATAAGATTGTGATAATGATTGTGCAGTTTCAGAAAAGTGGAGATCCTGGGGTTCTGTTCTTGCTTTGTAGGTGGTCTTTGCAAATATTTTTAAACATTATCCATAGAGTATCAGATAAAGTTGTTTTTCCTCTTGTGAGAAAAGGCCCCACGCAATGAAGTGGATCTGATTCTCAGAAATATTTTCTACTTTCCTATTTTATTCAAAAATATTCTATCTACTGCTTTAAATATTTTTAGCTTTACAGAGAGACAGAAGATAGGGTTCCCTGTGGAACATTTTGATAGATCCTCATTCTTGAATTTTAAAATGAGGGTTCCAATAGCTGCTGACATTTGTTGAGCCCTTACTATATTCCAGGCACTAGACTAAATGTCTGAAGACATAGGATACCTGTAAGGAACAGCTTTGTCAGATTATTTATTGAGGATAAATCTCCTACTCCAGAAAAAATAGGGATTTTTTTTAATGTATTGCAATATATGGTGATTTGCTTTCTAGAAAAGACCAAAGAGCATTCTCAGTTTACCACATGCTGCAAGTGAAGTTGGTTGAATCCTCTTCGGTTTCATCAACTATTAATGGAACTTAGCCTCCTTTGCTTTGCCCTTTTTAATTACTAAATACTGAAGTACCTTAGAATAAATGATATATAGTAACATGAAGAAGATTAAAGTCATTCGTGTGAGTAGTCGTGGCCGAGTGGTTAAGGCGATGGACTAGAAATCCATTGGGGTCTCCCCGCGCAGGTTCGAATCCTGCCGACTACGCTTTGCCTTTACAACGTACAAAATTTGTGTATCTTTTTGCCTCGTAGGATTGACCCTCAATTTCAAGTTACTTTTTAAAATATTAAACATGCTCTCAGAACTTTTACAAGCTACATCAAAACAGAGTTCTCATAGACCACGAAGGAATCCTACTGCATGAGTGAGAAAGAAGAACCAGTAAGACTTTCTTTTAGTTCATTTCTGAGGTTTTGAGGCTCGCAAGCTGAAAGGAAAGATTTCACACATTCATATTTAGAGCAACAGTAATGCCGTTACTTCCTTTTTCTAAAGGTGTAAGTTACTAGTAGCTGTGGGCGGGCCAGTGGCGCAATGGATAACGCGTCTGACTACGGATCAGAAGATTCCAGGTTCGACTCCTGGCTGGCTCGTTACTTTCGTAACTCTGAAGTTCCACAAATTCCCATCTTTCCCAGGCCTCTGCGTTAATTTTTTTTAATTTAAAAATGTATTTATTTTATAATATCACTTTATACAAAATGACAAAAATGTTAGTAAACAGACTTCAGCTATAGTTCGCTACTCTTCTTTTACATACACGCATTTTCTTTAAATCACATCCCTAAACTGATTGTTTTTGAAACTGATGAATCCTTACATTAGATGTGTGAGGGAAATTAAAAGAGGGGACCTTTCAAATGCATCATTCTTCTGAGAGTTAAGATTGGAAGTCTCACAAGGAGAAGACTTCTAGATAGCAATTTTTTCTTTTCTCTTTTTTTAAGATTTAGTTTTTTAGAGCAGTTACTGGTTCACAGCAAAACTGAGAGGAAAGCACACACACCTTCACACATGCATAGCCTCCCCCATTATCAACAGAGCAGGTACATTTGCTACAATCGATGAATCTACTATGGACCAAAGACCACAGTTTTCATTATAGTTCGCCATCGATGTTGTACATTCTATGGGTCTGAACAAACGTAGAATGACATGTACCCAGCGCTACACTATCACGCAGAGGATTTTCACTGCCTGAAAGATCCTCTGTGCTTTGCCTGTTCATCCTTCTTCCCCTCACCAACCCCTAGCAACCAATGATCATTTTACTGTTTCTGTAGTTTTGCCTTTTCCAGAATGTCATGTATTGGAATGATACAGTATGTAGCCTTTCAGATAGGCTTATTTCACTTAGTAATATGCATTTAAGTCTCCTCCATGTTTCTCATGGCTTGATAGCTCATTTCTTTTTAATGCTGAATAATATTCCATTGTCTGTACGTACCAGTTTATCTATCCATTCACCTACTGAAAGGCATCTTGGTTGCTTCCAAGTTTTCACAATTATGAATAAAGCTGTTACAAACATCTGTGTGCAGGTTTTTGTGTGGACGTAAGTTTCAACTCCTTTGGTCAATTTAACAAGGAGGGCAATTGCTGGATGGCATGAAATGCCAAACTGTCTTCCACAGTGGCTCTAACATTTTGCATTCCCACCAGCAATGAATGAGAGTTCCTGTTGTTCCTCCTCCTCACTAGCATTTGATGTTCAGTGTCCTGGATTTTGGCTATTCTAATAGATGTGTAGTGGTATCTCATTGTTGTTTTAATTTGCATTCTTCTCAAGATATATGCTTTTCATATGCTTAAAAAATGGGCCAAAGATCTCAACAGACACCTCACCAAAGAGGATGTACAGAAGGCAAATTTTCTTTATAAACTCTCTTCTCCCAAAGGTCTCTTCAGGAGGAAAAGTAACCGCCATTAGCAGAGGGTGGTGTCGATCCATCGATCTCTGGGTTATGGGCCCACCACACTCCCGCTGTGCCATTCTGCGGTAAACACACACAGCCTCACAGACACACAGCCACCCACCCACCCTCACATAGTTAGTATTCAGCTTTTTTCAGACTTGTTTTTTTTTCCCAACCTGCAGAATTAAATGTGTTCTCACTCTGTCTCTCTCTCTGTTTCTGTCTCTCTTTCTCTTCCCCCATACCAGGAATCTGACTTTTGTAATGCGATGGCCAAGGGCCTGAACTAACTACTAAGAATAGGGTTAATAAGAAATGGATAAAGATTACTTTGGATACTCTTCCCCATGCACAAAGGCATGCTTAGATGTAATGTCTGTTACTAGGTACTATGTGAATGTGTACATTACATCTATAACAAAATATCTGCTGATATTCCATATGTCATGTTTTAAAGTCATTCTAAGTTATACAAAATAATAGGCTCTGATGAAATAATTGTGCTTTCCCTTTCTTCCATGCTGTCATGTGATGGTTCATAATCTGTTGGAGGGTTCTCGAGTCCCAGGTTAGAAAAATGCACATTCCTGTACATTTTTTTTAACAGAGTTTTAGGGGGTTCAAGGAACTTCTAGCCCAGAGGATTAACTTTCTCTGATGTAATGGTTCATTTCCTCTAGTCTCAATTTGGCAAAACAAAAAAAAACAAACAAAAAACTACGTTCAGGTTTTCTGCATCTGGAAATGAACTGACTCTTTCCATGGTTTGCAGGAGTAGGGGAATCGCAGAGACCAGGAATCTGCTTGCTATGTAAGCTCTCTAGCAAGGAAAAGCTGACCCAGGTGTGAAGCAGGTGAGCTGAGGTCACCCCCTCGAACCTGACCAGTTGTCTGAGAAGATCTGCTAAGCTTCTGACGGTTGGAGAGAGATGAGGACCAGGGTCAGGGAGCACAGAAGTGAGCATGGAGAGAAGGCTGGGAGTTAGCAAAGAGTGAAATTCAGAACGTTTGCAATGAAAGAAAAATGTCTTTTGCAATAAAAGAATAAAAATGTCTTTATGGGCCCAGAGATAAACCCCCAAAGCACGTAACAGTAGTGTACACCTACCTATTTATTTACTTTCTAAAGGTGTTTTAAGGGTATCCAACTTTGGAGAAACAGGGAAGGCATTTTTGTCGTTCTCTACGTTTCACTTCATAGACCAGTACACCCCACAGACACTAAAACAGTTGACCCCGACGTGATTTGAACACGCAACCTTCTGATCTGGAGTCAGACGCGCTACCGTTGCGCCACGAGGTCCTGCAGGAGCCCCTTTCCTCCTTTACCTGTCAACCTGATCTATGAAATTAATTATCTGTACTAAGTAAGTGAAGTTTAATTGTGCCGCATCCCATCTGCGCGACAACGGCGTCTCCTTACACCCGCTCATGTTCTTAGTTTAAATGATCGATTTCATACTGCGAGAGTTCTTTCTAATCTGATCACTGGATCTGAAACTGCCCCTAAGAAGAGCAGGAAATCTTTTTTGCCGGAGGAAGCAAGTGACCCGTCACCATGGTTTGACTGGTTAAAGCGCCTGTCTGGAAAACTGCAGGCGGGTTTCGAATCTCAATGAGAGTTTTTTCCCGAGATGTAAATAAGGGAGAGGTCGCTTTGAACTCCTAGAAAAAGATATTCTGAAAAATGATCCACTACTGTAAAACAGACGCACCTGTCTCTGAAAATTAAAATTTCCAGTTCTGAATATTGAAAAATGGGTCCAGAGCTCAGGATTCATTTTTCAGTAGTAGTAGTCTGTCCAGTAGTCTCAAAATTGTGTACCTCTGATTCTCCTTATCTCTTTTCCTTGCTTTTCCTAGGCTATATGCTGCATACTATATATCAGCATCTAGTATACCATATATTTTACTTATATATTTACTGATTACCTGTTGAAAATAATTAAACTAAAAGCTAAGGCACAGCCTCTTTAGGGGCCCGTCTGAGAGGTCGGCTTGCCCTCCACATAACATATCCTCTTTGGCTACCACACCCACCTCACCATAGCATGGCTACCACTCCCTGCTAAGAACAAACACCAGGAAGTTGACCCAGAGGGATGGTGGCCTCTCTAAGAAATCAGACTCTCAGACTTGATATATGTCCCTCATTTTGGTTGTGGATCCCCTGTGGCACAAAACACGTGGTAAATTATTGCAGCAGAGGCTGCTAGAGTAGTTATCAAAGTCTGTTTCCTTTTCTTCTTGGAAATACAATTGTCTTGGTCTGTTTGGGGTGCTATCACAAAATATCATAGACTAGGTGGCTTAAACAAACAAACAAAAAAAAATTTATTTCTCACAGTTCTGGAGGCTGGGAAGTCCAAGAACTATACTGAACTGCATCAGCAGTTCAGTATAGCTGTGTCCTCACATGGTGGAAGGGGCCAGGGAGTCCTCTGGGGTCTCTTTTATAAGGACACTAATCCCGTTCATGAGGGCTCCACTGAACCACCTCCTGAAGGCCCCACCTCCAAATACCATCACACTGGGGATTAGGTTTCAACATATGAATTTTGGGGGGGACACAAACATTCAGTTTAAACTACATTTCCTAGCCTTCCTTGCAATTAGTTTCGGCCATGTGGCTGAGATCTGGACAATGGAATGTGGAAAGAATTGTAACCAGCCAGTTCGAAACTTTGAAGCTTGACCCAGGAAAACCTCTCCTGGTTTCGGGGGTTCCTCTCTATGTCCCTTTGCCTTTCTATCTGTCAAACGCAGAGGACTCTATGGTCCTAGACTCCAAAGTCACACGATAATCTCTCAGTGACCATGTGAAGACCAACCAGAAAATCTGCACTAGATGTTGCCTGAGAGAAAAACATTTATTGAGGTGAAAAACTGAGATTTATGGGGGTTTTTTTAAATGGGTTTTTTACGGGTGCTATAAAGCAACTGGTATCACTAATACAATACTGTTTTACTATTGCTTGCTTATTAATGTCCCACATTTTAGTGCTTAACTCTAAAGATCATAATTACATCTTTCTCATAATACACCAAGTGATAAAGTAATGGGAGTCATTAACACACACATGCTACACATATGGCAGACAATACACAAATTTCTCCAAAATTCTAAAAATTATTACCTCGTTAATAATGTATAATTATTTTGTGAACTAATTTAGGATTCTTCCTGCACTTCCCTTCTTCACCTTATAAATCCAAGCTGGGCAGAAATATAGAAATGTGCCACTAGAGATTATCATACTAAGTGAAGTAAGTCAGAAAGAGAAAGAAAAATACCGTATGGTATCACTTATATGTGGAATCTAAAATATGACACAAATGAACCTAACTATGAAACAAAAACAGAATCACAGACTGGTGGTTGCCAAGGGAGAGGGAACAGACTGGTGGTTGCCAAGGGAGAGGGGGTTGGGAGAAGGATGGAGTGGGAGATGTAAGCTTTTATATATAGAATGGATAAACAACAAGGTCCTACTGTATAGCATAGAGAACTATATTCCATAGCCTATGGTAAACCATAATAGGAAAGAATATTTTTAAAAAAGAATGTATATATGTGTGTGTGTGTGTGTGTATAACTGAATCACTTTGTTATACAGCAGAAACTAACACATTGTAAATCAACTATACTTCAATAAAAATATATTGATCAAGAAAAAATAAAGCTTTGTAGACATTTTAAGAAAAGAAATGTAGAAATGGATAGTGCTGCTCTGCAAATGTTATACTACCCTAAAATTCTCATAATAATGTGGACTTCATATTAGGTATGACTTTACTTTAGACTGACTTTCCAATTTCTTCTGACTCCAATCAAAACAAATACTTTTCTTAAGTGCCCTTCCATTTCCACATTCATTTCTCACTGGGCTATTGAGGCTCCTGGTCATCCCAGGAAGTGGTATGTTGATATGTTTAATAACCAGCTCTCCAGGAAAAAACACTATCCTGGCATAGATTCTCCTACCATAGCTGATTCAAGCTACAGCTTTGAAGTCACTGAAACCATTGAATGTTGAGCTAGGTAGAGATGTGTACAGTTGGCTCCTGCAAACCAGTACAAGCTGGCTCCAGGGTCTAGTCTATCATTGCTTAGCAATAACGACAATAAGAAGAAGCTAATATTTATTTTAAGCACTTACTATGTGCCCGAAAACATTTCTCTGAATTTTCATATGGTGTTATATAATTATATTCAATCTTCTCAATATGTCTGTGAGGTTGGTGTTACAACTATTAAAAAAAAAAAAAAAAATTTCCAGGAGCTGGAAGCTAAATGCCAGGACACTTGAACACAATGTTTTACAGTATCAACAATAATCAGACAAGGCCACTGTTACCTGTGATAGAACAAGGTGGAGACAAGGTCCCTCCATAACTATGTCTGAAACAGGAAAGAGATAAGGATACTCTGCAATCACAGACATAAGTAAACCCCTTTCCAGCTTAAGTGACTGTGCTTTCTGACCAGTAACAGCTCCAGCCTCCTTCTTCCTACATAAAGATTACTGAAATACCTACTCACTGAATTGCGCTGCTCCCTGACAACACCCAATCCATAACTGATGTCTGAGTTCCTCACACACTCCTCAGAATAATAAGCTCCTCCCAACTCCCTCTTAGCTAGATGCCCCAAGATTCCTCCAGCGTGCTCTTTCCCCAAACCTAACTTTGACTACAAGCATATTCCTGGAGGTCTTTGGTCAGCAGACTTTAACAGTGTCAGTAACCTGACTTTTCAGGAGAGAAAATTAAAGTTTACACTTAAGAGTCCTTAGGAGTCTGTCTTTTGAGTTATGATTTCATATCAGAGATTGCCTTCCCAACCTTCAAGGAGCAGATGGTCTGAGCCGTATTTAAAAGACATTGTAAGAGAGAGCAAAATGAACTGGCTGTCAGTATAGGGACTCACAGGAGGGTAATGCAGAGATTATCAACAGCAAGAAGCTGTTATGCTCCTAAAGATGGAGGCACAATGGGAAGAGGTGGCATTAGAGCCCAGAGCGGGGGCTAGAACAGAGGATGACCCAGGGATGAGCAGCAGGAGCTAGGATGCCAGAGGGAGGAGCTCTAGTCTGAGAACAGATGCAGCTGCAGCAGAAAATGCTATAGGAAGCAGAGAGATGGAGAAATGCCCTGGCTTCTGCCTTCCTCCCGCATTCCAATCTTTTGTCAGTCCTCCCATTGGCTACACCTACCCAGAAGCCAGAGGGGAAGGAAGCCTGGTAAATGTAGTTCCTTGTGGTACAGAGCAGAGCAAGAGAAGGGTAGGGGATGAACCTGACAACAGGCAACTTGACTGACACAATATCCACACACCCCGCCCCCGCCTCAGCTCTGATCAAAGTATGAAATCTACAAAAAAAAATTTTTTTAATAAACCTATAAATGAATCTTCTCATTAGAGTTTGCCCTTTGGATCAATTCCTTTTAGTATGCAGTAACACTTATAAGAACTCTAGTATTACACACATTTACATTTTATATGTATTTATAGAAGTGCCTAAGTTTTATAGCATAAACATCATAGAGAACAACAAATTACAAATATTCCACTAAATAGAAAGTTTTCCTTTTTAAGATCTAAGCATCCAGTATATAAAACACACACTAGATCGCAGGTATAGAAATGCTAATAATTCACTTATGCATTTTGATTTGTATTAAATAGAAAGCACTTTAACAAAGAGTCAAGCTATGATTTACAGTCAGTTCCTTCACCAGATTTCCTTCATTTGAGTAAATCACTTCCCAATTTTTTTGTAGAATTTTAAAACCAGGTCTTGGGAAAGTTCTCAACTGTCAATTCGTTAGATTAAAGCAAGAGTCGGCAAGCATAGTCCTTGGGCCAAATCTAGCCCATCACCTGTTTTTGTATCACTCACAGCTGTTTTTACATTTTTAGATGGTTGAATATAAATGGAAAGAAGAATAATATTCTGTGACACATCAAAATTATATAATATTCAAATTTTAGTGCCCATAAATAAATAAGGTTTCATTGGGACACGGCCATGTCCATTCATCTATGGCTGCGACACAAGTGTAGTTATGACAGGGACCACATGGCCTGAAAAGCCAAAAATATATAATATTCAGCCTTTTACAGAAAAAAGGCTGGTCTTTTGGCTGGTCTAACAATCACATTGATATAAAACAGATTAACAAGAGAAAAAGAAATTTAATTTGGTATATATGGAAGCCTCTTAGGCATAGGACCTAAGAAGTGACCAAAGCAGGCTGTTTATGTTCCTTTTTAGACACAGATAATCAATTATTTGTGAAGATTTGACAAAACAAAGGGTTTTTTTTCTTGGGGTAGCAAATTAATGAAGAAGTAACAAAGTTTGTGTATACAGCTTTCTCAGCCTCCAATTCCCTGTCTCCCCAGATAAGGATGCCCTCCATCCTCTGGGCATAGGGAGGATACCTTTCCATGGAAACTTTGTTTCTCAATGAAAAAAAGGAAGGTCTTGTACTGAATGTTTCTCAAGTGACTTTAATGCAAAATGATCAATATGCCACCTTGGCATATTTGGGAGAAGGTGTAGGCAAGAAAATATTAAGAAATGTTAACTCATGTATTTATCCTTTTGCATCAGAAAGCTCTCTGCTCGGCCTCATGCCAGAATAAAAGTTGTTCTTACAGCATTAATATGATGAGATATAAGTGCATTTTTACTTTCAAAATCATTTTAAAATATCCATGTCAAAAACTATAATTTGAGGGCCTCCCTGGTGGCGCAGTGGTTGAGAGTCCGCCTGCCGATGCAAGGGATACGGGTTCGTGCCCCGGTCTGGGAGGGTCCCATATGCCGCGGAGCGGCTGGGCCCGTGAGCCATGGCCGCTGGGCCTGTGCATCCGGAGCCTGTGCTCCGCAACGGGAGAGGCCACAACAGTGAGAGGCCCGCATACCGCAAAAAAAAAAAAAAAACTATAATTTGAAAGTAAACATTCGAGCCTCAAAATCCTGTCTTTTGGGTAACAAAGCAGAGCCCTGCAGGACCTGAGGCATAACGTTTATGCCACAGACAATAATCATAGGACAGTGCTTTTCGACCTCTTTTCAACCTGCAGGTCCTGGTTCATTAATGGATTGTAAAATCAATACATTGAGTAGCGACCAACATTTTAAAAATATCAAATAGAACAAAAAGTTATAAGAGCAAATGGTATCTATATAATATGGATGCTGCCTTGAGTTACAATATAAAATGTATTTCTTACTGTGGATCACAATTAAAAAAAAAAAAAAAGTCAAGATTACTTTAGAAAAAAAGATGTAGGAACCCAGCGGACCCGGCTTCCGGAGGAGCTGAGGAAGAACCACAGCGTGGAACGGAAGCAGGTTTCCGGGTCCCGCTCGGTGTGCACGTGGCTGAGAGGCGCACAGTCCCCCGGACACCTCGCCAGGATGTAGAGGAAGGACGCGGGGATGTGCGGGGTTCCACGCTGAGAAACCAGCGCACAAGGATGTAGAGGCAGATCTCCTAGTGGGCAGATATCAGTTGAGAGCCGGCAGCTCTTCCGGGTACCTGGACAAAGGGCTCTTCTCTTCATGCGCAAACTGACATAAAATTCCGAAAAAACGTGGAGTCCCCAAATTAATTGATAAAGTCCTGAACTAAGACAAAGCCCACTGACTTAGATGTAGCCCGATTTGGCTAAGGTCCTGCCACTAAGCAGAAAAGGGCTGGGGACTGAGATATACCTCAGTTTATATTGTATATTAAATAAACATACAGAATTAACTGCTGAATTTGTGGCCTACAGAATCCTAATCTATTCATGGGACCTTCTAAATCTTTTATAATGTTCTTGCGGGAAAACACCACGTCTTTCGGCTTTTGGGATTCTGCACAGCACAGCCCTTGGCTTGCCTGTTTATTACCTTTCATACTGGTAGAGAGACGGAGACTGTTTCCCAGGCACGTAGTACATGCACTGATGCATATTGGCCACCAGGAGGCGGAAAAGCCTAAAGATTATTATCCCAAGGCAGAGGTGGCGGAGGGGGCAGAAGGAGACGTGGGGGAAGGGACTAGAGCCCAGGAGAAGAAGAGGGAGGAGGAGAGAGGAAAGAGAGGGAGGAGGAAAGCGCGGGCGCCCTCTCTCTGACTGCTCCCTGACCATTTACCCGAGGCCCGCCTCTCATGAATAATCCATCTCTCTCTTAGTCACCAGGCCTGCCTCTCCAGCTGAGGATTGTTTGGTCTAAACGTCCCCCAGGCACCTCCAACTCAAGAGATACTGGGCTGCCATCACCACCTGCCCTGCTCTTCCTCCTGGCTGCCCTGTCCCTAGTAGTAGTAGAAGTACTACTGCCTTCCTCAGTCACCAAACCATGACCTTGGAATAAGCCAGCAAAGTCATTCTCTCTACCCCCTCCTCCAGCAGGTGCCATTTCTACCCAGAGCTGAGGCAATGGACTTTGCAGGACACAATGAAAATGTGGAGCCCCTTGTTCAAAACGCAGGGAAAGAGCCTTTAAAAATACTAAACTAGAAAGCTTTTCTCTTCCCTCTACAGTCTGTCTTTCCCTCAACTCATCATAGTGGCTTTTATTTGTTAGTTAACACTGTTCTGAGTAAAGAAATGTTAGATTTTTAATTCTTAACATGAATTTCACTGTCCATCTTTATAATGTGCAATGTCAGTTGTAAAGGCAAATATCAGAGCATTTAACTCCGGAGTAGAATCACTAAAATTACACCATTTGTATCTCATAGAGTGTACATGTATTTCACTCTTACCAGAACAATGGAAAACATGCACAAAACTAACTCCACTGTTTTTATTTCTCTTCTTCATATATGTACATCCTACCAACGCACTCTGTGACTTATTGATAAATGAGGAAGGACTGAGAGAAAAGGAACGACGTGTTGCCCTATCTTTTCCTGACCTTCTCTGTCATCATTTTAAGCATAAGTGGTTGACAAATACAAGGAAGTAACACACGAAAGGGTATGATAGGATTGTGTTTCTTAGGACTTCACTGGCTTTTTTTGCATCTGAAGCAAAGTTTGGTTCAAAAGGGAAGCATGGCCCCTAGGCGCTGTCAGCACCGCATTTACTCAGTTGTATGTGTAACTTGCTTACCTTGTACTCACTCTGAGTCTCACTGAATTCACACGCTTCGTGGGCCCCCTGGAATTCTGTGCTCATGGGGCATCACAAAGACTGTAACTGGAATGGAGCTGCCGAAATGGTGGACACACATACTCTGATTATATCCTTTCCTCATGAGCATGCTCTGGTGGCCCATTGGACTTCACTTAAAATACACAAGTTCAAAGATAAAATTATTAAGAATTTCAAGATGGCAACAGCAGAGCATTAACCCAAGAGTGGCGTCCTACTGAGTCTGGATCCCGTGCCCCTGCATAGGTGACACGCCTCTGAAGTCAGCCTAGTCACCTTACACTCTCCTGGACCTGCCCTCTCCTTTTCAGCCCCTTGGTCTCCATCCAAGTCACTGGAACCTCTGTCGCAGCTGTTACAATAGTTTACCTACTTCCTGTTGCCTTCCCTGTCCTTCCTCCATGTTGTCCTGAGAGAGACCTGCATAAAGCACACATTTAATCTGGTCCTTCTAACCCCTCTCCTTTTACATCCTTTTATGACAATAAAGTATAAAATGCTAAGCATGGCATCCAAGGCCCTTGGTGACCGTCCCCATCAGCCCTGCAGTTTCACCTCCTTCAACACTCAACCCCTGACAGACTAGCCTTTATCCAAGCAAACATTTGACTGATGAGTACTGTTGCCAGATTTCGCAAATAGAAATCCAGGATGCCCATTTAAATTTGTCTCATGCATATTTGGGACATATTAACCAAAAAGATTATTTGTTATTTATCTGACATTCAAATTTGAACTGGATGTTAACTGTATTAGCCACTGGATCTCTCTCTTTCTCCAAGTTACACCTCAGAGGCTGCCCCCTCCTGGAAGTCTCCCTGGGTTTCCTGTCACTTCCCTCATCACAACACCAACACATTGCTCTCTTTGGTCCGTGATGTTTGGCTCCCAGCAGACCTGGGGCCAAGCAGCCTGATTTCAAAGTCTAGAGTCACTCTCCTCTAATTGTGACAAGTCACTGAATCTCTTTCTGCCTCACTTCCTGCATCTATAAAGTGAGCATGATGAGGATGGTGGTGATGAGGGTAACAGTGCCTGCTTCCCAGGGTTCCTGTAAGGACTCAGAAGTTCGTACATGTGTAAACCACTTAGAATGATGGCTGGCACATAATAAATGGTAATTCTTTGCTGTGGATTCCTGGCCAGCAGAACCTGTGTTCTATTTATTGCACCCTTGGCTCCTAATACAATACCTGGCACACAAATAAGGAGTGCTTGTTGAATGAACATACCTGCTTTAAATGCCAACCTGAACTTTGAGAAGGAAGATTTAAAAAAACCTTTCCTGGCCTAAGGCTTTATCCAGGGACCAGGAAGGCTCCTGTTGACAGGGCTGTTTCCTCCCCAGGCCACTGGGGGTCCTCCTGGGGCAGCTCTCCACCCTGGCTTCTGTTACTTCCACACACTCCCTGTTTCTAGGCCTCATCACCTCCCTGGCTCTTCCCTTCTCCTGTCTCAGCAGCCGTGTTGCTGGATGTGCAGCTGAGCCCCGCTCTGCAGGCGGGGGCGGGGCGGGGGGCCATATTGTGCACCCCCTTGCCTGGCCTCTCCTGGTCCAGCATCTGGGCCAGACTCTTCTGCTCCTGTGACCCAATTCTGACAAACTCCGGAGAAGAAACTTTTCCTGTCACTGAAGCCAAGGTGCTAGAGACGGGAAGCAGAGGAGAAAGGGGAGATGGGCAGGAACATGTGTGGGAGGTAAGTGTAGAGAAAAGCCTGAGAGAAGGAACAAGAAAACCACAGTATCCCTTTCATGCTATTCTCTGGCCAAATAAACTCTGTTCGGGCAGGAAAAAGAGCCGCTGGGCTTGAGCCAAGGAACTTTGCACTGTTGTGTGACACTTCTCAGCTGGCCAGAGCTTCCTCTCCTGCCCTCACTGGCTGGCTCATGGGCCTGCACAGAAGCAGATTTGCCCCCTAACTGGCTGGTCTGAGCTGAGGTCCTCTTCCTCGGGGTCAGCGGGGGCAGCCACAGCAACAGGGCAGGCCTGCTGCACAGCTGAATCGGTTTAGAGGTCAGACTTTGTGCCAGACTGAGCCAGGTTCACTCTGGCATTGCTACTCGCTGGCTGAGTGACTTTGCTCCATTATTCAACTTCTCTCAGCCTCAGTGTTATGCAAAAAATGGGAACATAATACCTCCCTGGCAGGTTTGGTGCAAAGAGGAGAATAAACAAAAACTCGCACCCCTGGGGCTTACTTGAGTCCTGGGGATGCTCACAGCTCCTAGAGCAGGGAGAGCATTGGATAACTATTGGCCTTTATGATTGGTATCTTAGGAAGAGGGTACAGTAGGATTCTGAAATGTGACCTGCTCCTAAAAAGGAGCAAAGTTGGAATGAATGAGACTCTTCCCTCCTTTTCTGTGATCTGATTCACTTCAGAGAACTCTGTAGTTTTCTTGTGAGAAAGCGAGGGGAAGCTTCCGAATTCTATATAGAGGGCAGATGTGTGTATATGTCCTGGGGAGCCTGAAGCTGCATCTGCACAGACCTTCTCATACTATTGAAAAAAAAAAATGTCAAGAGTGTAAAAGATGTTGAAGGTTTGGGAGGCACAGTCCCAAATATGTTAGTCCCCAGTAGTCCCCAAATTTGTTAAATATGTTTTCACATTAAAAATGATTCGGAAGGCCAGGCTGAGTATAAAGAACACTGGCAGTGAATTGCGATAACACAGTCTAGGGTTAAATTTTATAGAGGGAAGAACAAAAATACAGAAATGGGGAAGTCCTCTGTAGGTTGCTGTGGGAAATAGTGACTAGTCAAACAAAAAAACATGGTGCTTTAGTTTCAGGAAAAGTTGCCAGAACCTACTCTGTCAATAAAAATTCTACTGTATTAGGAAGGTAACAGCAACTGATTTTTCACTGTTCCTTTAATCCTCACGACAATGACATTTGTCAGATATTGGGAGGAAATTTGCTTATGCTCCATGCATTGACCTTAGGCTGTTACATTTATGTCCAGTTATGACTCTGCTCTGGCTGTACAGGTAGTTTTTATTTTGTTAATTTAACTTTTTCTACACATATAATGTGTCACTGAATTTGTAAAACCTCTTTGGAAAGGCTCTCTGTTCACATGGAATCCTTTTTCTGATAGAGAAATAAAGGGTTTACACTCTCACTTTTTTTTTTCAACTCAGTGGTGTTTATTGGATGCTAACTAAATGAATTGCATGGGCTGGGTGCTAAGGGAGATTGAAAAGAAATACATGCATAAAAGTTCATATAGATAGCCAAGTTCTCTTCTCACAATTTTCTTATTGAGCTGGTGGTGTTGATAGCACAGGTAATATTATTGAACTCTCCACTTTATAGGAAATCAAGACAGAGGGACACTGGATGGCTTGACTGAAACCACAGGTGGAATAAGCAGTGGGGGTGGGACAAGTACCCAGGGCTTCTGATTCCCAGCAGCATCCATTTCACTACCAAAAATATACTTCTCTCAACGATTGCAAGTAACTTGAGGGGCTCCCACACACGGGGTGATTCTCAGTGGAAGACTCCTCTTCTCATGATCTGAGGAAAAGGGAACAATTTCCATCCCTTCCTCCGGATCCCAGTTTCAGTTCCATATTTCAGGAGTGATTTGAGCCTCTTTGATTTAACACTGGGTCCCAGAGCCTTTATGTTTATTTGTTGTTGTTGTTTACCATGATGACTCTCAAGGTATCTTGGTTTCCCAACCATCCTGTGGGAGAGAATGGGGCAAAGCTGGAGTCACTCTCCCAGCCAGGCCCCTCTGCCACTGGGCTGGCCCAGGAATCTCGGAGAGTCCGGAGACATCCTCTGTGCGCTCCAGCACCCACAGTCCTTGGCCGTTTCCTGCTTTTCTCTGCAGGAATGACGCCCAGCACTTCCGGCTCAGGCACCCTCTTGCTGAAGGACTTTCCTTGGGCAGCAGCTCAGACTTCACTCTTGCTTCTTCTAGGACTTCTCCTGCTGGCTGCTCTTGGTTTCATCTGGAAGCTTCACCAGGAGAAAGAGCAAGAATGCTGGACCAAAGGTAAAGCAATCAGAAGACCGAGGCAGTGAGGTCCAAAGAAGACTGTGGAAAAGGGATTGGACAGAGGGGAAGGGAGAGGACAAGGATGAAGAGGATTAAGGGGATTTGAAGGTGAGGTTTTTAATTCAGTCCTTCCTCCCTCAAAACCAGCAACCCTACCTCGTTATTTCCCTCACCCTGTGACACGGACCGTGCCCTAGCTTTCCTAGTTCTAGTACAGCTCACAGGACTCACTGCACACATGATGCAGGAAGGGGTCTCCCTGAGGCCCTTTCCACATAAACCCGGCTCATCTCTTGTGGACGGTACTGATTCATTTCTTGTCCGTTCGCAGAGAAACTCCAAAGAGAGCTCCGTAAGTTCTGTGCTTCCCTCTCCTGTGTATACGATTTGAGACCCTCTCGTGTGCCATTTATCTCATGAGGTTTCTTTGTCCTACTTAAGGCTGGAGAAAAGCCCAGAAAGTGGATGGTGAGTAAATTGGAATTTTTCTTTTTCCTCTAAGACTTTATGTGCATCATTTAATAGGTGCCTTTCTCCTGATTTTTTCCCCTGAGACCTTGCTTACTCTTACACTATCTGGACTTACCCCATAGAATCCCAATAGTTCTGTTCATACCTCATGGATGCCCCAAAGGTTTTTCTTCTCTTTTTTTTCTTTTTGGCTGCATTGGGTCTTCGTTGAGGATCGTGGGGTTCTTATTGCACCAGCCTCTTTTGTTACAGCGCTCGGGCTTCTGAGGTTGCTGCACGCGGGCTTAGTTGCTCGTTAGTTGCTCCACGGCAAGTAGAGATCTTCCTGGACCAGAGCTCGAACCCGTGTTCCCTGCATTGGCAGGCAGATTCTTAACCACTGCACCACCAGGGAAGTCCCCCAAAGGTGTTCAAACCTGTGCCCAAAACTGAACTCCATCTCCTTTGCTGTCAACTTGCCCTTCCTCCTGGAGCCCCTGTTGCACAATGCTGCCAGCACCTACCCAAGGAGCCTCCTCTCCTCCCCTCAGGGCAAGTCCTGTTACTGCTTAGCCCAGGACCCCTTTCTGAGGCATAGAATACCTCCCCCAGTTTCTCTTTCTTCTTTTAACACAGATCCCTGGGATTCGGTTACCAAGACCCTTCTCTTAACAGCAAGCTGCTTCCATTCCCCCAAGAGCTGGTGGTGCCCTTTTCCTTTTAAGACTTTTAGTTTAAATAAATATTAGGAAACAGACAAGAAATCTGAAAAACAACCAGCATAAACAAGATGTTGCTTCTGAAAAGTTTACCATTGTCTAGAGTTTCAAAGTAGACTTGCTAAAATAGAAACCCAATTACATTCCTCTCAAGTCCCAAAGCTTCTGTGGCTTCCCATTGCCTTCTGCAGTCTTACTGGGGTGGGGGATGCTATGGACATGTGTAATCCTAAAACGATTTTCAATATTTTTTTGAAAAATTGTCTTAATGTTAATTTTAATCAAAACAAACACAACCTAAGCAGATCCTATATCACCTGCTTAACATCCTTGTAATCAATTATTGCGGAGTGGTTCCAGTTTCCAAGCTAACTGCTAAGTTCATAATTGCATTAGTGACAAAGGAACTCCCTAATGACAGATTTTAACTTTTTTTTTTGCGGTATGCGGGCCTCTCACTGTTGGGGCCTCTCCCGTTGCGGAGCACAGGCTCTGGACGCGCAGCCCCAGCGGCCATGGCTCATGGGCCCAGCCGCTCCACGGCATGCGGGATCCTCCCGGACTGGGGCACGAACCCATGTCCCCTGCATCGGCGGGCGGACTCCCAATCACTGCGCCACCAGGGAAGCCCCCTGATTTTAACTTTTAATGCTACATTTTTTAATTGGCTCCCTCAGGACTTTGAAGGTATATTTTCAGATGTATTTGGAAATTAATTTTTGCCTAACCAAGGTTCTTACGTAACTCAGTTGAAGAAACACTACATGAAAAGGTAAAGTCCAATCCGTGCACTTTTTTGTTTGTTTGTTTGTTTATTTATTGATTTTTGGCTGTGTTGGGTCTTCGTTTCTGTGCAAGGGCTTTCTCTAGTTGCGGCGAGCGGGGGCCCCTCATCATCGCGGTACGCGGGCCTCTCACTGTCGCGGCCTCTCTTGTTGCGGAGCACAGGCTCCAGACGCACAGGCTCAGTAGCTGTGGCTCACGGGCTTAGTTGCTCCGCGGCATGTGGGATTCTCCCGGCCCAGAGCTCGAACCCATGTCCCCTACATTAGCAGGCGGATTTTTAACCACTGTGCCACCAGGGAAGCCCAATCCATGCACTTTTTAAGCCCATAATGCAGTCACTCGATGGTCCAGTCCTATTTCTGCTCCATTCCCGGACACTCCCTGACACGCACTGCCCTACACTGGCCTGACCACACCACCTGCAGTGCCCCAAATCCATCATTCGGTTTCCTACTTCTGTGCCCATTTCCTCTGCCTGTTCACCACACCTGGTTGACCTTGTTTATTCTACTCATTCAGACAAACTGGGACAGGCTTCTTAACCTCTCTGAAGTTCTATTTTTCCCACCCAGAAATTGATTTAATTACAACTACTACTTTGAGCAGATGTTAGGAAGTGAGAAAAAGGTGTGGAGGACACCCAGTACAGACGTAGCACGTAGCTAAGTTCAGTGAACATTAGCTGTGATCCTTCATCACCACATCCTTCCCCACATCTCTGAAGGTAATGCAACCTCAGAGAGAAAAGAGAAGGGGGAGTTGCCAAGCTTCCTGCCCCACGACCTGCATCTGCCCTTTCTAATCTGTTTGCTCTGATTTCAACAGAGCAGATGCCCTTTTTTCCTTTCTGAGTCTATTTCCCCATTCTCGTCCTAGACCCCTCACTTTCCAGCTCCCCTCAGGGATTCCCTATTCATTTCATTCATTCATTCATCAACTCAGCAAAGATCCATGACTATTAACTATGTGCCAGTTACTCTTCTAAGTGCCCAGGGCACAGAAATGAACACCACAGAACTTTCCCATTCACAAAGAACCTACCTTCCAGTGGAAGAAGACAGAAAAAAAAAAAAAAAAAAGAAAAGAAAAGAAATAGTAAAATATACAGTTTGGCACACGTTAATATGTACTCAGGAGATAACAGAATATTGCATTGGAAGGTGTAGTTTAAAATAGGGTGATGGGGCCTCCCTGGTGGCGCAGTGGTTGAGAGTCCGCCTGCCGATGCAGGGGATACGGGTTCGTGCCCCGATCTGGGAGGATCCCATATGCCGCGGAGCGGCTGGGCCCGTGAGCCATGGCCGCTGGGCCTGCGCGTCCGGAGCCTGTGCTCCGCAACGGGAGAGGCCACGACAGTGAGAGGCCCGCATACCGCAAAAAGAAAAAATAAATTAAAAAAATAAAATAAAATAAAATAGGGTGATGAATTGTACACCTGGAACTTACAAAATATTGTACATCAACTATATTTCAATTTACAAAATTAAAATAAAATAGGGTGATGATGAAGTAGGGGAGCAAGCCACAGGAGTAACTGGGGGAAAGCATTCCAAGAAGGGAGAACCGTAGTGCCAAAGCCCAGAGGCAGAAGCACACTGGTCTGTTTGAAGAGTAGCAAAGGAGCCAGTGTAGCCAAAGGACAGGGAGTGACCAGGAGAATCAGAAGGGGTAGGATCAGAGGAGCCTGGAGGGCCAGATCACATATGCCTTGAAAGTCATCGTGCTGGCCTTGGCTTTGCCTCTGAGAAAGGAGCCACCAGTGAGTTTTGAGCTGAGGAGGAACTGAGCTTGATTTAATGTTTTGAGAAGTTACTTTAGATGCTAAACTGAGACTGGGCTGGCGGGGAAAGGGGGAAGTCATGTGACCCTGGATCCAGACACTGCCTACTCTGAACTCTTTCTGTCTGAAGATCACTGAAGTGTTAGGCGGAGAAAATTGTGGCAGGATCTCCCCAAAAGCCTGAGAGCTTTTCTTTTGAGCCTTGTGTGCTGGGCCACAAGTACTTCTCTTCGGGGAGACATTACTGGGAGGCAGAAGTGGGCGACAGGACTTACTGGGAGCTGGGGGTTTGTGAGGAAAACATAGAAAGGATGTGGGGGAATCATAGAGTCACCTCAGAATGGGTTCTGGGCCATGGAACTCTATGCTGGGAAGTACCAGGCCCTCACCTCCCCTCGGACTGTCCTCCCCCGAGGGAGACCCCCAGCCAGGTGGGGATGTTCTCGGACTATGAGGCTGGGGATGTCTCCTTCTACTGTGTGGCCGATGGGTCCCACATCTACACTTTCCCCCAGGCCGCCTTCTCTGGGCCTCTTCGGCCTTTCTTCTGCCTCTGATTCTATCACCCAACCCCTCTGACTATCTGCCACTGAGGCCATCTGTCTCCAGACCTTCTCTCGGTTGAGCGTCCAGGGGAGAACTTGGCACTGGGGTTGAGGTGCCGTATTTCTGGGGACAACACCTCCAAGGCTCCAGCTGAGCCAACAGTGGAGGCTGAGCCCCTCTGACCTTTGGTGCAGATAAAGACTAGGGACAGTTTATAATTCTCCAAGGCTGAGTGGTGCAGAGGCCAAGAAAGGACAGTGTGACCCTACAGAATCTTGTCAAGAGAGCGTGTCTGGTGTTGCCATCCTAGCTGGAAACGGAAAAAGGAACCCCAGAAGAAAGCAGAGACAAGATACTGATGGAAAGACTAGCTGGGTGGAGAGTGATCTCTGATCTTGAGCTCCTTGTCTTTAATGTCTGCATAAAAGAACAACAGGAAGCTGGATCTGGATGGGCCTTGGCTGTCTTCTGAGTCTTTTCATACAAGGACATTATTTCATTTTGACGCATGTACAACCTAGAGAGAGACTGAATAAAATGCACAGAGAAAAGTCACTTCTCCAGATCACCCTGCTGCTCTGGGACTTGACGCTGCCTTCAACATTCTTACATCTAATGCCAGTCATAGCACCTCTAAGCGTCCAGTCATTCCTTATAAAGCAATTGCAATGGTCCTTTCAGTGACAATTTTCACCCCAGATCCAAGATTTCTTTTCCAGTTTGTGAATTTGTTTGCTGCTCCTTTCCCTAAATATCTTCCTACCTTTAGAATATTTTACTTCATCAACAGTTAAGTGCATATTCTTTAACTTTTTTCTATGCTTATACAAATACACATACACACACAGCTTTTCTAATGAAAATTGAACCTTGTTATATTTGTCCCATGATATGCTTCTTTTACTTAACACCAAATCTTAAATACAAATCTTATATTATTCATAATCAACGTGGTTTTCTTTCTTCCCTGTTACAAACAATGCTACTATACACATCTTTGTATGTAAATCGTTTTGCACAGCTCTGGTCACTTCCACGGAATAAATTTCCAAATTGCATTTGTCATTAGGATAAATTCTTAAAAGTGCAATTGCCATACAAAAGGAACTTAAAATATTATTAGGTACAGAGCTACCTATTTCCTGCAAAAGAAGTTTCTGCGTACAGTTTGGTATCTATCAGGCTCATTTTCCTAAAGTCAACAGTAGAAACCCGCCCTTCAGTTTTGCATTCCTTCAGCTTCAAACCCAGCTATCTCATCATCCTCAAAGGACAATCCAATCTATCAACCCTAAGAAGGAGGACCAAATCTATATTTTACTGCACATACATTTTTATGTCTTAATCTCTATGAAGCATGGTTGTAAGCAAATTGCCTGAATGATCTCATTTCATCCTCACAACAATAACCCAAAAGATAGGTGCTGTTATTACCCTTATTTTACGTATAGGACAACTAAGGCACAGACAGGTTGAGTGATTGGCCCAAGGTCACACAGCTAGTTAAGTTCACCCAGGCAACCTGACCTCCAAGTCTATGGTTTACCCATTTCAATATTAACTTCAATGCCTGATACCTACTAGACTGTAGGTTCTCAATAATAGTGTGCTGAATCAATGAATTCTTTCCTGCAAATGAATTCTTTCCTTTTCCATTTTATATACATTTCTCTCCCCGGGCTTTATGTAAAGTTCTGGATGAGAAGTGGATCTGGAGCCTATTTCTTTGGAAACCATAAAGTTAAGAGGTGCAAAATGCTGGACCTAGAAACCCCTTCTCTGAAGTTTAGCATCTAGGCTGGAAATCAAGTTTGCTTCTCTGTGCCAAAGTAGGTTGGATCCTCCAGACAAGAGGGAAATATTTCATTCTCATTGATATGATTTCCAGCAGCAAAGCTTTTTGACAGACTGTGAATTTTAAAAACGAAATTTCCCAGTGAGTCAGAAAGCAGGAAGCACTCAGAGAAGGGGGCTGTTTTGCCCCTTTGCAGCTGCAACATGACCTTGAGAGAAATACTATTTCCCGTTAAGTATGGAGTTGGCTTTATCAGGCATGTCTGTTATCCCAGCCTGATGACTGGGAGGGCAGATTTTTACTTTCTGAGCTAAGTTTTACCTTCTCACCCCTCTGTGATATCATGCCCACTGCTCTATTTTATTTTATTTTATTTATTTTATTTTATTTCTGAATTCAATCCCATGCCTTTCCTCAGTTTCCTTTATAAGTGGTTTTATGCCTGCCATTCTACATGTGATTTGGGGGCCTAAATCCTACAGGTCCTCAAGAACCTCAAGTCCCTTCTTGTGGTATCAGCAGAGAAAGGAGCATTTCTCTGAGTAGGTGCCAGGGAAGGGACAAAAGGGACCTGAGGCAGTGCTTGTCCCTGCCTCAGGTTGTTCCTGAGAGGCATTCCTGGAGCCCTCCTGCTTACACATAGCCTGTTGGAGGTAGCCCTGACTCTTAGTAAGAGTGGCCAGGTACCTGGGGCCAGACCATCAATATCTTTGGGGATGGCTGGACATTTAGGAGCTAGGGATAGCCAGATAAAAATAACCCCCTGATCATGTTAGAACATATAACTGAAAGATATTCCTACATTTATATTTCAGACATAGCATTGGTGCCTCAAGCATTTCAGAACTATGTTCTACCTGATAGGTCTGCTGAAGTCTCCAAGGGAAAGTGCACTGATGTTTGCAACTTACTTTAGAAGGTACCAAATAAATCAATAAATATTGGAATAAATAATAAATAAGGATGGATAGGGGTGTGAACAGAAGGATAGATTATAATAGAGCAAGTATAATAAAATGTTCACTGTAGAATCTAGACCATAGGTGTATTAGACGTTCACTGAAAAATTCTTTCAACTTTGCTATCCGTTTGAAAAGTTTCAAGATAAAGTGTTGATAAGTGGGGACTGGGGAGGGATGAATTGTATTTTGCTGCTGATGATAGAGACCAGAAGTACTTCTGGCTCAGATAAAACAAGATTTATTTTCCTTTCACGTAAAATGAATTCAGAGGGCAGCTGTCCAGAGCTGGTCCAGCAGCTCAGAGATGCATCCCCAGCCTCCTTCTGTCTTTATTCTCTGCCCTTTCAGCAGGTAGTTTCCATTCTCAAGGTTGCCTCATGGTCACAAGTTGGTCATTGCACTCCAGCTCCAAAGACCATGTTCTAGGCAAGAGAAAGAAAGAGGTAGAAGATCGTGGACCTGTCTTGAGAAACATAACCCAACAACTTCCGCCTGCAAATCTTTGGCTCAAACTTAGTCCCTTGGCCTCTCTTATCTATAAGGATGGGCACAT
Organism: Mesoplodon densirostris; assembly: GCF_025265405.1. NCBI lineage: Eukaryota > Metazoa > Chordata > Mammalia > Artiodactyla > Ziphiidae > Mesoplodon > Mesoplodon densirostris. Next base: position 21,818,130 of record NC_082670.1, read on the forward strand.
TGCACTACTCCCCAAAATTGGGTTTGAGTACTAAGAAGCAGGGACCTTTTGCCTCATTGGAAATGAGAAAGCAAATGGGTCACCACCAGCTCTACTGGAGCCATCTGAGAAAATTTGGCCAGGGTTGTCTTGACGTGTCTGCTCAAACCCTCACAGCCTGATCCAGAAATACTGCCTCAATATGGGCTGCCAGTGTACCATCAGGATGCGAGGTATGTAGGCTTTATTAAGCAGGACTCCGTGAACTTCCTTGAATGGGCCATCCAAGACATCTACCTTACCACAGAAAGAATGCTAGCTCTTCGTACGTTTAAAAAAAAAAAAAAAAAAAAGGCAGGAAATAGAGCTTACACAAGCAACCAGCCATCTCTACCACAGAGCCTAAATTCAAACTGTTGTAATATAATTAAATTCCGAGAATTCCCTGGTGGTCCAGTGGTTGGGACTCCATGCTTTCACTGCTGTGAGCTCGGGTTCAATCCCTGGTCGGGGGGGGGAAAAAAAGGAAAACACACACACACACACACACACACACACACACACACACACACAGAGTTGGCCAAAAATTTCACCCAGATTTTTCCATAATATCTTACAGGAAGACCCAAACAAACTTCTTGGCCAGCCCAATATATAATTAAATTCCATCAGCCAAGTCATATCAAAGTCCTTTGAGCTTTAATCATTGTCTCAAGAGGCAAATAAATTGTCTTAGGAGGCTCTAGGCCACAGGTAAGACCACTTTGTCCCAAAGACCCCTTATAGAAACAGTATCCACAGACTATCCAGAATCTAACCTCGGAAAATACAGAATCCTGCTGGCAGAGTAGAAAGAAATACACAAGAAAATACAAATGTAGCACAAATAAGGCTCAGAGGGTGAATGAGGCTTCTGAGCAACACCCCAAATAAGAATTTTTCTGAAAAATGTAAAACATACCAATCGGTCACTGGCAACACTGCTTTGGGAAATCTGAAAATTATGTTATTTGGTAATGGATCCGAGACCTGAATTTCAGAGGTGCTAAAAAAGGTGGAGTGGGTCTGGTTTTCTGTTCATACTCTCACTTGGCTCTGTTGTAAAAGATAAATCCTCCTCCGTGTGCCTGTGTACATGCAAACAGATGTTAGCAAATAGCCACAGAAACATTTTAATTAATGCACATCTTCCTCTCTTCACATGTTAAAATCTTTTATTTCTCTACTCAGTAAATCTTTTATGATATAAAATAGATCTATTATCATATAGAAGATGTAAAACCGGTATATATAATGAAAGACCGATTATACACATACATATACATAAGTGGTTCAGTTAGGAAAACACAGAGTGACACAGTGTGAGAATTAGGCTGGAATTTTTCTTCACCATGCACAATGCAATACAGTTTCAGTTTTCATTTTAAACTTCTTCACTGGTTTCTGCCCAGCAACGGATGAGAAACACCCCTCTGAGCCAATCCAGAACCTAATTCTTCCACAGAATGACCCTGTTACTGCTTCTCCTAGTGAGCAGGCATATTTCTTTTTCCTTTCTTCCAGGTAACGGAGCCTCTATTGATTACCTTTATTCTGAGGGCTGTGGTTTTCAGATGGGATAGCCAAGAGGTAAGTGTGGGAAAATGGGTAAAAGCCAGGGCCACGAGCCCTAGAGGGAGAGAGGCTGAAGAGTTGAGAGTGGGCCTCCAGGGAGGCCCTCATCCAGAGAAAGGGATTGGTGCTTGTGTGCGCTGAAGTCAGAGGATGAGGGGGTGGAGGCAGCAGGACAATGCAAAGGCTAAAGACCTGAATTGGAAACTGTAAGGGAAGGAGACCATGTGAATGAAAAAACCTTGCCAACTGCACGTTCTTAGGAGCTTACAGTAATGGTGAGAAAGGAGCAAAGGACTCTTATCTCTCTTAGTCGTCTCTGGGAATTTGTTCTAAGAGATTCTAAAAAGAGATGTGCCTTAAAGATTTATATGTAAAGCTGTGCATTACAGAATTATTTGTAATTACAAAAATCTGAACCAAACTACGTATACAAGAGTTGGAGAATGGATACAAGCACACTGTCCAATCATAAAAGGGATTTTCATATAGTCATTAGGAATCATATTTTTAATAAAGAGTTTTTATTTCTAATTGTAACAAAACTGGATCGAATTTGGAGATATAAATTGTATCCACATTTTTTTTTTTTTTTCTTTTTGCGGTATGCGGGCCTCTCACTGTTGTGGCCTCTCCCGTTGCAGAGCACAGGCTCCGGACGCGCAGGCTCAGCGGCCATGGCTCACGGGCCCAGCCGCTCCGCGGCATATGGGATCCTCCCAGACCGGGGCACGAACCCGTATCCCCTGCATCGGCAGGCGGACTCTCAACCACTGCGCCACCAGGGAGGCCCTGTATCCACATTTTGCTATTGTAGATCTTACTTATGATGAACTGCTTTAAACGTGAACGTTTGTGTTAATACCTGATTTATTTTTCTTTAGGAGTAATTTCTACAAGTGGAATTTCTGGGTCAAATTATAATTTTGACAATTTTCAGGCATTTAGTATATATCTATGGCCAAAATACTTCCAGAAATAGTTATATTCCCATGAAGCAAAGTATATGATTACCATCACAGATTATTTAAATTTTATTCCTTCATATTTTTCTCCATTTTGAAGTTGTCTATAATCAGGAACAAAAAACAATAAATATCCTAAAAAAAGTAGTGAAAATATATTCCTCACTCTGAGGACAGCACTGAAATTGTTACCTATATAATAATAATAATAATAATAATAATAATAATAATAATAATAATAATAATAATAATACTGTCCTCTCTCTAGCAGTTTAGAGAGTAGTTTTGAAGAGCAGAGGATATGGTGAAAGGCAATCTTTTGTCTGAGGGTCATCCAGGTTTCAGGCAGGCTCCAGAGAATTCCCAGCAGCACAGATTTCTGCTCCCGGCTCCTCTTCAACCCACCCACCCGCCTCTGCAGGCCTTGTTCTCAAAGGCAGTTCCTGGTGCAAGTATCACAGCAGCAGGTACTATGAATGTGGGCCTAATGCTGGTTTGTTTTGGGGGAATTGGTGTGAAGAGTTGGTATTTTATTTTAATTTATTTATTTATTGACATATAGTTGATTTACAGGAGTCGGTATTTTCTGAACAACTAATATGTTACAGTCACAATAATTATTTGTAACAATTTTTAATTGTTAAGTAAAACGTGAAAACTTTTAAAATTGAAAACATCCAAACAAATTTCAAAGTATAGGGGGCAAAGGACAAGTGTCTCTCACTCAGTCTCTGATTTTCATTTTATCATGTAGCCCTTCAGAACTCTTTTAAGGCGATCCCATAAAAAATGTATATACAAATTTATAGTTTTGTTTTTGTTTTTTAATAGAATCATTAGTATTTTTCTGCAGTGTTCTATTTTTTTAATATATCTTGATTATGTGAGTTAGTGACTGTAAATCACTCTTAACTGCCATATTGAATTCCCTCATACAGATGAGCCTTTATTTAACTAACCAGTCTCCTGTTAGTGGTTAGAGTGGCTGGTTAGGTTGTTTATCCTTTTTTTTTTTTTTTACTTTTAAAAATAATGCTTCAGTGTCATCCTTATACATAATTCTCTCTGCACCCATGGAAGTGCTTTGCTGGACCAGATATCTAGAAGTGAAATTCCTGAGCCAATTATGTACTTTCTAGAGTTCCTATTTCACAATGTTTCATGAGTAACTGAAGTTCAAATAGGTTTTGTCATATGACTGAGATCACAAAGCTTGTGAATCATTGTGCCATTACTTACTTCCCACACCCTTTTTATTTCCAACACCTAACCTGTAGTGGACCTAACCTGGCACACAGTGAGTGCTCAATAAACATTTGTTGAATGAATGAAAACACACGGGTGAGACCTGGTCTTATTCCTAACTCTCCCATTCACTTGCCTTGGGATTAAGAAGTGGTAGGTTCATAAGAGTTCCCTGGCGGTCCAGCGGTTAGGTTTTGGCACTTTCACTGCAGTGGCCTGGATTCAGTCCCTGGTCGGGGAACTGAGATACTGTAAACTGTGCAGCTTGGCCAAAATTAAAAAAAAAAAAAAAGAAGAAGAAGTGGTAGGTTCAGCCTCTGGGTGACCCAGAGAATCTGCCAGGATCTTGACCAGAGTCTGATGGAAGAGTGATTTGAACTTGGTGATGGCCATGGGTTGGGGCCTAGAGGAGACAGCGGTGTTGCTCTGCAGACGGACACACCCTGAGTCATTTGTCGGCACACCATCCCATCTGACATTTTCAGGGAAGGAAAGAATACATGATGGGAGAAGGGAGGGGGCTACTTCTGGAGTTCTCAGTACTGTCTTGGAGTAATCCACCTAGGCCGACCCTCAGGGTCTCTACTATTTAGGGACGCAGCCAACTCTGGGGTGGCTGGAATGGAAGCCGAGTTAGAACTCCAGCTAGAATCAAGCCTGGCTAGTCGGCAAGGGCCACACACTTCCCTTAACACAAAAGTTCACAGTGCTGCCACAGACCATGCCTAAAAGGAGGTAAAGGTGCTTTTCTGAGCCAAGATACATTTGGAAACACTGGTCTGGGACTGGGGAGTTGCAGGGGCCCTGCCTCTGAGCTGGAAGAACGCCAGCACTGCATAGAGGCGTGAGCTGTGTTGGGCTGCTGTGTGCTTCTCGGTTGACATATTTGCCCCTTCTGTGCAAGTGCTAGCACATACATCTCCAGCCCTAAAAGGCACTTCTCTAGCAGTGCAAAGACCAAGATAGGAAAATTATCCATTGCTGGTGAGCCCAGAGGCAGGCCATCTGCCGAAGAGCATTGGTGAGCACATGAGGAAAGGGAAGAAAGGAAAGGAATCATTTCCTTTCCAGAAATGTTTCTCCCCCAAAGAACAGATGTTTCTCCCCAAAGAACAATTTTTGGGGGGCCACGCATGGGATTAGCTCCCCAACCAGGGATTGAACCCAGCAGTGAAAGCGCAGAGTACTAACCACTGGACCGCCAGGGAATTCCCAGAACAATTGTGAAAGGAGTGCACTAAGCCACATCAAGTTTCAACACTTGCATGTCCAGGACAGGCTTGCTCCTTGAAACCACTTTATTGAAAAATAGGAACAAACACATTAATATAGTCAAGGCCCAGTGGGACCAAAAGAGGCCAAGCTCTGCTCTCTAAGCCAGACCAAAAGAGCACTGTCATTATGGAGAAAAACACTTATCCTCATAAATTCTCCACCTCCCCTCCTCTCCATCCATTAGTTGGATGACCACCAACTAATCTGATCATCAAAAGTGAACTAAAATGCTAGTGAGTATTGATGGTTTAATATGTAACCCCTCATCCATTCACTCATTCAACAAATATTTACTGAGGTTTCCATGTGAACCACCACCATGCTACAGGCTTCTTACACATCAGGAAACAAAACAGACCAATATCATTATTTTGTGGAGCTTACATTCTAGCAGGTGGAGACAGACGATAAATGTATGAAATGTTCACTGGTGAAAATTCAATGGGAAAAAGAGAGCAGATTCAGGGGGATGGGAGCAGTTTGCCATAATTCTGTGGTCAGAGAAGTTCCCATAGAGGAACTGACTTTAAGGAAAGACTTGAAGGAGGCAAGAGAGTGAGCTTGTGAATATGCAGGGAAGAGGGTTCCAGGTAGAGGGAAGAGTTGAGGTCGAGGTCCTCTGTCATGTCCTGTTCAAGGAGCAGCAGGAAGGGCAGTGTGGCCGAGCAGAGACAGGGAGAGTAGGGGAGATGAAATGAGGAGTGCAGGTCCTGGAGGTCCATGCCGGCCACTGGAAGGACCTCAGCATTTACTCTGAGTGAAATGGGAGCCACTGGAAAGCACTGAGCAGAGGAGTGACAGGATGTGACTCAAGGAATGTTCTGGATGTTGTGTTGAGACTGTAGGGGATACAAGCAGAATCAGGGGACCCAGAGAGGAGGGTCCCGTATTAATCAGAGTGTGATGGTGGGGGCTTGGACCTGGTGTAGCTGGGGATGTGTGGGCAAGGGTAAAGATTCTGAAGATGTTCAGACAGCAGAGCTGAGGATTTCCTGATGGATTAGGGTTACTGTCTGTACACTTAACATACATACTTTTTTTTTTTTTTTTTTTTTTTCGGTACACGGGCCTCTCACTGTTGTGGCCTCTCCCGTTGCGGAGCACAGGCTTCGGACACGCAGGCTCAGCGGCCATGGCTCACGGGCCCAGCCGCTCCGCGGCATGTGGGATCTTCCCGGACCGGGGCATGAACCCGTGTCCCCTGCATCGGCAGGCGGGCTCTCAACCACTGCGCCACCAGGGAAGCCCCAACATACATACTTTTATGGGAGATTTTCCATATTGGAACGCAAAGGTGAAGAGACTCCCAAGCAGACATTTTGGCAGAGGAAGATCTTGGGTCATCACACTAGTGATCCTGTGTTTCGCCCTGAGTTGGCCCTGTTGAGGTGGAGAATTCTGCGTGGAAACCTCAGAATTCCACGCAGAATTATCCATCTTCTTCCAGGCCGTATTTCTGCCTGACTCCTTCTTGCCTTTCTCTATTTGCAGCACAGATGAAAATGGCGCCGTCCCTAGATTTCCCTCTGCCCCACCTCCTTGTCTGCATCATCTTGGTCCAGCTGCTCACCTCTTGCTCAGGTAGGGAACGATGCTGCTTTTATGTATCGGAAGCAGACAATTACCTGTTAGCGCCCAGTCAGAACCTTTGACCGTTCATTCCTGGAAGTCCCATCACAAACTGAAAGTACACAAGCCATTAAGACAAATGTCCTTCTGTCAGGATCCTGTTCCTCTCTAGGTTTTTCTGCCTGAGACACCCCCTTACCATCATGGCCCCAACTCCCTCTCATGGAGTTTCCCCCTTTTGCTGACCAGCTCAGTTTGCTGTGATTGGACCCCCTGGGCCCATCCTGGCCATGGTGGGTGAAGACGCTGAGCTGCCCTGTCACCTGTCCCCGAAGATGAGTGCAGAGAACATGGAACTGAAATGGGTGAGATCCAGCCTCAGGCAGGTAGTTTTCATGTATGCACATGGCAAGGAAGTACAAGACAGACAGACAGCAGAGTATCGAGGGAGAACTGAGTTTTTAAGAGATGGCATCACTGCAGGGAAGGCTGCTCTCCGAATTCACAGCGTCAGAGCCTCTGACAGTGGAAACTACCTGTGTTATTTCCAAGATGGAAACTTCTACAAAAAAGCCTTGGTGGAGCTGAAAGTTGCAGGTGAGCCTCCGGGTTTTGTTCTGAGCTCATTCCTCTGTGGGGCCTGGGGGCAGACACAGAGCTCATGCTCCAAATCCACCTCGCAGAGCTCCTGGTTGATCACCAGGAACTGCCTCCTCTGCCTTCCAACTTTGTTTCTCTGAGGCCCTCGGGAAAGATGCAGGTCTTCCTCCAGGAAGACTCCCTCCTGTACCCTATCATATCAAGTAGAGAACTCCCTCCTGCTGGTTGCCAGGGTCTAAGCTGGGAAGTGGAGGGTCGGGGATGAGAAGGATGAGAAAACATCTCCTCAGAGATGGTGCACAGTGGTTTGGGTTCAGTTGCATTCCCTGTGGCTTCTGGCGCCCCTCCAGGTACACCCTGCTGTGAGCCCTGGGAGGCTGAGCTGTAGGGACAGCATCTGTACAGCCACTGTTCTCCAACCCGAGTTCCCAGGAACACCCCTGCAGTTGTACCAGTTGACTTTAATCCTTGTTGCAGGAGGGGGAGTCCATGCCATGTGGGAACTGGAGGTCTCAGGAAGAGGCTGTTAGAGAAGACTTGGTACAGACTTTGGGCTTCTGTTAGGGGATTTGGGGCAGCGTTTATGGAAGTAGGCTTTGCTCTGGATTGGATGCTGTCAGGGAGGAGGGGCCGTGTAATTCTGTGGGTGGGTATCTTCATAAATCTTACCCAGGAGGAAGACTAGAGTGAAGCTAAAGCTGGGACTGGTAAAGGAGCATCGTCACTCACAGCCAGGACAGGAGGATGTTTGGTCTTCGTTGTGTTTTGGACAGTGTTCGTGTTTTTCTCTATGTTCAAACATGATTGTTGTTGGTCTTGTTTTTGTCTTGACCCGTCATAGTGACAAAGGGCCCTTTGATGCTGACATTCCATGAAATGGCTTGTGTTCCCCAGGAGAACACCAAGACCAGGCCCATGTCCAATGTCAAAGGTTGCATTTCTCTTTCTCAGAGGATTCTCTTGCACTGTGGCTTCTGGCTGAGTTTGGTCAATGGGGAGCCATAGCTGAAGATAGAGGAGGGAAGGAGGAGAGAAGTCCGGGTACTTATGCCCCTGGCTTTCTCCCTGCAGGGCCACCTTTAGCTGGCTGCATGCTCTTCCCAAAGGCCACAGCTCCTCTTATGAAAGTCCTCTCTACATGACTCTCTCCTTTTAGGTCTTCAAAACGGCTTCCTCTCCACCTACCTTTAGGTTTAGGGGTGGGTGGTAACAGCTCTACTGTTCCTGGCCCTGGGGTATTGCGCTACCCCATATAGTTTTCTCCTCATTAATGACCACCTTTTTGTAAACAGCTTTTTAATGAAACCCTACTTTAATTTTCTAACGTGGGTGTGCTATCCAGTTCCTGCTGAGACCCTCACTGGTACTGGAGGCTCCCAAGAATTGAGGCTCATTTGTCCCTTCCACAGCTCTGGGTTCGGATCTTCACATTGAAATGAAGGGCCATGAGGATGGAGGGATCCACCTGGGGTGCACATCCACTGGCTGGTATCCCCAGCCCCAAATACAGTGGAGAGATGCCAAGGGCCAGAACATGCCAGCTGTGGTAGCACCTCCAGCTACAGATGGGGCAGGCCTGTATGCGGTCACATCATCTCTAGTGGTGAAAAGCAGCTCTGGAGAAGGGGTGTCCTGTATCATCAGAAATCCCCTCCTCAACCAGGAAAAGACAGCCCAGATTTCCATTGCAGGTCAGTACCCTGCTTAGCCCCAGGTATATTGAGCTGTGGCTATTGGAAGAAGAAAGTGTGAACACCTGGAACTATTATAATATTATAAGTCAGTTATACTTCAGTTTTTAAAATTCCATTAAATGCACCTTAAAAGAGGCATATGTAGGGCCTCCCTGGTGGCGCAGTGGTTAAGAGTCCGCCTGCCGATGCAGGGGATACGGGTTCGTGCCCCGGTCTGGGAGGATCCCATATGCCGCGGAGCGGCTGGGCCCGTAAGCCATGGCCGCTGGGCCTGCGCATCCGGAGCCTGTGCTCCGCAACGGGAGAGGCCACAACAGTGAGAGGCCCACATACCGCAAAAAGAGAAAAAAAAAAAAAAAAAAAGAGGCATATGTAAAATTTAATCTATAGAAAATTAGAAAAAATGACAATTTAAACATTAACCAATTGAAATGTAGCATAGCCATATTAAAAAGAAAAAAGTATAAAAATAAATAAAATGAAATAAAAATGAATTTTAAAAAGAAAAAAAAGAAAAGGAAGAAGGAGGACGTGTGATTCTCTGTGCTGACTTTGCAATGAAAACGAGGCACTGAGCAGGTTTCCAGAGGCGTCTTCTTGCTCCAGGGATGTTTCTTTTTCCCTGTTATAATGTCACAAGTATTTACTGAGCATTTCCTATGTGCCAGAAACTGTGACAGGCAATGGGAATTGGGGGAGAAGTGGTAAAGATCAAATCCTTAAGCAAAGACAAATGACAAAATGGGGGCAGGAGGAATATGTGCAACTCATAATTTAGAGAAAGCACTAACCTCCTTAAAATATGAAACAAACCAGTAGAAAAAAAGCAAAGGATATGAATTATTCGTTCACAGAAAAGGAATGACGTATGAAAGAGTGTCCAACCTCACTCAATAGAGAAATTTATATTAAAACATTTTCCACTTGTGAGACTGGCAACAAGATAAAACAAAACAAAACATTGCTGTTGATAAAACATTCTGATGGTAGGATTGTGGAGAGACAGTCACTCTTAGACATTTTTTGGTATACATAATTTGATATATTTTTGGTATGAATTGGCACAATTGCTATTGGGGCAATATAGCAATATATATCCAAACTACCTACTTATTGATCCAAAATCCCACTTCTAGGAATTTATCTGACAGATATGCTTGCATGTGTAGAAAACTACCCATGTAAAAAGTTATTTCTTATAGCATTAATTATAAGAGCAAAAAGTTAGCGACTATGCAAATATCCATTAATGGGGAATTTTTATGCAATGGAATATTGCCCAGCTCTGAAAGGAAACACAGGCACTCTGTCTGTAGTAATATGGAAAGATTTGCAAGATACAGTGTGAACAGAACAAGCAAGACACAGAGCAGTTTATACAGAATGTTATCTTTGGAGTAAATGAGAAAAAATAAGAATACATTTATATTTTTAAATTTAATATACTCTTGGATAGCACTCACTATGTGTTTATAATGCTTTATAAACATTAATTTAATGCTTTAACCTTATGAGTTAGGTTTTATTATTCTATTGTTATTATTATTATTATTAATTTTATTATCGCCCCCGTTTTACAGATTAGGACACCTGGAATAGAATGGTTAAGTAATTAGTCCAAGGTCACACTGCTAGTCAGATGGAGGAATCAGAATTTGAACCCAGGCCTCCCAGCTCCCAAGTGCACATTCTTAGTCACCACACTAGGCTGATTAAATGAATCTAATAAAAGGAGGCGGGCAGAGAAAGTGAATAGGAGACTTGGGTGATGTTTTATGTTTTTTTATTTGATATTTGAACCAAGTGAATATAACCTATTGTAAATTTTAATTAGAAAAATCTTGATTGCGATGCCCAGGTATCACATTTACATGTGAGAGGCAGACCTTTCAAGACAAGTAATGGTATTTGCTATTGCTGTAACTATAAACCCTTACTAGGGTTTACTGCAGTCTTCCCTAAAGTTCTCTGAGAACTTAGGAAGAGAAAGATCATTTGACGGCAGGAGATGAACTCCATGATCCCTGTCCTGAGGCTGAGAGGCTAAGACTGGATGCCATTGCAGATCCATTCTTCAGGAGGGCCCAGGTCTGGATCGCTCTCTTCGCGGGGACGCTGTCTGTCTGTCTGCTGCTCCTCGCAGGGGCTGGTTACATTGTGTGGCTACAGAGGAAAAAAAAGTTGGCTCTATTCATGGAGAAAGAGAAAGCAGAAGAGGAAAAAGAAACAGCATGGGCAGAAAAAGAGCAGGAACAAAGAATAAAAGGTATCTGACCCCGAGAGGGAATCTAAGGCCTGTGCCTACAGGAGGGAGCCGGACTACCTCTCCGCATCCCTATCCTATGCACCCAACCCGGCACTAGGTCATTTTTAAGGTGTATATTCTAGAGGTCCTCCTCCTTCCATCCCCATAACAGTACTTTTTTTTTTTTTCTGCTTCTTTTCCAGAGACACTCGAGTATGAACTCAGTAAGTTCTGATGCCCTGGGGGACTCAAGCTCACCTTCCTATCCCCCGCTGGGCCTCTTAATGACTCATCACCTTCTTCCATTGCAGAGTGGAGAAAGATCCAGTACATGGCTCGTGAGTGGCTCTGACATTTTCTCCGAATTCTCATCCAAGACTTTCTCTGCCTGAGTATTTTCCAGCCGGTTTCCTCAGCCCCTAACTCTGCCCTGGGCTGAAGGAATGTTCTGGATCCTTTTTCCCAAGAAAAGAAATATGGGAGGCTGATTGGGGGGAAGTGGTTGTTGGGGAGAAAGGAGGAGAGAATCATGAGTGTTTTGTTTGTTTTTTTAATGGAGAAAGGGGCCTTCATTCCCCCTCCCCCCGCCCCCGTAAGGAAGAGAGGGGAGGAGAGAGTTGAACAGGCAGAGGGAGGAAGTAGGAAGGGTAGGCGGTCAAAAACAAGGAGAGATGGGTGCAAAAGGAGGAGAAAGGAAATGACTCCGAAATGACAGAGTTCAGTTGACGTCTCTGCCTTTCTTCCCTTGTAGGTGGGGAGAAGTCTCAGGCCTATCCTGGTGAGTGACCTGGATGTCCTCTGAGTTTCCTGGCACATGTATATAAGCATTCAAACTTTTTCCCTGCTGTGTGACCCATTGGCATTCCCAGTAGGAATACTCAGATCTAACCAAGAGGCTCATTTTCTGTGGGGAATACCACCCCTGCTTTTCTGCAGCCTCAGAGAGGCCCTTCAGATACAGCATCTGGGCACTTTCAGCCACTCCCCACCCTGCTGGCACACAAGCACACAGCCTACTGTAGCCTGACCATGTCACCTGCAGCCCCAGCATGATGAGGAAGTCCACCATTTTTGAGACCTTTTATGCCTAATCTGTCAGAGCTGTAGAGGAAGGAAGCTGGATACTGGAAAAGACTGAAGGGACACAGAAAAGTCTTATTGAGGAGAATGGGTAAGGGAAAGATCAGAATTAATGACCTTTCCTTATTGTGTCTCCTTTCTTTCAGAGTGGAAGAAGGCCCTCTTCCAAGCTGGTGAGTGAATCACTATGTCCCCTAGGACAACAATCCAAAGGACCATATTCCCTTTTTCTTCTCCAAGTCTTGAGATTCTGGGACAAGTCCCCATGACTGGGAGAGTTCCGGGCAGATGGCTTGAGGTCTCGATCTCAAGGCTGTGCCCATCTCCCATGCCCTCCCACTGAGAGCCCAGAGAACCAGGGAGAATTGCTCTCCTGGGCTTCCATAGACCTTTATGGGAAGGAAGAGGCATCAAAGGTGGAGCTGAGGGGAAGGACAGACAGAGTGAACTAATACTACAGGGAGAGCGAGGATGCAACGTGACCAAGGAGAGAAAGCAATGCTCAAAGATCTTGTCCTGGGCTTCCCTGGTGGCGCAGTGGTTGAGAGTCTGCCTGCCGATTCAGGGGACACGGGTTCGTGCCCCGGTCTGGGAAGATCCCACATGCCGCGGAGCGGCTGGGCCCGTGAGCCATGGCCGCTGAGCCTGCGCATCTGGAGCCTGTGCTCCACAACGGGAGAGGCCACAACAGTGAGAGGCCTGCGTACTGCAAAAAAAAAAAAAGAGGTCTTGTCCTTTCCCAAGCTCCGTATGCCACCTCCTGCCGCTGTGTGTCCTCAAGTTCCTTGATGTTTTGAGCTTCAGTCTCCTCCATTTTAGATGATGATTGTAATTCCTATTTATGTGAGAGCTGAGGTAAAGAGTAAATGAGCTCATGAATGTGTATTTGGTCAAAAAAACAGCAAGAAAGAGATGGTATATTCAAAATGGGTGGTTGAAGAGGGTTTAAAGAAGGAACTATTTACAAAGGCAAAAAAGAGAGTAAAGGGAAGCCGACAAAGGAACAGTCCATCCCCCAGGACTCACAACAGTGGGGAGCTGTCACCACCCCTGGGCCTGAAGAGATAGGGAGAGGGTGCAGCCCAGAGGAAGCTATAGCTCAAGGAGAGGGCTGCCTGAGAAAAGTCATCCTTTTGTTAGAGCATCACCATCTGAAGCTGGCAGGGAAGAAAGGGGGAAAAATAAATGCTGTGCCTTGCTTCCTTCTCCTTCCAGTCTTCAGCTAGTACCTCCCATTGGCCAAATCCAGCAGGTGACCAGAGGCAAGAGAACCCAGTGACACCGTCCATAGAGGACAGATTCCCGGGGCCCAGGAGAGGTGGAGCAAGATGGAGAGTGGGTCTGGGACCCCAACATGGCCCTTAGCACAGAGAAGGCCTGGCAGCTTTTATAAGATCAGGCCACTTCCTCCATGCCCAGCCCTGAGCCAAATACACAACATGTGTTGTCTTCCTACCCTAGAGATTAGTATTTTTATCCCCATTTTTCAGTTAAGAAAGTTGAGGCTTAAAGATATTATATAGCTTAAGTCTATGGGAAAAGAGAAAAGGAAAAGACATTCAGTTCATGAGTGGTAGCGCAAGGATTGAAATTTAAACCTATGTGCCTATGAAGCACAGGTGGGCAGAGTCATTTCGGGGAGGGAAACAGGATAAAGGTACAAGGAAAGAGCCAGCTCCAGGTGTCAGTTAAGAAGACCCTGACCCTCATCACCCTCCTCTTTCCCACTGAACTTAAGACCTCTGATGGCTTTCTTTTGGTATTGCTAAGGGGGTCACATTCAGGGCAGGTTGGGGACACCCAGCTCTGGACTTGGGCTTCCTCAACCAGACCCAGGCCTTGAGGGCTGAGGCTCTGAGATCTAGGAACAATGGCTGACCCATGACCCCATCCCCAAACTTTCTGCAGCGGATGTGATATTGGATCCGAACACAGCAAACCCCATCCTGCTTGTTTCTGATGACCAGAGGAGCTTGCAGCGAGCAGACGAACGACAGAATCTGCCAGACAACCCCGAGAGATTTGATTGGCATTACTGTGTGCTTGGCTGCAAGAGCTTCACGTCAGGGAGACATTACTGGGAGGTAGAGGTTGGGGACAGGAAGGAGTGGCACGTCGGGGTGTGCAGGGAGAACGTGGAGAGGAAATGTTGGATTAAAATGACACCTGAGAACGGCTTCTGGACTATGGGGCTGTCTGATGGGAATGACTATCGGGCTCTCACTGACCCCCGGACCAAACTGACAGTTGCCAACCCTCCTCAAAAAGTGGGGATTTTCCTGGACTATGAGACGGGTGAGGTCTCCTTCTACAACGCCGCAGATGGATCTCATGTGTACACCTTCCCGCACACCTCCTTTTCTGGGCCTCTGTGGCCTGTTTTCAGGATTTTGACCTTGGAGCCCACTGCCTTGACCATTTGCCCAGCATTGACAGGAGTGGGGAGTTCCGGTGTTCCTGACCTAGAGCCTGACCTTTCTCTGGAGACCCCAGTGGCCCTGGGCTCAGCTGATGAGAATGGGGAGCCTCAGGCTGAAGTAACATCCTTGCTTCTCCCTGCCCAGCCTGAAGCTGAGGGCCTCTTCCCTAACAGCAACAAATCACAACCATAAAATACCGAAGACATACACTGTGTGAAGCACTTAACTAATATTAATACAATTATTTATTCCATATGGACAGTTGAGTTTGATACCGCTTTATTGTCTTCTTTATATGGAGAAAGAAACCAGGGTGGAGAAAAGTGAATTCACTTCCTAAAGGTCACTCAGCTAGTAAATGACAGCTGGGATTTGAATATAAAACATTTACGGATGACGTAAGTGTACTGGGGGTTGTGTCAAAGCTTTCAATAAATGTATTCCTTTAATCCTCACAGCAACCCTGTGATATAGCCTCATTGCACAAGTGTGGAAACTGAGGTAGGGCCGAGTTAAGCGACTTATATAATTCATCAGTTTGTGCTGCCGGGGGATGTTTGGCCCCTGTCCCCCGCCTCCACCCACCCTCTACCCCCTAGCCTGTTTTCCAGCCCGATT
This sequence comes from Mesoplodon densirostris, assembly GCF_025265405.1. NCBI lineage: Eukaryota > Metazoa > Chordata > Mammalia > Artiodactyla > Ziphiidae > Mesoplodon > Mesoplodon densirostris. Next base: position 21,833,431 of record NC_082670.1, read on the forward strand.
GCCCCTGTGGGGAAGGGACCATGTGCAGCCCTGAGTGTCCCTTCCCAGGGCACCCAGGGTAAGGATCACTGTAGGTGTCTATGGAGGCCACAGCCCACTGGGTTCCTTCAAGGTCAACAGTCAGAGCCATAGGTCCAGCGCGTCGCTGGATTGGCTCTGCCGGTGAGTTAGTCCAGAGAATGAATTCACAGTGACTGCATCACACAGGACTGCAAAGGAACTAAAGGCCAAAATCTTAACTACTAAAGGGCATGAGTACCACCACCCCCCCACCCCCTCTCCACCCCGATTACCCCGGCCAATGTGATAGGTAATTGTGGAGCCAGAAGCAGTCCTCCTACGTTTAAGGTTTCTAGAAAGCCTAACTTAATACCTAAAGACTGACTGTGGAACAAGAATTTGTGAGGAATGAAGCTAGATGAACTTTTGCAGTATTTTGATCACACTGTAGAGTCCATCTCCAGGAAAGGGATATTTCCACGCCTGATCAGTTACTGATGTTAACGGATGTTCCTTGCAGCTGATGGGTACCGGGCAGAAGTTACTCTTCATTATCATCACTATTTTGTTCACCAGTGTATCCCCTCTACCGGGCATGTGGTTGTCAAGTTACCTTTGTTAAATAAATGTGTTAATAATCTTCACTCTTCAACTGAGCATTTTCTAGATTTTAAGCCCCTACAGTTTACTCACCACAGTTTCACAATTTACCTCACTGCAACATTTTCACAAAGTCCTTATTGTATTAGTTTTCTATTGCTGCCATAATAAATTACCATAAATTTTGTGACCTAAAACAAAATAAATTTATTATCTCACAGTTTTGTAGGTCAGAAGTCCAACATGGGTCTCAGTGGGCTAAAATCAAGGTGTCTGCAGGCTGCATTCCTTTCTGGAGGCTCTTGGGAAGAATCTGTTTCCTTGCTCATTCAGATTGTTGGCAGAATTTAGTTTCTTGCAGTTGTAGGACTGAGGCTGTCATTTCCTGCTGGCTGTCAGCTGAGGGCTACTGCCAGTTTCTGGAGGCTGCCACGTTCCTCAGCTCGTGGTCCTCTTCCTCCAGCTTCAAAGCAGTGATGGCAGATTGAATCCCTCTCAGTCTTTGAATCCACCCTGGTTCTTCTTCCACTGAATCTCTTTGACTCTCCTGCCTTTTTCCACTTTTAAGAATTTATGTAATTAGATATGTCCAACCAGATAATCCAGGATAATCTTCCTATGAATCCAGGATAATCTCTCTACGTTAAGATCCATAACCTTAAGATCTCTTTTGCCATGTAATGTGTCATAATCACAGGTTGTAAAGGTTCTGGTGTGAACTCTTCAGGCTAGCACACGTAGTCACAGCCTCACTCACTCTGCAGGAGGCCTCTGTCCTGTATACACTAAGGGCCTCCATGATTGGAGATTCCCATGAATCTCAATGAGTGACTCTTTTTGGAAATTTTATCTGTAGCCCTTCGTTCACTTACTAAACCCAGGTATACATGTCAGAGTGTCCTTTTGCAGAAAAGATAATTCTCACTGTTGATGATGTCTGGTGAACTTTCTACCGAATCCATCTCTTAGTTTGGGTTCCCCAAAAGCTGACTCTGAGTCAAGGACTCGGAGTCACGCTGTCTACTTGAGAACTAACCCCGGGAAACTCAAGTTCGAAAATAAATAAAAAGAGAAAAGCCAACTGAGAGAAAGATTACATAAAGGGTACATTAATCAGTTGGTTATCATGTGGGCAACTGGGCTCCATCCCACCCAAGACTAAGAAACATGTGAAGCTGTGAGATATGCTTATGCTTACGTCATCACACCCCCAACCCCAAACACTACACACACACACACACACACACACACACACACACACACACACTTCTACACACGGCAGGCCTCTCCTGGTGATTAGCAGCAACGCCAAAATCCTCGGGGAATCTCAAGGCTTTTCAATAAAAAAATGAAAAGGATCTCGCTTCTGAAGAAAGAAAAAGGAAAGTTTTTTAAAGGCTCCGCGCAGCTTTGCGTTTTTAAGTCCTAAGCTGTTTCTGTGTATTCTACCCAGTAACTGGTGAGAAAGCAGGTTCAGGGATGCCATTGGCTGGCTGACCCACGGCCTGCTCTAAATCATTCATTGGAGATCTTGTGACTTTGTGGTCCCCGAGTGGATCGGGTCCCAGGGACCGCAGCCCCCAGGCCGCGACTAACAGGAGGCGAAGAAAAGTTCCTTCTCCGCTTTCGGGAAGGTTTGGTCTGGTTGTGCCTGTGCCCATGGGCGGGTTTAGGGGGAAGACGGACAACCGGAAAATCATCATTTGAGCGTCAGAGGAGAAAAGAAAACTCAGAAGTTAATTCTAGAAGGTAAGAAAGGGAGGGGACGCGCTACCGCTCGGGGTGGGGCGGGGAGTGGGGGGTGGTAGGCGGGAGGAACAGAACCTGATAAGGGGAAAGGCGGGGTCCCGGGTAGGGGATGCTTCCGGGGGCGGGGGTGAGGGGAGGGAGGCTCTCCACCCCTGGCTTGACTTGGTGCCGAGCCAGATTCGCGGCGAGGAGGAAGGGAAGGGAGGGAGGGTGGGTTTGGAAGAATATCAAGTGACGTCTGAAGAAACTCAACTCTGGCCGGAGAAGTGAGCCGAGGAGGGCGGAAAACTGTCTTCCCGATCGTTGTATTGTTGGCTTATTCCATGGAATGTTTAATGAAGTCATCTATCGGGAAATACCTGAACCGGGAGAGGAAGGGGGCTGCCCAAGACAGCAGTTGGGGCGCTGATGATAACCAACACGGGTTACAGGAAAGTTTGACCTACATCAGAACCGTAGTGCCGAGTCTCCCTGGCTGATTCTCCACGTCTCTCTAGGCTTCCCGTCCCTGCCTCTCGTGGGTGCTTATGGAGCCAGTTGCTTCTCTGCATTTCTCCCTGCCAGGCTCCCTTCTCTTCTTCCACCTCCTCAGCTTGTTTGCAGCGGTCTCAGGTAGGGGTGCATGCCACCAACTCCTATCAACTTCTCAGAAAGGAAAATCAGCACTTCGGTCTGCAAAGAGGAAGGGTAAAGAAGGGCTGCAGTTGTGTTCGCTCACCTTTTCGCTCTGCACACGGCCTTCGAACGGATCCCAGCGCCCTCCATTAGCAATCCAGTGAGAGCCACAAAGGCGAGCTGCATATATAACTTAAAATTCTTAGTAGCTACGTTTAAAAAAGTAAAAAGAAACAGATAAAACAACCTTTCATAATCTATTTTAACTCCACATAAACAAAATATTATTATTTAAACTTTTAATTAATGTAAAATATTAACAGTGAGATATTTAACATTTTTTTCTAAATTTTCAAAATTGTGTGTATTGTACATTTACGGCACACTCCAATTGGGACTAGCTAGTGGCTATCATACTGGACAGCTCAAGTTTATAGTATACTCCAGGCACTGTGCTGGTTTGGGAAATAGAAAAAGATCTCTGTAAGCTCAGGGTCCATGGGGGGTATCAGGGTATGCTTCTCCATGTGTTGTTCAAGAAGCATTAGCATCCTCAATAGACACCCCTCCTACCCCTGCTAGGTGTCTGTCACTATAGACCAGCCACATCTCTTGGCCCCCAGAATCCTGAGCTCAGGAAGCCCCTTAGAAAGAACATGTCTGTGCCCTGGCATATCCACTTCTTTTCCCACCTTAGAGAGTTGATGGCTGGTGCCCTTGTCTGACTCTACCGCTTTGTTGAACAGTCCAATTTATTGTCCTGGGACCAGCTGATCCTATCCTGGCCATGGTGGGAGAAGACACCAAGTTACACTGCCACCTGTCACCTGAGAAAAACGCTGAGGACATGGAGGTGCGGTGGTTCCGGACGCAGTTCTCCCCTGCAGTGTTCGTGTACAAGGGCCAGCGAGAGAGAAAGGAAGAGCAGATGGAGGAGTACCGGGGAAGAACAACCTTTCTGAGCGAAGCCATCAGCAAAGGGAGCGTGGGGCTGATCATACACAACGTCACAGCCCACGAAAACGGCATCTACCGCTGTTATTTCCAAGAAGGCAGATCCTACGACGAGGCCATCATGCACCTGACGGTGGCAGGTACGTCCTTTCATTTTGTTCCATTGCTTTTTCACAGCCTGACTCTTAGGGAAAGTTTTTCTCCTCACCTCAGGCCCCCTGCAGACCAGCAGATTTTTGCCTAGAATCCCCTTTAACCAGGGAGGGTGGCTTTCCCCTGCTCAAGGACCCAGTGAGTGGGTTTGCTCTGCTAAACGGTGGGCATCGACTCTTGAGACGCACACACGGAACTCAGCTGTCACCTTGAGTAGGGGTGAATGCTTAATCCCTACAAATTATTCTTATGCCTACTTGTGAGAGATCTCTAAGCATCTTCCTCAGTAACATGTTTTAGAATTAAACATCTTTATTGTGAAGTATTATACTCATACAGAAAAACTCATAGAACATTAATGTACAGATTACTGAATTATTATGAGCTATAACCCATGTAACCACTACTCATGTCAAGAACTAGAACACTGCCTTCTACTGACCGTGTTAGTTTGCTAGGGCTGCCATAACAAAAGGACCACAGACTGGGTGGCTTAAACAACAGAAATGTATTTTCTCACAGTTCTGGAGGCTGGAAGTCCAAGATCAAGCTGTCAGCAGGTTTGGTTTCTTCTGAGGCCTCTCTCCTTCGTCTGCAGATGGCCACCTTCTCACTGGGTCCTCACGTAGTCTTCTCTCTGTGTCTTCATGTGGCCTTTCCTCTGTGGGTCCGCGTTCCTGGTGTCTTTCTCTGTGTGTCCTAATCTCCTCTTCTTATAAGGACACCAGTCAGATTGGATTAGGGCCCACCCTAACAGCCTCATTTTAACTTAATTACCTCTTTAAAGGCCCTCTCTCCAAATACATGCACATTCTAAGGGACTGGAGGTTAGGGCTTCAACATATGAATTTTGCGGGGGCACAGTTCAGTCCACAACATGCCACTTTCAAAATCTCCAACTTAAACAGGTTCCTAGGAAGAGACATGCTGTATAATGAGAAATATACATCCTTAATAGGTACTGCACATTTGTTTTCCAAATTGTTTGTACCAATATACACTCTCGTCAGTCATATATGATGCTCCATACCTTTTTCATTAAGTCCAAAGAGAAGTTTTTCACATGTGATTTCAATCTATTTTTTTCTTTTTCGTAAGTTATTTTCCATGACTGTGAGGATCAAACACCATCCTTGACCCTTTTTACCCTCCTTCCCTACTTTTTTCCTCAGCACCTATCACCTTCTTAAGTATATGCATTTTACTTATTTATCAGATTACTATGGCTCTTCCACTAGAATGTAGATTTCATAAGGGATTGTTTTCTATTTTGCTCCTGCTGTATCCACATCTTTAGAACAGGTCCTGGAGCATAACAGGTGCTCAACAAATATTATTGAAGGATTAAATGAATCTCCTCCATAAAGCTGTAAGTGGTCATCACATCGTGCCTGAGCTACCTCTATTCTAAGCCTGAGATCTGCTTTTTTTTAACCTTTTTCCATGAGCCTCTTACCAGCCCATGCTTTTAATCATCTTTGAAGTATGCATTAGTCAGGATTGTCAAGGTTATGCTCTGGTCACAAGCAGCCCTCAAATCTCAGTACGTTAAATCAACAAAGGTCTATTTCTAACACATGAAATATATCCTTCCTGAGTCTGGTGGGGCTCTACTTCATACAGATCTGCCTGGAGCTTTGTGGTTCACCTGAGCAGAGGAAAGAGAGCCTGGCAAATTACTCACTGGCTCGTAAAGCTTCTGCCTGGGAGGTGCTACATGTTATTTATACTCACATTTCATTGACCAAAGCAAGTCACATGGTTATGCCTAACTATACAGGAGAGGGAAGTACAAGCCTAACCATGGGCCCAGGTGAACTGAAATTTTTTGTAGACAGCACTAAAAAGTACTCTTTCAGGTTTTTATTACTAGATATTCTTTTAAAGTGTTATAGTTCACATCACAATCAGAACCAATCAGGTATTCACAACTGTGTCTCCAGCATCTAGCAAATTGCTTGGCACCTAGCAGGTACTTAATAAGTAGTTGTAAAATGAAGGAGTGAAAAAGATGAACGGCTGATATCAAAATCAGAGTGGAAAAATTTACCCCTGGGCACCCCTCATTGCGGACGTTCATAAATTCATTCCACAGATACTTAACAAGCATCTCGTGTTCAAGTCACTGTTTTAGAAACTGAGGATAAATCAGTGAACAAAATACATGAAGATCCCTACCCTCATGGAACTCACATTCTGGAGGGTGCACAGAGCAATAAATGAAATAATTAAACTGGATTTTATATCAGATGGCGATGAGTACTATAGGAAATAATAAAGCAGGGAAGAGATGGAAAGTTCTAGGAGGCATGGAGGTAAGGTAATTAGAAATAGAATGGTCAGGAAAAGCTTCACGGAAAAGATGGCAATTGAACAAAACGAGAATGAAGTGAGGAAGTGAACCATGCACGTCTAGGGCTACTGAGAGCATCCAGTGTGAAGTCCCATCTAGCACAACACAGGGCGTGTGGGCTCCTGATAGGGGACCATATAGTTTATCATTCAAACTGCACACTTCTGAGAGTGAGAGGAGGCACTGTCAATAATTGCACAGGGACAAGTGGTATCAACAAGGACTGCCCAGGAAACTACAGCATATATGGACATCTCATTTCTTGATAAATATTAAGTTTGCCTTCTTTCCCTTTCCTCAAATACTAGTTGTCGTGTGAGTGACTGACATGTAAATTATATATTAAGCCTAGTGGTCCCACAGAGAAAATGAGTGAGAATTTGGCCAGGCTTCAGGATAGAAGTGGCATTTAAACTGGGATTTCTACAAGTTTATTGGCTTTAAGCTATGACCTCACTTCCGGTGTCAGAGTATTATACTTTAAAAGAAAAGTTTGAAGAATGGAAAAGCCTTTTGAAGAATGGAAAAGCCTTTAAGACACACATAAATCAAGGGCATTTCAGTCCACCAGACCAATGGAGGTTTGTGGACGGTGCGACCTTCCCAGTGAGCCTCAAACGTAACTGGCAGGAGATCCCATCTTCGTTACTCAGAAGGGCAGTTTTGTATCTGATTGATATAGAATATCATGCAAGAAGGGTTTCTCCACCCTTGTATCCTGACTCTGTTCACAACAGCACTACAGAGCTGACCACCATGTGTTTGTATGTGGCAGGAATTTTCCATTCTTCCCCTGTAAACAAGACTCTGACCTGTCCCACTCTGAAGTGAGTTGGTGTACAATTGTTTGCTTGTTTGTTTGCTTACTGTTTTCCAGTTTGGTTAATGGGCTGGTTTTGTCCTTAAGTCTATGGTCTCCTGCTTGCCCTTATCGAACCCCCCCGGAACATTCTGTAGGATTTCTTTCCATCTTGCCAAGTTCTTTTGAATCTTATCCCACTTCAAAGTTTCTGTGTGAGCCTTTCAATATGACACTAGTTGTTTTTTATTTTCCATCTTGAAAAGATCAAATTGAGCAAGAAGCAGTAAGACTTAAGTGACTGCTTTAATTTTGTCTTTGGTGTAATTTGTTGGATAGGCTTAACAAAGAAACTCCTTAAAAGAAGTTTGGATGATTGCTGGATACGTGGCTAAAGGGGCAGAATTCTCCCAGGACCGTGCATTTGCAGCTCTCTCCTACCCAGTGTTCTCGTTTATTGAGGATTCTCTGAAAGAAGTTAGGAAGAGTTAGGAAGTTAAGTTAAGTTATAAGTTAGGAAGTTAAGTTATAAGTTAGGAAGAGTCTGGATTCTTAGGACTTTTGACGATGATCTGCTGACGTTTAGGAGGTGATGTTTTTATCTTAAGGATCCCGGGAGCATCCAGATCTAATAGGAGAATGTTGTCAAGGGACTGTAAGAAAATTACCTAATTGACTGAGCCCAATTGACTGGAAGGTAAACATGTCTGAATTGAGGTGAGGGTTGGCTTTGCACACTGGCTCTGTCAGTTTTCCTAAAAAACCAACAGCTGCTTATGATTATCAGATAGCTGTGGCAATGTGAAGTCCTAAACCAGGAGAAGAGGGTCAGTGCCTTGAACTCAAAAAGTTTCTTAAGATTCTGCCAGCCTGGCAGGTTTCTCTCTTTACTGTATTGACCTAGAACTTCAGGAAGCCAGAGCTACTGAGAAGTCCTTTCAGGGCAGAAAGTGAAAGCCAGCTTCTTTCTGGTCACAGTGGACACACCCACCCGGAAGTGAGAAAATTAAAATCTCTAGCTGAATGAATCAATCAACCAATATTTATTAGGAGGCAGATAAATGCTTGCTCCTGTGATGGGGTCTGTAGGTGGAGCACAAAGAAAAGTATAATGTAATCCTTTCCCCACTTAGAGATCTCACAATTTTTTTTGACATGTTGGTCACCTGGTGTTCTCCAATATCAAGGTTTTCTTCCTTCCTTTCCTCCTAACTGTCTCCTGCCTTCCTTCCTCCATCCCTCCCTCCTCTCCTTCCTTTCTTTCTCCCTTCACAGAAGGGAGTGCATGGAATGTACGTAATCAGTTTCTCCAGACACCAGCCTCTTGCTCTCTCCCGGCTTCCCTTGGCTCTCATCACTAACAGATGATCTGCTAAGACACTTTGGCTAAGACATCATTACCTCTTTAGCTGGTCTGTCTCCCCAGGCCTGGGTTCTAAGCCCGTTATTGAAATGAAGGGCCACGAGGATGGAGGCATCCGGCTGGAATGCACATCTGTAGGGTGGTACCCAGAGCCCCGTGCCGTGTGGAGGGACCCTTATGGTGAGATCATGCCCCCGCTGGAGGAGACTTACACTACGAACGCAGATGGCCTCTTCATGGTCACCATGGCTGTGATCATCAGGGACGAGTCTGTGAGGAACATGTCCTGCTCCGTCAACAACACCCTGCTCAACCAGGAGAAGGAAACTGTGATTTTCATTCCAGGTTAGTTCCCTGCTCTCTGGAGGCTCATCTCATGGAGGCAGGATCCTCAGCAGACAGACTGGAGCCCAGCATGGGGATGGGAGTAGGGGCGTGGAGTGGAAGGGTCCTGGGCCCTGAAGAGCTAGAGGCTACAGCTGAGCTGAGGCCTCTCCCCTTGTCACAAGAGGAAAATCAAATCACCTCAAAACACAGGAGTAGGAAGCCTCTTCTCTGAGGGTAAATCTGATAGTTTTGTTTTGTTTTGTTTTTCTCTGTTATGGTCCTTATCCTGCAGCAATTTTCAAACATTTAGAACAATCATAAATCTATGGGCAGGTAGTATCTGCTGAAGCCCTCCCTTCCTGCCCAAGAGATTTCCCAAGGGACAGAGCTGGAGAAATTCTCTGTCTGTAGACATTCATAAATTCATTAAATACTGAACAAGCGTCTCATATATTCAAGACACTGTTCTAGAAACCGAAGGTAAATCAGTGAACAAAATACATGAAGATACCTGCCCTCATGGGGCTCACATTCTAGAACAGCAGAAGGCAATAAATGAAATCATGAATTAAAACAAGGAGTGAAATAATTAATTAAACTGTGGATTATATCAGATGGTGATAAGTACCGTAGAAAAAAATTAGTGAGGCGGAGATAGGCGGTGTCAGGGCCATAAGGCAGTTGTAATTGTAAATAGGATGATCGGGGAAAGCTTCACGGAAAAGATGGCAGTTGGGGAAGTGAGGAGTGAGCCATGCAGATGTTTGAGGACTAAGCAAGCCAGGTAGCAGGAACAGCATATGCAAAGGGCTGAGGCAGGAGCATATCTGGCAGTTTCAAGGACCCCCCAAGACACAGGTGTGACTGGAATGGATTGAGGGCAGGGAGAGTTGGAGGAGATGAATTCAGAGAGACAGTGGATCCGGATCATATGAGGCAGTGTAGGCCACAAATGGACTTTGGCTGTTAGTCTGAGTGAGATAGGAAACACTGCAGGGTTTTGAGCAGAGAAGTAACATGATCTCACTTAGGCCGCTGTGCTGAGCACAGACCGCAGAGGATATGGACCGAAGCAGGGAGGAGGCATTGCAATATTCCAGGCAAGAAGGGAGGGTGGCTTATACCATGTGGTGGCCGTGCTGATTCAGTATGGCTGGTTAGCTTTTAGTCACCCTGGTCTTACCCATGGTGACTCCAGATGTTACTGCTTTTTTGTCTGCTGGGGCCCCAACCCTGGCACTCACTGTGGGGCGAGCCAGTGCAGAGCCGAAGTCTCTTTCCCTAGCTGGGGTTTCTGAGAGAGAAGCTGACGGAGCAGGGACCTGGTGGGGGCCAGGGGGTGCAGGGGAAGCGCTCTTCAGATCTGCGTCTGGAGGGGCTCTCATCCCAGGGCTCCTTTTTCTCACTAAATGGGACTTTGGGGCTCCCTTTTCAGAATCCTTTATTCCCAGCACATCTCCCTGGATGGTGGCCCTGACTGTCATCCTGCCTTCTCTGCTCGTCCTCATCGCTGGGAGCATCTGTCTCGTCAAGAAACTCCAAATGGAAAAAAAGATTCTGTCCATGCAAATAGAGGTTGAAAATGAAGAGAAAGAAATTGCACGTAAGGAACTGGGGAAAGAACGTGTGGAAAAAGAGAAAGAACGTCTAATAAAAGGTAAAAGAGTAGGAAGACAGTTCACTGTCATACAAAAGGACACAGCTCGGGCAGCTAAAAGCCTGCGAAAGAGAGAGAGGACGTGAATAAAGGCAGCGGCAAGGGCTTAGAACTCTTCAGGTCCTAGTAATGAATCCCTCAGACCTCGCTTTCTTCCATTCTGCAAATGTTGCATCCATTCACCTGGCTACGTAGAGCCCTATATTGTTGGACAAGAGCAAACCCAAATAAGTACTGATAATATCCAGCCACCTGGTCATATGTTATTTCTGGTATCTTGACAATTCCCAAGGCAGCGGGGGAGGGGGACAGTGGTATTCAAATAGAAGACCAGCCATCGTCATTTAAGACAAACTCAAATTCTCTGAGTTCTTCTCTTGAGGACATTCATTTGCTTCTGTTTCTTTTTCAGAGCAACTTCATGAAGAACTGCGTAAGTTGAGCATTTCCTGAACTACCCCCTGCATGATTTGCATTCTGCCCTGCATTATCTCCTGAAGTTCACCTCTCTGCCTGTCCCATTGCAGGATGGAGAAGAAACCTCTTACATGCGGGTGAGCGCCTCTGACATTCCCTCAGATCCCGAGCTTTCTCCCCACCAGGCAGCCAACAGGACACATTAGAGGAGATGAACAAGGAGACCCAAGGCTGGCTAGGTGGGGCAGGAGCCTGGGGTCGGTTCACCAGCAGTATCCCACCCAGTGCCGGAGCCTACCTCTGCTGTCAGGGAAGCCGTGCAGCTCTTAACCAACTCTATAGCTTACTTCCCACCATCCTTTCTTTTTAAGAATAATTTCATCCATGATTACCAAAGGTCTACCATACATAATAGATGTCCCGAAAGGTTACCTTTTAGTAGCTGTTGCTCTTTGGATCCTGGATTAATTTGAAAGAAGACAATACTGGCTTAGCTATTTATAACCTGGGAGATGGTATAGACTGCACAGTGGAAGAGCCACATGTGGGAAAAGCAATAAGCTTCCCACGCCTGGCTGAGGGGTGTACAAATAGGGACCAGAAATGCCTTCCTGCTCCAAGAGAATGCTGATAACTCTGTGTATAGCCTGCCAGTGGAGAGGACCTGGGCAGGTGGGAGAACACAGGGTCCAATTGCCTGGTCCTAATGAGCACTTTGAGTTTTATGATTTGTCACCTTCTGCTCACAAGCATCAAAGAATGAAGGCTTTGGGCTTCCCTGGTGGCACAGTGGTTGAGAGTCTGCCTGCCGATGCAGGGGACACGGGTTTGTGCCCCGGTCAAGGAAGATCCCACATGCCGCGGAGCGGCTGGGCCCGTGAGCCATGGCCACTGAGCCTGCGCGTCCGGAGCCTGTGCTCCGCAACGGGAGAGGCCACAACAGTGAGAGGCCTGCGTACCGCAAAAAAAAAAAAAAAAAAAAAGAATAAGAATGCGGGCTTTACTAGATCCCACAGCACTTGGACCTTTCCTCTTTCGAATTTCAAAATTATCACCATCAGACATAACAACTTGGAGAAAGAAGAAAATCATTTTAACACAATGATTTTGTGTTAGATGTAGACTGACTAAGTAATAGTAACTGCAGATGGGAGAGGGCTGCAGAATGTCAGGGGTCTGAGGCATTTCCTATATCCAGAGAGCTCATAGCTGTAGATGTCACACCAATGTTATTAAAGCAAAACTACCTTTTGCCATACTCACCTCTCAGGCAAGTATGGCAGGTAGACTTTGGGGGACATTATCCTTCTTTTTTACCCTTTGAAGGGTGCGCTTATTAGTCTTTTAAATCATTTGTCACCTGGTTAAACTGGTAGAACACAGAGGACCAGTGTAGGGACACTTTATCGCCCTTATCTGTGTAGGGAAAAATTGGCCTTAATGGCTTAATTGGGGGACGGGGAGGGGATAGGTCCTCTTTGCTGGTTTAAGCCATGTGGGAAACTTTTCAACTAAAGAGAGCCCCAGAGATCATATATTTTGAATAGAAAAGGGGGCAGATCTGAGAACATTGAGAGAAAGTGGGGGCCATTAATTTCAGCTCATTTGCTGAACTTTCTGTATTTCTTAGAGCCCCAGTCCTCCTCGACCTGGGGCAACACTCCTGCCACTTTAGAGGTAGAATTGCAGCCTCAGGAATTTTCTCTGTGAGCTGCCTGGGATCTGGGATCGAGGGGCCTTCACAGAAAAGGCAGTTACATGGGGGAATCTCCCACCAGCTTTCTGGGATCTCTCTGGGGACCAGGAATCTCACAATCTCCTGAGATCCTAGGCCTAAACCTGAGACTTCCTCTGCAGCTGATGTGGTCCTGGACCCAGACACCGCTCATCCCGAGCTCTTCCTGTCAGAGGACCGGAGAAGTGTGAGACGGGGTCCCTTCAGGCAGAGCATGCCTGACAACCCAGAGAGATTTGACTGTCAGCCTTGTGTCCTGGGCCTAGAGAACTACTCCTCAGGGAGACATTACTGGGAGGTGGAGGTCGAAAATGTGATGGTTTGGGCTGTGGGTGTTTGTAGAGACAATGTTGAGAGGAAAGGGGAAACCCTACTGGTTCCTCAGAACGGCTTCTGGACCCTGGAGATGTTTGAGAACAAGTACCGCGTCCTGTCCTCCCCGGAGAAGATTCTCCCCCTGAAAGAGCGCCTTCGCCGGGTGGGCATCTTCCTGGACTATGAAGCTGGAGATGTGTCCTTCTATAACATGAGGGACAGGTCGCACATCTACACGTGTCCCCGTTCGCCCTTCTCTGGGCCCCTGAGGCCCTTCTTCAGGCTGGGGTCTGATGACAGCCCCCTCTTTATCTGTCCAGCGTTTACAGGGGCCCAGGGGGTCACAGTGCCTGAGGGCGGCCTGGTCCTTCACAGGGCAGAGACCCACCGCAGCCTCCAGCACCAATTCCCCCATCTCAGAGCCAAGTAGAGAATCCAGGCCACCTCTACTACCACAGCACAGCACCCCCTGGAGGAAAACCACCCTCCTTCCTTCTGGTCACAGAAGAGAATCTCCTCCAGAGGTCCCCTGGACACCTCCTCAAGCCCCAGCCCCATCTCTCCCTCATTAGGCTGTTGCTTTAGTAACTCATTTGCACGTAACGATGGGGCAGGGGCCAGTCTCAGGAACACAAGTGCTGCCACATGGCTTCCAACCAAGAAGTGTGAGAACGTGACAGGCAGAAAACCGGTTGCCTTAACGTCAGAGGGACACATTCAGCCTGAGACTGGAGTTGACGTCAGATACTGTGGATTTGGGGCGAGGATGCACTAGGATGTAAGAGGGGAGCGGGAACCACAAATGGAAGTCAGAGATAGAGGAAGTGAGACCTGAGAGGTGGGCCGAGGCTATGGATGTGGTTAAGCCCCATCATTACAGCTAAGGGGTTCCAGGAGCTGATGGTCCATTTCCAACCCACCCCCAAGATTTCCAGGGCATACAGTAAAGCTCCCCAGGCCTAGATCCATATGAGGAAGGATGAAGGATGAGGATACTTCTGGACGTGGCCTGGCTCAGGTGTCCCTACAATAAACAAGGTGTCAGTACTTAGTTATTGAGAGTGTCCTAAGGTTTAAGGTGCCAGCTGAGCAGGTAAGCATTGGACCAAGTGGATCTCAAGGTTCAGGTTCAGTGGGGAGAGCAGTGCTTTCCTGCTTTTTGGCCTCAGGATGCCTTTAGACACTTAAAAATTACTGAGGACCCTAAAGAGCTTTTGCTCAGTTGGGTTATATATCTATCAATATTTGTGGCATTAGAGATTGGAACTGAGAAATGTTTAAAATGTATTTATTTATTAATTTATATTAAAAATAGCAACAAGCCAATTATAGGTTAATATTAAAAAAATTTCATGAAAAATAACTGTTGTTTCCAATGCAAAATAAAGTTTATTGAGAAGTGTGGTATTCTTTAACGTTTTTGCAAATCTAATGTCTGGCTTCTCGAAGGTGGCTAGATCCTCACATCTGCCTCTGTATTCGGTGCTGGGATATCACAGGTCATGTAGGCTCTAAAAAATGTAACTGTACACTAGTGAGAGAGTGAGAGCAAAAATGAAAAATAATATCTTAGTATCATTATTATGGAATAGTATTAATCTTGTAGATTATTTGCAAGTATTACAGGGACCACCCAGAAATCTGCAAAACATCTTTTGAGAACCAGGATAGAGGATCTTGGAATTGAGTCAGTCATCTAAAATGATGACATAAATGGCAATATTCTGAACTTTACATAATTCAGCCATCCAATTGTAAAACTTGGCTGGAAACTTTAAAAGGTATTTCAAAAGTTCAAAATTGTTTTACTGCAGTTTCAAATGGAGACATTCTGGAAAAAATCAGGAACATTGAAATAGGTGATTTGTTGAGATGGAAAACTGGCTTATTAATGTGTATGTGCATGTGTTGTTTTTATTTTTGGTATTGTTGTTATAATATTTGAACAGTTTTAACTAAAAGCACCAGACTGCGAGTCAGGAAACAAGTGCTACTAATAACTGCCTATATTAATCTTAAGCAAGTTAGAGCTTTTTGGTGTTTTGGTATTCTGTAAAATAAGGCTTTGAGTGGGTTTGCATATCTTTTATTATAGTTTACAAAACACTTTCACTTATGCAGTATCCTTGCTTTCTCATAGCAAATATATTGCTCCCCATTTCACAGTGAAACAGTGAGGTCTAACAAGTTAAAGCGATTTTTTGTTGTTGTTCAAGGAAAATAGTTTTCATTCATACTTTTTTTTGATAAATCATGCCTCATCCTTAAGGTGCCTTATAAACATAAATTTCAAATGTTTAAGTATTTATTGAAACTAAGCATGAACCCAATGCTCTGCTAGTCACTGTATAAAATATGTAAATAGTGTAAAACTCGGCTCCTATCCTTTACTGTCTTCCTTCATATCTTTGCTTATTCATTCACTCCCAACAAATTTATCACCTTTAATGTGTTGACCATGTACAGTCTGTTATGTCACGAAGGAAATAAACAGGGTGATATTATGGAGAGGAGTGGGTGGGGGCTGAGGGGGACCACTTTAGATGGCAGGGTTAAGGAGGGCTTCCTGGAGGAAGTGATGGTTTTTCTGAGACTTGAGGACTAAGAAAGATTCCCGAGCATCAGGAATCTTGTGTATTATGAGCCCCAAAGCAGAAATAAACTAACTAGTTAAAGGAACATAAACCCCTACAGTCAGAGCAAAGATTGAGAATGGGACAGGCAGGAAACAAGTAGAAAGCAGACTATCTGGGGCCTCGTAGCAAAGTGCTGAGAATCAAACAGAGTCTTACTGAAAACCAAAGCTCAAATGAACAGATGTCTGGAGTCACCCGAGAGTTATTTTTATTTCCTTTTCCCAGAAGGATTACCTTTTTTTTTTTTTTTTTTTTTTTTGGCTGCTCTGCGTATCTTGCTGGATCCCTGACCAGGGACTGAACGCAGGCTCCGCCTGGGCAGTGAAAGCACTGAGCCCTACCCACTGGACCGCCAGGCAATTCCTGGGTTACTCATTCTTAGCATCGTGAGTAATTTAATTTTCCAGAGTTTCCTTTTTCCTGGGTTTGGGGGCTGGGAGTGAGGTGGAGTAGAGTGTGGAGAAAAGGGGGACGCCCCCCAGGGACTCTTCCCCTTTGGGTGTCACCGCTCAGGCCTGGCGTAGTGATCCCAGCACCCTCAGTGGCTGAGATCCACGGCATCTGTGATCCCACCTGCCCTCTTGGCTCTGTAACTTAGATCAACCGCAAGAGGAGGGGGAAAAAAAATAATTCTGAATCAAGACCTTCCCGTGGAAGTTTTTCAGATTTTGGCATGTTGGATTAAAGAGAGACTTTAATCTTTCACCTCGGATGGGCTGGGAGTTATCGTCAGTGGTTATTACTGGGCAATGGTTAATCCTGTTACCCTTTGATCCCCGTGTGGGAGAAAGTAGGCTGGGCCAAGGAGGGAGATGGGGTGGGGGTATTGGAAGTTAGGTCTTCTTGGCATATCCTACCGTAATTAGAAGTTTTCCCAACTTCTGGGAAAGTGAAACTTACATATCCCTGGACTCATGAAGAGCTTTCCTTAATCATATAACCATTTTCACAGGTCTGACAGGAAACAGCCAGGCACATTGCTGCCAGGCTGGTTCACAGGATCATTTCATTTTCTCCGCAGCCTCCCCCATGCTTGGCCCCAAACCAACCCTTTTGTACCACAAAGCACAAGGCACATGTATAATTATCCCAGACCTTTCAATTACAGTTACTAATCAAACTTAAGAGGACTTTTGGTATCAGAAAGTAATCTGACACAGATAAGGTACACGTACAATGGTCAGTAAATAAGCTAACATTTATATCCAAGCAGTTTCTGGTGAGTATGAGTCAACACCCCTGCAGCTTATTCTTTTTTTTTTTTTTTTGCGGTATGCGGGCCTCTCACTGTTGTGGCCTCTCCCGTTGCGGAGCGCAGGCTCCGGACACGCAGGCTCAGCGGCCTATGGCTCACGGGCCCAGCCGCTCTGCGGCATGTGGGATCTTCCCGGACCAGGGCACGAACCCGTGTCCCCTGTATTGGCAGGCGGACTCTCAACCACTGCGCCACCAGGGAAGCCCCTTGCAGCTTATTCTTACATCCATCCAACAATCGTTGGCTGTTGGCCACGAGCCAAGCACTGTCTAGGCACTGAGGAAAACAACAGTGACTAGGACAGGTGACATGCATGGAGTATTGCAACCCAGGAAGTACACTCAAGCTTCGATGGCCATACTTTCTATTGAGGCTTCATTATGTAGGCTTGATTGATTGAATCATTGACCACACAGTGATTGAACTCCATCTCCAGCCCCTCTCTTCCTGAGTCAAGCTGACAGCACATAGCCCAAAGCCCCAACCCCCTAATCACATGATTGGACTTTCTGGCTTGGTGATTCCCCATGAGTCATCTCATTAGAGTAAACCACAACACTCGGGAAATTCCAAGGGTTTAGGTTATTTCCCAGGAGCCTGGACAAAGGCCAGACCTCTTACTACACAGTTTGAGAAAGAACATCAAGGGCAAAGGACTAGGGTGCAATTGGATTTCTGGTGCTACCTGAACAACAAGGTGAGAGCAGCCAAAGGATGGTAGGAAAAAGAGTGGGCAGACCAGAGAAACAGGGAGAGCCAGATCAGTGTAGACTCGGGGCAGCGAAAGAAGTTTGTGTTTTCTTCTAAATATAATGGGAAGCCACTGTATGATTTTAAACAAGGAAGAAACATAATGATTTCCAGTAATTCCCTGGCGGTCCAGTGGTTAGAACTCCGCGCTTTCACTGCCGAGGGAGCGGGTTCAATTCCTGGTCGCGCCGCGGCCAAAAACAAGAAAACAAAATAAAAAACACCTAATGATTTTCTTCTAAAAGAGAGTCAGAGGAGACAGAACAACAGAAGCAGAGGATAGAAATAGAAAGATTTGAAGATGCTATGCTACTAGACTTGAAGTTGGAGAAATGGGTAGCTTCTAGAAGCTGGTATTGGGCACGCTACTCCAAAAAGTCTGAGAAAACTGCAGGAGGAAGGCTTCCCGCTCTTGCCTTTTTTCCCTGAAAGCAGGAAATAAATCTCGCATATGAAACGTCCCCTCCCTGTGCCAGGAGGAAGGGAGATATCCTTATCACCAGAGAGAAGGCTGTATAAACGAACGTTGCTACTTCTTCACCATTTACTACCCTAGCCCAAGCCCCTTTGCCATGTCAATTTTTCACAAATTTATTGTTTCTTTGCCTAAAATGTATTAAAGCTTCCTGCTCTGGTCATTTCTTCAGGTCTTCATCCTCTTGTGAGGGCTCTCATGTACATGTAAAAATTCAATAAAATGTGGATGCTTTTCTCCTGTTAATCTGTCTTTATCAGTTTAATTTTCACACCCAGCCAAAGACCCTCAGAGGGTTGTTTTTTATTTTTTATTAAAAACATTTTTTGTTGAAGTATAGTTGCTGTACAATATTATATAAGTTACAGGTGTACAATATAGTGATTCACAATTTTTAAGGGTTATACTCCATTTATAGTTATTATAAAATATTGGCTATATCCCTCATGTTGTACAATATATCCTTGTAGTTCATTTTATACCTAATAGCATAGCCCAACCTCTATATTGCTCCTCCCCCCAGAGGGTTGTTTTTTAATATGATAGCCCTGCTCTTCTAGGAACCAGTTTCTACATTGGGTACTTATTACTGAGCAAAAAATCACCCCACAACTTACTGGCTTAAAATAACACTCATTTGTTATTGTTCCTATGTCCGGGTGTCAGATGAGTGTGGCTAATCTACTCCCCAGCTCAGCTGGGCTTTTCTGCTTCAAGCTGCAGTGGCTAAACAGCTCTATGAGTTGGCTGGGGCAACTATTCCACTTGTCTCCTATCCTCCTAAGAGCAGTTTCTTCTTATGATAAACAGTTCCTTATGGTGTTCACGAGTGAGTAGAAACATGCAAGGCCTCTTAAGAGATCTTGGAAGAGACACATTGTCACTTTCACCCACATGCCATTGGCCAAAGCAAATCATGTGGGCAAAGGCAAAGTCAAGGGGTGACTGGCCCAGGATGAGGCCATAACAAAGATGAGGATTCAGGGAGGACTGAAGGATTGAGGTCAGGAATTCAATCTTTCACACCATTGTTCAAGGTCCAACCAAATTTCTATGTCCTCCTCAAAGCCTTCTCTTAGTATTTCCATCCACAGGACTCCTCCCATCTGTAGACATGTGCTGGGATGCCATACCCTCTGAGATGACTTCCACTCAAAAGTCATCCTAGTTTAGAAATTTAGAAATATGATTCTAGATTTTTCAAAGTTGGAAGGGACTCTGAAGGTTATAAAGCCCCAAATACCTTTAGATCTGAAGGAAAAGGCAGCCTCTGACTGAGGAAGAAAGAAACAAGCCTGGCAGTGGCTCCAGCGTTCTCCACTTAAACATTTCACAGACACCAACATTAGGCAAGACCATTCTGCGTTCTCCACTTAAACATTTCACAGACACCAACATTAGGCAAGACCATTCTGTGATTGTGATGGAGTGAGACAAAAACAAATCCACTCCGCAGTCATGTCAGAGCACAGACCAAAAAACAAGAACACCGTGCAAGCTGCAAAAATGACCATACACCTCCCTCTCTCGGCTGACTGCAGTAATTGCTGCTTCTTTACCACTTAAATCTCTTCTTTTTTTTTTTGGCGGTGCCCTGTGGCTTGTGGGATCTTATTTCCCCGACCAGGGATTGAACCCGGCCCCCTGCAGTGGAAGCATGGAGTCCTAACCATCGGCCCACCAGGAAATTCCAGCCCACTCTGTTCCTCCACTTCCTAATAAAAATTGGTATATTCAATCATACATCAGTCCGCTGCTTTCTTACAGCAGTCATCCAGAGCAAACCCTTCATTCTTTGAACCTCCCCCAAATCACCCAACACAAACCTAAATCCTGTAATAAGTTCTCCCACACCCTCTCACTGAGACACACACCCCCAAGCCCGCATGGTGTGTTGAATCCACACTGCTGTAACAAGTAGCAACAAATCCAATTTCGTTCAACTGCAGTTGGGCTTTGGCTGATGGCCTTCAACATGGTCATAGGCAAACAGA
This sequence comes from Mesoplodon densirostris, assembly GCF_025265405.1. NCBI lineage: Eukaryota > Metazoa > Chordata > Mammalia > Artiodactyla > Ziphiidae > Mesoplodon > Mesoplodon densirostris. The sequence goes on from NC_082670.1 coordinate 21,853,578, forward strand.
ACCCCACTATCAGTCTCCAGTGCTCACTCCCATCCACCCCAAATTTGGCCCCAGACTTTCAGTTCTCCAGATAACAACAAAACCTCTCAGTATCTAAAGCCAAGAGGAACTTCCTGCAGATTTCTCAGAACAAAAATTGAAACAAAAAGTATTCTTTGTTCATGATTTATTGATAATTTTTCAATAATCAAGTATTCACAGAAGGGAACAGTCACTCCATTGTGTGTTTCATGCTCACATTCCATCCTCCTTCCCCCATCTTTAACTCAAATCTTAACTGGTTTATTTCTGTTTATTTTCCAAAGAAACTCATAAAAGAGCTTAGAAAACTCTGGTGTTCCCTCCACTGTTCTATAAACGAGGCTTTGTATCTCTTATAAAACCTCTCTGTTACTACAGAATAGAAAAAAGTACAATCGTGTGCAGGTCAATGGCTCTTCATTTCTCTGGGACTCAGAGCTCATATCTCCTAGGGATTCAAAGCCTCACGGTACACAAAATGAAAAATACTGACAGCATTTCACTGATGAGCGTGGAGAGAACAGAGATGGTGGTAAATTGACTCAACATTCTCCTTAGGAGACATACAGGTCCCTTGGAATATGACCATAAGATTAGCTAACCCAAGAAACTTGAAGTTCAGGCACACTAATCGGTAGCTGATAATCAGGAAAGAAGTTGGTGTGGGGCTGGGGCGGGGAAGGCTGGGAGTGGAGACAAGGGGGCAGGCGGAAAAATGTCTCCTGGGGATACCTGACAATTCCTACCTACTACGGTGTCTCATTTCTTTGGAGAAAAAGAGATGCCCTCTGAATCTCTCACATTCACTGATTCTCAGTCTCCCCTCTCTCTGTCTGTCTGTCTCTCTCCGCTTTGTGGTCACCGGCATACCCTTCTTACTGGTGTTCACCTAGAAAATCCTCAGCCAATGAGGGGCTGGATTATGGATAAATCCTTCTGCTTTCTCATCCCTCGGTGACAACTCTGAATTGGGTAGTTTCCAGTTCCACACAATCTCTCAGAGAGTCCCTAGCAAGATTGAGTCCCAGGGACCCATAACAGTAATCTGGGTGTTATCACACTCTTTATTGGCTCTTCCCTGTCTCATTTCTTCCCTTCCCCACCATGTTTTCTAGGATCACCTCCCAAATAAATTACTTGCATCCATATCTGTGTCTGAGGGTCTGTTTCAGGGAGAACTCAAACTAAGACAAGGTCTGATCAGGGAACATGGAGTGACATCTGTGATAAGAGGAAAACAAGGTGAAGTCAGACCAATAATGAATTCATGGCCTGCTTCTAAAATACTAATCTCTGTATTTTCATGTTTTCTATAGCCTGTCCTCCAGAGGGTGGATAGAGCCCTGCTTTGGAGGGATTTGTCCCACCAGGTAATGGGGAGAGAGGGTGCAATGGAGTAGATTCTGGGAAGAACTCAGAGTGGTCCAGACAACTGTTCCCTTCCCTAAATCTTCTGATTTTTCCCTTGCACAATCCAACCTCACTTTACTGACTCCCATATGTTCCTTTCCTGACCCTCTTCTTTGTTCTAGGAACTCTCCAATTCAAAAGCACTTCCCGGAATATGACTCAGAGATGTCACCACTCAACCAGACCTCAGCCTCTTGCTCCCAGGGAACACATTTAACCTCACTCCACCCCCACGAATCCCCCTTCTACACGGAATTCCATCACATCTTCTTCAGACCTCTTCAATTTCTTTCCAGCCCCCATTCACATATGCAAACTCTGTTGGGCTACAATGCACATAATTTATTTTCTTCCAGTTTTATTGAGACATAATTCACGTACAGCACTGTATATGTTTAAGGTGTACAGCATAATGATTTCACTTATGTATATCGTAAAATGATTACCACGATAAGTTTAGTGAACACCCACCATCGTATATAGATACAAAATAAAAGAAAAAGAAAAATTTTTTTCCTTGTGTTGAGAACTCAGGATTTATTCTCTTAACAACTTTCATATATATTATACAACAGTGTTAATTATATTTATCATGTTGTACATTACATCCCTAGTACTTATTTATCTTATAACTGGAAGTTTGTACTTTGTACATTTTGACCACCTTCATCCAGTTCCCCCCTCCCCACCCTCCACTTCTGATAACCACAAATCTGATCTCTTTTTCTATGAGTTTGTTTGTTTGTTTGTTTTGAAGTATAATTGACCTACAGCACTATGTTAGTCCATGCTGCACAACACAGTGATTCAATATCTCTATACATTACAAAGCGATCGCTACATGATGCACATAAATTTAATACAGGCTTGGTAAATAGGGGGGTTATGTCAGTATTATAATGTCAACATATCATGAGGTCACATCTAGTTATTACCAGTATGCCAATAGTGTGTGCCCTGAGAAAGAGCATCTGACCACAAAGCTCACTACAAGCCATAGAATATGGTGCTATGCATGATGCGCCCATTCGCACCCAGCCCTTTGTCTTAGCTTGGTTTAGCCACGTGCAAAAGAAATAAGCCCAAGACTCAGCCAGAACCATCCCCCAGGGTCATCTCCGCAATTCGTGTAGAGCCAGCAGCTGCCTCTTCAGCTGTGGATTCTGAATAAGGAGGAGGAAAAAGCTCCTGTGGACCGGCAGCAGCCAGCAGGGAGAATCCTGGTAGCAGTCCAGACCTAAATCAGAACGTATTTTTAATAAGACCCTCCAGTGAAGCATGTGCTCATTTAAGTTAGAGAAGTGCTGCGCTGGGAGGGATGGGGATGGGGCTAGGGAGGGATTGTAATAGGGCTAATAAATTACCTGAGACGTTTGACTATGGAGACTGTACTTAGAGACTGTTAAGGGCTGGGAAAAATCTGTGATGGGAACACAGAAAACTAAACAAAGGAAATAAGGTGAATCATTTCACTCCCTCCCTCCCCCATCCCCCTCAAACACAAAAAGTTGTACAGGAAAGTAAATGTTATCATATGTGACCCTCAGCTCCATAAAAATATAGCCACAAAACCATAGTATTGGAAACACTGAACCAAAATGATATATTTCTATTGGTGATATAAAAGAATGGTATTAATCAGAGTTCTCCAGAGAGACAGGACCAATAGGATATACAGTATACAGATATGTAGAAGGAGATTTATTATGAGGGATAGGCTCACGTGATTATAGAGGCAAAGAAATCCCACAATCTGCCCTCTGTAACCTGGAGGCCCAGGAAAACTGGTGGTGTAGTTCCAGTCCAAACTCGAAGAACTGTGAACCAGGGGGGCCGATGATGTAAGTCCAGGTCAGAGTCCAAATGCCAGAGAACAAGAAGTGCTAATGTCTGAGGGCAGGAGCTGGAAGTCCCAGCTCAAGCACAGAGCAAATTCGCCCTTCCTGCATCTTTTTATTCTATTCAGGCCCTCAAAGGATTGGATGATTCCCACCTGCATTGGTGAGGACGGTCTCTTCATTTACGGATTCAAATGCTTCTCTCTCCTGGAATCAGCCTCACAAACACACCCAGAAATGACCTTTTCCTAGTTACCTGGGTAGTCCTTAGCCCAGTCAAGCTGACACATAAACTCAGTCACCACAAGAACGAAATCATCACTGTTCATGATAGAGCATCGAAAAGTAATATCTAAAACTGGATTCCTCAAGAAATAGCAACATAAATAATACTCTTGAGACATATCTAGATAAATACCGGACAAAATAACAAAGCATTTGAAGAGGCTGTTTCTAGGGAATGAGGAAGGATAGGGTGGAAGTGGGACTAGTGCTTTTCTTAAAAGCTCTTTATACTATTTTTTTTTAATGCTTTGTATGAATTACTTTGACAGAATAAAAACTACTACTTTTTTACTTCTTAAAAAAAGGAGTAAGTGGTTGCCTCGGTCAAATGCTGTTGGATGTCAAGTAAGACGAGGAAGAGAATAACCATTGGATCTGACTAATTTATAATATTAGGAAATTTGAATCGTGTGTGGTGAAAAGGGGAGTGTAGGGGGAGAAGCCCTGACATCTTGTCATTGGATTTGCTCTTATCCGGAGCACATCACACTCCTCAGCCCAAATGGTTTCATGTCTAAGAGGAAACAGTTTATGTTTCTAGGGCCCCAGAATAACAGGAACTTGCTCATAGTAGCCCCACATCACAAAGGCACCTAAAAAACAATAGGAGCCATGAAAACTGGGGGCATCTAGAATCTCTATTCCCTGATTGAGCCTGGACAATTCAGAGATCCTGTCACTGATTGTCCAAAACTGTTAGTTTCTGTCGAAATGACTCAGATATTATCCAGTCAGAACCTTGGCTGCCACATAATACCTGGAATACCATTTGCTCTCTATTTCCCCAGCTCCTTTCTTTCAGTCTAGCTCTCTTGGGTGCAAGTAAAAGCTCTTCCCCCTGCCCCAAATTTTCCTATAAGGTATTTTGACAATGTAGAGCAAGGGATAGAAGTCTAATCCGAATGGGTTGAGGAGAGGAAACTCATTATCGGTGATATTTTTGAAAGTTAAGCACAAATGGAGGCTGAGAATGAGGCAGGCACGTTTCAAACTAGGAAAGCCAAGGACTGGTGGGTGTGATTTAAGCTGCAAATTCTACTTCCGTCTATATGCTGATAAGAGGTCAGAGACCTCAAAGAGCTCAGTTTAGGAGGGGAAGAAAGACTTGGAAACAAAAGACAAAAATAAACATATCTGCATCACACAGTAGGATTCAGGTCAGATTTGTGCCAGCAAAGAGGGACCAGGAAGTTGTCCATGTCACAGGATAAACCTGGCCCATCTTCCTGGAGAGTTGATTTCACTTGGAGGGGGCAAAGTCTAGCCAGAGTCATATTTTTTTTTAATTTCATGTGTAATGCAGCAAAATGTTGAATTTACTTTAAACATTATAGATAAGACCAAAGACATCAAAAGTGTTTCTCATGTGAGTTGGACAGTACTGAGAGGCTCTGGGGAGAAGAGGCTGAGAGGAAGGAAAGAGGGAGGCCACTAGATCTTACAGCATTTTCTTGACCAGATTAAGGTGCCTGAACTGGGTGTTGGGGTCACTAAGGAGACATATAGGGATTTTTAAACAAAAAGTGACAAGATCAGATTTGTATTTGAGAAAATTCATTCTCCTAGCATTCAGGTGGGTCCACTAGAGGAATTATTTTTTGTTGGTCTTGATCATAGTCCCAATTAAAAGGCAAAGAACAAACGGGTGGTGAAGGGTTTTTGCCACACATATAATATAGGGTTGATGTCTTTAATTTCTAAAAAGTTCATACATTTTGATTTAAAAAAAAAAAAAAAGCTCCAGAATCTATCTAGAAAAAAAAAAAAAAGGCAATTAGCTTGAAAAATTCACTTCTGGAATATATTAAAATATATAAACATGAAAAATGACCATGGTGCCTCATTATATAAATGCATTGTGAAGTAATAATTTGGTCAATATCATCCATTCCATTAATGATGATGAGGAATAATAGCCCTCAATGCTGGCAGGAATTAGGTGAGAAGGACATTTCGGTTGATGGTGTGATAGGCTTGACATTTCAGGAAGAAACTTTGACAGTATGTTCATACCGTTTGACCTGATGACAATATTTCTGGGAATTCATCAGAAAGTTTATCAGGAAACTATCAACGATGTGGACAAAGACTTGTGTATAAAGCACACTATTTATAATAGGCAAAAAACTCAAGATGTCCCACAATCTGGGGAATTATAGGAACCTTCAATATGATATTATGTAGCTATTAACAATGTTTCAAATTATATTTACAAAAGTATCAACAATTCTGCCAGAGGTTGTCACTATTTGCTGACATTATGAGTGATTTCTACTTTCAAAAATATACATATTTTTTAATTTTCCATAACGATAAGGGTTTTAACCCAAAACAAGAAATTGCAGGCCTCATGAATTGCTTTTAGGGAAGTAGCTTTGGCAGAGAGACAACTTTGGGGCCCTGAAAACTGAAACACACAAATGTATTCCTAGCCTATCTTTAATTTTCAACTCACATAAATAATAATAGAATAACAACTTTCTCTCTTCTAAGTCCCTATAATATGCTAAGCACTTAACATGCTTAATCTCATTTAATCCTTGCAAGACCACTCCAAAGAAGGTATTATTAATAATACTCCCATTTTAGAGATAAAAGAACTGAGGCTTCCAGAGTTGAATTAACGGCCCAAGGCTTTACATTTTCTTTTAGTGTTTTCTTGAATCCTCTTTCTTTTTTGCCCTGTCCCCTTCTGTTTAGCCCAGGTCATCGATGCATATCCTGATTTCTCAGCTGAAGACCACAAATCCACAGACCTTCTCCTCTCTGGAAAACTTTTTTTTTTTTTACCCAAAGTAAATACACTAGGGACCTGGGGGCAGGCTTTCCTGAGAGCACTTCCCCCTTCCTTCTCCTTTAACTTTTGCCCCTGGGGCCACAACCAGCTTTCTCATTTGGTAGCAGAAGCTTGTTGGTGTCTTTTCCTCCAACATCAGAGGTCAGTATCTGGGATTACTCTCACCCCCTGAGAGAGCCAGCAGCCAGGAGGCATTTTCTCTCCCCCTATCTCCTTCCTCCCTAGTCCTAGGCCCTCTACTCTTCAAGCCCTTTAGCTCTCTTCAGCTCCCTTTTCTTGTTCTATCTGCTCCCAATCTTTCTTCCTTTTTCCTCCAACTTATTCCCCTGGTCTCCATCTCTGCCTCCATCACTGTATCTTTACTATCATTGCTAAAAGCAAATGCCAAATTATTGTATTTGAAAGAAGAGGTTTTTTAGGGCAGTGGTTCCAAGGTTTTTCTATTTATATGAAACCCATTAATGGGTACTATGCCTCACAAATCCCTTCTCCTAAGTCTCTCTTGGGGGTTCAGGGCCCATTTTGTTGTTTTATACAGACAAGATTGACCAGACTTAGGGTGGTCCGTGAGAGCGTGCTGAGGGCTGCCTGGACTGAAAGTCTGCCCTGTGCGGGGAGGTGAGGAGGAAGCTTCAGGTGCAAATGACTCTTTCCAAGTTGGAAAGAAGTGCTGGGAGGACGCCGGGAGAACAGTGTCTCAACAACCCATAGCTATCTCCTATCCGTTCATCTGTCTCCTAGGCTGAAGCTCCTGACAAACTCGAGTCCACCAGCATCTTGCTGCCCACAAAGGTTGGAGATGGCAGTCTTCCCAAACTCCTGTCTCTCCGGGTGTCTGCTTGTCTTCATTCTCCTCCAGGTGCCCGAGCTGGATTCTGGTAGGTCTCCTCTCTCTCTCTCTCTCTCTCTCCCTCTCTCTCTCTCTCTCTCTCTCTCTCTCTCTCTCTCTCACTCTGGCCTACAAGGTTGAAATTTCTCAGTAATTGTAAACAATCCCATTTGGTTCTCCTTAGCGACTTCCATAAGGGTCGAGATGGACTCCCTTGGGCTGTCGTAGGAATAAGAGAAATGGTGGGAGAGTCTCCGCCCTTCGGCGGGATCCTGGTCTGTATCAGTCCTCATCTCCCACCTCCACATTCTGTCTGACCCTCCTGGTTTTTTGGCAGCTCCCTTTGACGTGATTGGACCCCCGGGGCCCATCCTGGCGGTGGTGGGTGAAGATGCCGAGTTGCCCTGTCACCTCTCCCCCAACGTGAGCGCCGAGCGCATGGAGTTGCGATGGTTCCGAGAGAAGGTCTCTCCCGCGGTGTTCGTGCGCCGGGAAGGGCGAGAGCAGCCCGGAGAGCAGATGGCCGAGTACCAGGGGAGAGTGACGCTGGTGGAGGACCGCATCGCGGAGGGGCGCGTCGCTGTGAGGATACAGGACGTCAAGGCCTCTGATGAGGGGAAGTACCGATGCTTTTTCAGGCAGGACGAAGACTACGAAGAGGCCACCGTGCATCTGAAGGTGGCTGGTGAGTAGACCGGTTTTGACTTTCTCCGGTGACTCCATGAGGGATACATTTTCCTATGTATCTGTTACTTTGGAAGCCATCAGATTCATTCCCCAAATCCCTTTTAGGTTGGAAGAGGTTGGCAGGCCTAGAGTAGGAGATGAGTAGGAAGGGGGTTTGAGTTGAGAGTGGAGAGGGAGCAGCGGAATTATCTTTCTGGGCGGAGCTTTATTTCAATGATGTCCTGCCTTTCTCTCTCAATTATAGCATAAACATTTCCCCATGTTATTAATTAAATAAGTGTAAGCTGTAATGACTGCATAACATTCTCTTCTATTAATAGACCATAATTTGCTTGATCAAAGCCCAGAATTAACCATTTCAGTTGTGTCTATTTTTCATCATTACATTAAGGCTGTGGTGAGCAACCCCAATGCATACTTTGATGCCGCTTTATGGATTAGTACCCAAAGGCCAATTTCCTAAAATCATGGAGCATGGCTGCTTGTTAAGGGTCTTGATCTACCTACAAAAGTTTTTGTTTTTGTTTCCTTTTTCCTTTCAAGCCAAATTTCAGAGTAAAACAACAAGGAAAATGGTAAACACTCAGGAGGAAAGTATGCATTGAGGTCTGACTTTTCCACTTGGCATCAAACAAATCTCTTTCTGAGCTATATTTCCTACTGTAAAACTGGGAAAGCACCACCTCTCAAACAAGGTTTTGCAGAAATGAAATAAAATGAGACAATATATGAGAAATTGCTTTGTCAATTCTCAAAGCATTATGTACTTGTAAGATATTATTACTGTGCCTCGGACTGCCCTACAATGTATAATATACAACTATATTGCTTTTCATGTATGTAGTCAAATAAAGATAAAGTTTGAAAAATACCTGGGTGAAATCTGGGTCCCTGCCTCGTAACAGAGTGCCCCACGTGGCAGCATCGTATATAACTCATATTTCCTTTTTAGGGAAGTATCTTAAAGGTTGGTTATAAAGCCCTAGAGGTTTGATAGCATAAAGCTGTCACTGTTATTTCTGAGTAATAGACACCTTTGAGAATCTGCTGAGGGTGGTGGCCCTTTTCATGAAAAGAATACACATTTTCACGTACACGCACAACTTGGTATATGGGTTTAAACCAATAGTTGTGGATATGTGTTTAAGAACTCTTCTCTGAAGCTTGCTGTCTTTCTGTACTTTGTGGAATTGTAAGAAACTAATTAGACTGAACAGAAAGGTAAAACAGCTTCATGTTGATTTATGTCAACATAATAAACAGCTTCATGTTGATTTATGTCAATTTAATTTGGGGGTGGGGGTAGATGAGGTTGAAATCATTTAAGAAAATTCCTGAATCAGTATCACAGGTAAGTGAAACTTAAATTGTCAACTACAATCTCAGTGCAAAGAACCTCCAATCCCCCTTCTCCTCAAGGATACTCCTTCTCTGTTTATCCTTACATTCTCAGTCCTAGCCCTTTTCCTACCCAAAGCCTTCTCGTGATACTTCCAACCACAGAGCTCTCTCCCATCTCTGGAACTCCCAGCCTAGACTCACTAACCCACCCCTAAGCTATTGGGCTTGCTGTTCCTGCTGACTGGACCCCTTGTCTGTTCATCAAACTCCTGCCCACAATTCCAACACTAAATCCCAACACAGCACCCCTCTCTGATAAGATGTATTCTTTTATTGATACCTCTGTTTCCTTGTGTAAGAAAATATGGAGATGAGTCCCTCTCATCCCCAGTTCCCTTGGGTTTCTCTTTCTCAAACAATGTAGTCCTGTGGTTATAAGCTTCCCAGAAGGATGTCCGCTAAAGGAATAAGTTGCCTCCTTTCTCCATAGCTCTGGGCTCTGATCCTCACATCCACATGGAAGTTCAAGAGAGTGGAGAGATCTGGCTGGAGTGTACCTCAGTGGGATGGTACCCAGAGCCCCGGGTACAGTGGCAAACTCCCAAGGGAGAGGAGTTTCCATCCGTGTCAGAGTCCAGGAACCCTGATGAAGAAGGTCTGTTCACCGTGGCAGCTTCAGTGATCATCAGGGACACCTCCATGAAGAATGTGTCCTGCTGTATCCGGAACCTCCTTCTCGGCCAAGAGAAGGAAGTAGAGATTTCTATACCAGGTCAGTGAAATCAGTGCTAGGTTCCTTTTTGACACAGCTTCAGGGCCACATCACCTGGGACACCTGCCCGGCTGTAACCTCATGGCAGACTTGTCTATTTTCCTCACCTTAAGCTTTCCCCCACCTAAACTCTTGCCCACCAAGCCGCACCAGCCTCACTAGAAGAGTAGAGATTCTGAAGGCATAAATTTTACCTAGATCTCATACAAATTCCGGATTTTCTATCTTGGGAGATACATCTTGGTAGAGAAGCTTTGTCTCTGGGTGGGGCGGGTCTTCTGGATCTAACTAAATTAGTTCTCCTGTTTCCTTGCCTCATCTCCTTGCCTCATCTTCTTCCCCATTCCATGCTAGAGCTCTGTCTAAGTTTCCAGGGTCCTCAGGGAAGCAAATCTTCTCATTATTCCCTACACACTGTCTCTGGTTCAGGCAGGAACTTTTCCTTATTCTTTGGTCATTGAGTCCTATTCTGTTGCACTCAGGTGTGACATTTCCCCTTCCTTATTTATTTCCCTCAACCCCTTGGCTCCCATCCTGCATTGATAGCTAAGGAGAAATTTCCATGAAAACAGGAATTGGTCCATTATATTCTTTATCTCACAGGTCCTGTCCCCAAATGTCTCTTGTTCATCTTCATTCCTCTCTTTCTCTGCCCTCTGTTACCTAAGATCAAAATTTATCTGAAAAGCTCAGAGTGGCATTGCAGGGACTATTTTGCCATGGGAGGAATGTGAGAGGTCCAGATCATCCTCTCTTCCACCCCCTTTTGGAATCAGGAGAGGAGCTGGACTTGCTCTGAGCTTCTCAACAAATGTCCTTCTTGGGGATTTTGTTTTAGCTCCCTTCTTCCCAAGGCTGACTCCCTGGATGGTGGCTGTGGCTGTGGTCTTGATGGTCCTAGGACTTCTCACAATTGGGTCCATATTTTTCACTTGGAGACTATACAAGGAAAGATCCAGACAGAAGAGGCATGAATTCAGCTCTAAAGGTAAGTCATAGAATCGCAGTCTTCTTTTTGGGAATGCTTCCAAGTGGGATTGGATCCAAGTCCTTTAGGATGACTGCCAATGGGAAGATAATTGATTCTAGAATTCTGAAAGTCAGAGGGGATTATAAGCCTCCTGAAGTCAGTGGCACCAAATATGAAGAATAACAGAGGTTTGGGGTACAAGATGAGTCAAACCCAATTCTAACTGAGAGAATAGACCTGATGTTTATTCACTACTCACCTTTAGACTCTATCCTTACTTTTAACTTGGTTTCCTAGTAACGACTAAAGATCTGATCCCAAGCCAGTAGGAACTTCCTGCATATTTCTTAGAAAACAAAACATAATCCTTGTTCTTCATTTATTGATAATGCTTCAACAATCAGGTAGTCATGAAGTAAACAGTTACTCCTTTGTGTGTTTCTTACACCTGTTTGGTCCCCTCCCTCATGCCCACTCTAGAAGGTCGCTAAGGTATTTCTGTTTGTTTTCCAGAGAAACTCCTGGAAGAGCTCAGTAAGTTCTATCTTCTTCTAATTATTTCATCCACAAGGTTTTCTCTCTCTTATTATAAAACATGTCAATAACACTCTTTCTCCCCTCCCCCCTTGCAGAATGGAAAAAGGCTACATTGCATGCAGGTCAGTGGCTCTAAATATCTCAAGGGCTCTGAGGATCTACCTTGCAGGGATTCAAAGTCCTACAGTACTTGGAAATAAAAACCACTAACATATTTTAGTGATGAGGATATAGAGGGGATAGACGATGGCAAATGGCCTCAACATTTTCCTTGAGGCACACAGAGTGTCCTTGGAAGATGGCTAGAAGACAAGTCCCCTCTGACAGGGTCCCATGGGGCACTAGGGACAGTCAGTTCATACATCACCCTGTGGCTGTGCATGGAAGAGAGGACTAGAGACAGCTGAGCAGGCCAGGCAGCTCTCTTCCTGAGGAGACCTGTCAACTGCTAGAGCAGTGTCCCACTTCTTTGGAGAAGAAAGGATAGTTCTTTCAACCTTTAACATTCACTGATGTTCAGACTCACTTTCTCTCTGTCTCTAGTTGATGTGACTCTGGATCCAGATACCGCCCACCCCCACCTCTTTCTGTATGAGGATTCAAAATCTGTCCGACTGGAAGATTCACGTCAGAAACTGCCTGAGAAACCAGAGAGATTTGACTCCTGGCCTTGTGTGTTGGGTCGTGAGGCCTTCACCTCGGGGAGACATTACTGGGAGGTGGAGGTGGGAGACAGGACTGACTGGGCAATCGGGGTGTGTAGGGAGAACGTGACGAAGAAAGGGTTTGACCCCATAACTCCCGAGAATGGTTTCTGGGCTGTGGAGTTGTATGGAAACGGGTACTGGGCTCTCACCCCACTGCGGACCCCTCTCCCATTGGCGGGACCCCCTCGCCGAGTTGGGATCTTCCTGGACTGTGAGTCAGGAGACATCTGCTTCTACAACATGACTGATGGATCCCATATCTATACTTTCTCTAATGCCTCTTTCTCAGGCCCCCTCCGGCCCTTCTTCTGCCTGTGGTCCTGCGGCAAAAAGCCCCTGACCATCTGCCCAGTCACTGATGGGTTTGAGGGAGTCACAGTAGTTGCTGATCCCAAGGACCTTTCTAAGGACATCCCACTCTCGCCCATAGGGCAGGACTCTGCCTCTGGGGATACAGACACCCTCCATTCTAAACTGATCCCTCCCCAGCCCAGCCAACGGGTACCTTAAGGAATACCCCAGCTCAACCGTTTCCCTTCGCTCTTACCCCCTTCTCTATCACCCCCTGGGGCTTCATCTGCCAGCTGTACCCAGCCCCTGTTTCTTCCTGTTGGGTAGGGATTAATTAATCTTGAGACGGTTGTGTTGCTGCTGATAGAGTGTGGGGTGTAGGACCTTCCTAATCTGTTTCCATTTCTGTTTCAATATTCAGGGGGCGGAGAGGTGACTCAAACTGCTTCTCGCGTTCTCCTGGCCCTTGAGGCCAAAGCCTATAGGAAGGCACTTAAAGCTCGGGGATCAAGATGGGCTTAGGCTGGCCTAGGGTTGTGACAGAAACATCTTGGTGTCCAGAATAGGAATATGTAGAGGAACAGGCTTTAGGCAAACAGAAAACCCAAAGGATCCTGGGAAGGGAAGATCCGAGGCTGAAATCCCATAAAGGAACTTGCGGGGAAGTCATGATAGAAGAAAGTGAGGTGGACCCAGGCCAGTGATGGACATCTGGCCTGCCCCTAGAGTTTTAGGGCCTGTATGTCAAATTTTTTAAGTCATATTCTCTGGGGTGGATCTGAGCAATTGGCAAGGAGAGTAAAGAAGAGATGAAATGAGCAGGGCTAGGGGATCAGACAGAACATTTGATAGAGGGGAGAATTTTAGATAAAATTCAAAGGCCGTGTTCACAGCCATGCCTCGGCCCTGTTCCCCTCTCTGCACCCGTGTTTCTCCCTTGCTTGGGGCTCATCTCAACCTCACTTTGTTGACTCCACAAGTCTCAGGTTCTCTTCTTCTTTTTGATCTAGAATCTCTCCATTTCAGAGGCATTTCCAGGCATCATCGTTCAGTAAGATCACCACTTTATCAGCCATTGTCTCAGCCTCAACCCAACATCTGGTTTAAACCCTCCACCATACCTTTAATTAGCTTCGACCACCACCCACTTCCACACTGCACCACCATTCGCTTTCTCCCCACCCAGCTTTCCTACATGCTGCTTCTCCTCAGGGTTCCCTGAAGGCTGCGTCATTGTGCTCAGCACAGCTGGATTGATCGCAGTTGTCTGTATTTGCATTTCCTGTATACGTGTGTCTTGTCTTCCCAATAGACTGCATAGTTACCCAGGCTCCAACCTTCCATTTCCACTGGGTTTTCCAGTTTCCGGGATAGATGTCGCCCATGGTCTTAACCTAATAAATAAGTCTGTCTGATTGCTGAAAACAGCATCTGCACCTTCCTTTCTTTATCCCAACAAGTGGAACTGAAACAAAAACAGAGGAATTAGAGGAATTACCAAGGTGGAACAGAGGGCCGGCACCTGGAGAACCAGATAAAAAGGGCTCCTCCCTCCATCATGTCATGGACGCCCAGCACCCAAGGTCCTCCTCTCCTTGCCCCTTCTTCAAACCCTACTCACCCCACCCTACACTGTACTCCTGGGAGAAGAACATCATTTACCCCTGCTTTAAAAGTATTCATTTGTGTTCAAATTGTACTTTTAGAAAGTAAAAAAGTTCAAAAAACAAAGTCCAAACTTCTTTAAAAACACTTGAGAACCTCAAGCAGTTGTTTTGCTATTTACTGTACAATGTGTATCCTGAAATGTATATGTAACATCTCACTCCGAATAGTTGGGACTGCCACAGGAACCCCTCTCTGAGAGTAGAAGGAGAACTCGTCATAGGTTTTAATTAGTTCTGTGACTTCCCTCCCCTTCCTAGTTCCTCATGATCTTCAAGGAAAATGGTTACCAAACACAGTACTGAGCTGGCAGTAGATTCTTAGGAAACATCTGTGTCCACCCCCCTCCCAGGTTTAGCCTCTTCACATGAGGCACCCTGAGGCAGAACTTATCTGATGAGCCCTGAGGCTTTCTTTCCAGCTGGCACCAGCTACCAGTGCCTGGAAGAAATTAACAGTCTTGGTCGTTCTGGCTTTATTTTCAAATCTTCCAAAAGAGAAGAAAGGTGGCCTTGCTGATGCTTTGCCAAAGCCCATCTTAATCACCTGAAGCAGAATCGGTGATACTGTGATTTTAGAAGCACCAAAAAGGCATCTCTTCCACCACTGCAAATAATTGTAATATTTCCAAGGCCTGATTTTCTTTTTTAACCAGAAACAAAAACCACTCACCCCACAGCTAAAGATCAGCCCCAAAACGCAAATGCTACTGAAATGCTAGTAATAGACTTCATTTCACACACCAAACGCCAACTCTGGTCATCACATGTTTGAAAGGGCCTGCCTCTCTTTAACAGAGATTCTGTGAGATAGTTGAGCTCAGACATTCAAATTAAGAGAAAAATAACTGTACAACTTCTATCATCCCTTATCAACAACAACTCTTCCGTGCCATCTCCCTGCATATCCCCATTTATCTATCTGTCCCTTCTGCCTCCAGACACACTCAGGTCTCCTCAAAACTCCTTCTCAAAACCTCTGAGTCCACTCCCAACGACATGCACATGTACTCTCATTTTAAAATTTAAAATGGAAATAGCCTTTTTCCTTGAATACATATGGAAGTTCATTTTAAAAAATAAAAATGATCAAAATCTCATCACTCAAATATAACCGATGTCAAAATGTGGGTTTATCCTCTCCTTAAAAACAAAACAAAACAAAACAAAAAACTATATGTCCATGGTTTAGTTCTAAGGACCTAAACTAAATTCTCTTTGAGGAGTGTTCCATACCAATTAGAAACTCTTTGTAGTACAGATCAGGTAGCTTTGCTGGACATAAACAGAGACTTAGGAAAGCCATAAGAATTAATGGAAGATAAAGCGATACACTTGTGGAAAGTGAAAGGCAGAACTGGTCTCAGTTTGAGGCCTCCTTCTGAGAACAGTATAACATCCATACAGAAAAGTCCACAAATCCTCAGTGTACAGCTAGATAATTCGGAACAAGAAGCAAGACACCCGGACACCCTTACACCGGTCCCCGGGGTAACCCCAGCGGGGAGATTTACAACAGAAAGGACAGGAGGGAGGAGGAGTGAGCGAGCGCCCGAGAGGGCTGGGCCTCGGCGAGCACCAAACTGAATAAATAGCCTAAAACCTCCTGGGAGCAGGTGTCAATTTAAGTAAGGCAACTTCAGCAACGTGGGTGCCATTATTTGAACAAGAATTCTGTCGAGAATGGAGAAAAAGTTCCCTTACTCTTGGGTACCCAGGCCTGCGCCGCCACACCCGCGGCAGCCTGGAATCGAATCCGCTTTCATGCAGAAGACGCCCCCCGCCGGTCCCGGCAACCCGGCACTTATCCCGCGCCTCCACCCAGGGTCGGCGTCCGGGGCCGTTCGCAAACTTGTGGTTTCGCTTTTTAACCGAAGAATTTCCACATCCTCCGGAAAAAAACAAAACAAACAAAAAAAAAGGTTGACTAGCGTTGAGGTACACACGGAAATGAAATTCGAGCAAGTACTGTTGCAAGGTAGTCAGGATGGCCGAGCGGTCTAAGGCGCTGCGTTCAGGTCGCAGTCTCCCCTGGAGGCGTGGGTTCGAATCCCACTCCTGACAACTCGCTTTTCAAACTATTTGATTGTGATTGTATGTGTATTACACTCTTCTATGTTAACCTCGTGGATTCAAACTTTTTTTTTTAAATAAGTTATCCGAAATAAAAGAATTAAAATATTTTTAAAAAAAGAATGAAAGCTCTAGAATGAAAGCACTCTGTACCCAGAACACAATTTAAGATCTAGTCATTTTAATTTCATCTCCTTTCACTGTCTCTAGTTGTCTGTCCCTCTCTCTCTCCTTCACATTCAAGGAGTCGAATGAATGTTACTCCTCAATTATTTATCACTGATGTCCACAGGGTCCTTCTTTTGTTTTATTTATTTATGGATTCCTTTTTAATTGCCTTTCAATTTCATTTTCGTCTCCCACCCCCATAAGAAATCACTGGAAAGATCATCCTTTTCTTTCTTGCTATATGTTTTTGTAGAACATGTATTTTTGGTTTTGGTACATGCGTTTTTAATTTACATAAATGACGCTGTGTCATATATCTCATTCTATTTTTACTTTGTCCCTTTCGTGCCACAGTTTTTTAATCTGTGTTGCTGTGCGTACCTCTAGACCCCATCTAGAACTATTATTTTTAATTATTGCACAGAGGTCTGCAGTGTGTGTCCTCACCCAGGGATGACTCCCAGATTAGGTCCAACGCCCTCCCACCACAAATAAGGGTGCCATCAATGAACATCTTCCTATGTATTACATTATGAAGCTGTGTAAGATTTTCCGCAGGATTGACTTGCAGGTCATGAAGGTCTGACTGTTTACAAATTTTGCAGTTCAGAACAGCACCCAGGACCCAGGACCTGGGAAGGGAGATTTAGACACACACAAATTCATGTTTAGTGACATCTCCAGAAACATCCCTCAAATTCAATTTTCCTGACGTCCAGCCCGCTTATTTTGAGCATTAATACTACAGTTACAAATATTAACCTACAGTGTTTCTATTCTGAAATCAATACTTGGATAGTGAATATTATTTTTACATAATTTATTGCAAAGCCCCCCAAAATCAAAAACCTCAGGTGATTGGAATTTTCTCCTCTCCATTCCTTTTTTAAAAAAGAAATCTAATCTAATAACAGGTTACAAAGGCAGAAAATAGGGTGAATCTCTTATGATCATTGATATTTAGAATTGTTCTGCCCTCTCGCTCCTCTAAATTCCTCAGAACTCACAGAAAGGTTCATACATACACTGAAAGAAAAGTGAATTGGTATGTCTTAGAAAGATGGTCATTAGCAAGGCTAGAAAAGAACAAACAAATGAAGTTTCCCTTTATTGCCTAGGTGACCACATATTGTCCATTTCTGCCCATTTAGGGTCCCCACGTGGGCCCTGGAAACATATGAGAAAGGAGGAAATGGCAAATAGGCACAACTCCTAGGGTAATAGGAGAAGCACTCAGAAGTGCCTGGAGGGTCACTAGGTGGGTCCAACGCTATTCAGGCTACCTGGGCTCTGCCACTTACGAGCTGTATGACCTTCCATGCAAATGACTTTGTATCCCTTGCCTTGGTGACTTCCTCTTTAAAATGGAGGAAATAATTGAAACTTACCCCATATGTATGCTGTGAGATTGCATGACTTGGTATATACAAAGTGCTTGGCAAATAATAAAGGCCTGATAAATCCCTGGCATAAATGCCTAATAAATCTTTTTGTTGTTGTAATTGAGCACGCATTGTTTGCCAAGGTCTGTGAACAGGACAGGTGCAGCTCCTACCCCAAGGAATAGACATGTTCGCAGCAAAAACAGGTATGGAGCAAGTAGATGAGTGTTGCTACCCAGGAAGAAATGGGAAATAAAGACCCTTTTAGCTTTACATCTCCATAGGAGTATCTCAGCAGCCCAGCTAGAGGTCCCACTTAATCCACAACTTGTAAATTCAAGTTCCATCCATACTGCTTTGGTAATGTATGGTCTTTTCAAAAGAAAACATGAAACACTTGAGACTTACCAACTGTCAAACCAAGTCCAGCTGTGGTTTACTTGATTCCATAAATCAGCAGTTCCCAACCTTTTTGGCACCAGGGACTGGTTTCGTGCAAGACAGTTTTTCCAAGGAGTGGGGCACGGGATGTTTTCAGTATGATTCGAGTGCATTATCTTTATTATGCACTTTATTTCTATTATTATTACATTGTAATATATAATGAAATAATTATACAACAACATAATGCAGAATCAGTGGGAGCCCTGAGCTTGTTTTCACTTGCCACTCACTGATAGGGTTTTGCTATGAGTCTGCAAGCAATTCACTTATTATGGTCTCTGTGCAGTCAAACCTCTCTGCTAAGAATAATCTGTATTTGCAGCCAGTCCCCAGCACTAACATCACTGCCTCAGCTCCACCTCAGATCATCAGACACTAGATTCTCATAAGAAGCACGCAACCTAGATCCCTCCCATGGGCAGTTCACAGTAGGGTTCGCTCTCCTATGAGAATCTAATGCCGCTGCTGATCTGACAGGAGGCGGAACTCAGGCGGTAATGCGAGCGGTGGGGAGCGGCTATAAATACAGATGAAGCTTTACTTGCTCGCCCGCCACTCACCTCTTGCTGTGCGGCCCAGTTCCTAACAGGCCACGACTGGTACTGGTCCGTGGCCCGGGGGTTGGTGACCCCTGCCACAAATTATGAGGATGCCTATAAGACTATGGTCATCGCGAGACAAAGAAGAATTTCAAGATCTGCACACCCCATTCTCTAGTTGCTTCCGCTTACCTGAACTGAGCGTCCTCTTTCTCACCTCTAGGCACACACTGTTCCCTTTGCCTGGAGCACCTCTTCCACTTCTCTCTCCAGCCCACTCTCTTGCCTCGATCTTGCCTACATCTCCTCCATGCTCAGTTTGGGTGTCACTTCTTTCATGACGTCTTCCCCACCTCCTTCTATCTCCACCCAGTCTGAGTTAAGTATCAAAGCGTGGCCTACAGTACCCTCCACTCCCAATGGTGTTATATCCCACTCTACTGTAATTGCTATTGAACTGTTTGACTCATCCTCCCACCAGCCTCTTTAGGACAGAACTCATGAGCCATGTGACATTAGCATGGTGCCTGCCACATGATAGGCACTGGGTGGATAAACAAGCATTTGATTGTAAACCATTTCCACTTGTACACAAAAATCATTTTCATGATTGTTACATGGAGAGTTAGGAAGATTTTTAGGCTTTTGGGACAGGTGGTTAGATTTCTCACCTGGAATATTCTATAGCTTCAGTAGCCAGCAACACTACCTCACTGGTACAGATCAGGCAGTCTATTGAGGGCCACTTGGCTGGAAGCATCCTTGTAAAGGTATTCCTAGAGCCTGATGGAGTAGAAGGGTGAAGGTTAAGGCAGCTTTGGTGACAGGATGAAGGAGTGGTCTAGTGTTGACATCTACACTGGGATGCAGCTGGCCTCACCATTTGAGGGAGGTGTGTAATCTGGGCCTGGGAAAAAGACTTTTTCGAGCAGAAGATAGGAGAATGTGAAAAAGAGGGTCTGTCTTTTGATGAAATAAAATTTATATTTTAAGGCAGGGCAAGAAAAATTAAACATAATATTCTCTCTCTGTGTTTGTTTGGACCTCCTCCTTCATGTGCAGCGTGCATTTGCATTACACATTAAACAGAGCACCTCAAAGATGGGAGTGACTGCTCCACCATAAAGATTATATTTTCCCCCTTTCCGCTGATGCTAGCGATGTAATTTCTTAAAAGAATAGCGTTCTTTACCAAATTTGTAGGGGGTCATGGTGACTTGCTGCTCACTTTATATGTGCTTATACGGACTATGTATAGCCTTGGTGAACTTTATGTAAAATATCAGCATACATATCTGTACGTTTTGATGTACTATCCTTTGTCTCGAAAATGTATATGACTGTGCATTCGACTTCGAACAGGTGGAACATTTCTCAGAGCTTTCTGAGAATCTGTCTCCTGGTTATAATCCTCAGTTTAGCTCAAATAAAATCTGCTTTTTTTTCTTCTCAACTTGATTATTAATTGAATTTTCATTGGTACTCTCCATTGCTGTGTGATGCCTATAAAGAAAAGTGGGGAATCAAGCTTCAGAGTGAGTGGAGAAAGTCTCCATAAAAGTAGAATTGTTTCCTGAACTATTCTTCAAAGTGTTGGGACATTTTGTTTCTGCAGACAGAACAGGAGATCACATTTCAACCCTTGACCATCTACATAAAATAATGTGCTCTGAGGTAAAAGCCAGGTTGGTGGGACTTTCTGGGCCAGGTGGAGGGGGGTTTGGTCTTGGGAGATGAGTAAGAGGGTAACACAGTGAACTTCATTTCCCTTGAGTTTCTATGTAAAGGGGCCCAGTAATGACTAAAACTCCAGACTTCTTTTCCACCTCTCACGTTTCCTTCCTCTGTCTTACAGAGAGTTTGGAAGAAGGCACCTCAGCCCTTCCTGGACTGCTTCTTCAAGTCAGCCTGCATGCTAACAGCTTCAGGTCTGTCTGTTCTAGTGGGCTATCCACTCCGTGGATATGCAATCAAAAGGATGCTTCTCCCTCACAGCTTCTTTTCTGAAATCCCGGGGACAAATATTTTTCTCTTTGATTTTCCTTTCCAAAAAACTCTGACCACAAGACCACCTTTTAAAATAGTTATTTACAACTTGCATTGTATAGTTGGATTTTAGTGGCTGCTATGAATTGAGATGCTGCAACCTTCTCAACAACGCATGTATCAGTCATTCCAGAGGCTGATCTTGCTAAAAAATAATGCCTGTAGATTATGAAAGTGCATCCATTTGATTTCCCCAGGAAAAATAATAGAATGACCAGAGATTATGATGTTGCTTATAGTTTAAATCTGGAGACTTTGCCTTCTGCTTTCCCTGGTTCCCTTTTTGCTTGCTGAAAAAACACTACATAAACAAGCAAGAACGTCAAGAAAGATAGAAATTCTTCTGAAAGAAAAACAAATTCATCTTTGTCTCTTCTTTTTCTTTTTTGTAAACAATAAAACTGTCCCCACCCTCAGACTCATGTAATACAGTTCCGTCAAACTCCGTAGGGAAAATTTACCCTTAACATTGATTACATTTTAATCCCCCATACCCTTTTCGAAGGCAGGAAAACCGCAAAAGGCCCCGCTGGGATTCGAACCCAGGATCTCCTGTTTACTAGACAGGCGCTTTAACCAGCTAAGCCACGGAGCCGACACGTCCGCCCGCTTGCAAATCGACATAGAAAAGGAATGATCTTAGCTTTTGTTCTGTACATCTGTTTCCTCGTTATTGAGGTTCACGAGCCCCCCCACCAAGATGGTCTCTCAGACCCTAAAGATGAACCTCTGCTTCGCCCCCAAAGACCTAAGAGACCGCGCAGCCATAGGAAAACTGAGACCCTCCGCGCGGGGGTGGGGTGAGGGAAACTCTGGCGCGAGTCTGAGCCCTCAGGCGGCGCCAGAGGAGTCTTTCAGGAACTGCCAGGAAGGGCAAGAGTTCAGCAGCTGCAGCTTCCTCGGGTGAATTATGACCTGGGGCCCCTGGAGGAGAGGAAATTGGCCACATTTGCACCAGAACACTTCCAACACCAAGAACTGGTCCCTGCAGGAAGCAAGCTATGTGTTCTTTATTTCACGGATTTTAATTAAAATTCCAGCTCTTCCTTACCCCATTTCTTTCCGTAAAATTGGGTTCCACCAGCCTGCTTCTTGCTTAACTAAGTTGCACCTTTAAAAAATTCAAGACTTCATCATTAAAACCTAGTTTGGAAAGAGATAAAGGAGCAATCTCCTCTCCTCTGCAGCTAGAGGAAGAGAGACGCTTTCTTGTCCGAAAACTTGTCCAAAGGATCTGCTTGACAAGCTGTCAAACTGAAAGAATTCACAAAAATTTCTATATTTTCATGGGGACTTGTGTATTTGTAACTGTTCCAAATTCATTCTATTCTCTGTGAAATAGATCCGTCCTTAGGCAAAGGGCTTTAGTGGAATTCGGAAGAGTTTACAAGTTGTTGCCATAGCTGTGAAAGTAACTTCCCAAATGAAACCTGTAATTATGATTGGCTGCTTGCTTGAAATCTGTTGCCGTTCTGAAAATGTTGAAATTAACATTTCAGTATTTCCGAACTGTATCAATATTGAAGGATTTCTCTGTCTCACTTTAAACCAGCCATTGGCACTAATCTCTGCCTACAAACATGATTTGGGGGAGAGGTTAAAAAGCCCAAGACTCTGCTAGATTTCTTTTTCATAAAACGATTGAAAGTCTGTGAACTCAACACACAGTCTGATTCACTCCATGAAATAAGCACCGATTTCTTGAATAGTATAAGATTAACCATTGTATTATTAATGTGCTTGGAGCCAAGATAATCATAAACAGCAGAGTCACACCTAACATGGCTTTGACCAAACTGTGGTAGATAGACATTCAGAAAGACAACAGAGCCAACAATATTTGGTCTTGGTTTTTCCTTAGACTGGCAGCTGTCAAAATTTGCACAGAAATTCTGGGAAGTCAAAGGAGTTTTTTTAACAAGCCAGAGACAAATCTTGGGAGAAAAATTAAAACTCAGAGCAATCACTTCCAGAAATCTGGGAGTGACCTGCAAAGACCATGGAAAGGCCCCTCACAATGGCTCTGTTTCACACACCTGAAATCGGAGAAGGTGCAGATCGTGGTGTCATAGACTGCTGACAGTGGAAATGGCTGGCAGTGCTACTATTTTCCAAATGCTTGGGAGAGAAACTGGAAGAATAGTGCACTGTGACCCAGAGGAGGAGGAGAGTCCACCGCAGTGATGGCTGGTTTTACATGTCAACTTGGCTAGTCGATAGAGCCCAGTTATTCAATTAAACATTAATCTAGACGTTGCTGTGAAGGTATTTTTGTACATGTGGTTAACTTCTACAATTAGTTGACTATAAGAAAAAGAGATTATTCTCAGTAATGTGGGTGGGCCTTATCCAACAAGTTAAGACTTTAAGAGCAAAATGAAGGTTTTCCTAAGGAAGAAGAAATTCTGTCTCAAGACATCAGCTCCTGCCTGAGGTTTTCTAGACTGCCAGCCTCCACTACAGATTTCACACTTCCCAGTCCCCACAATCACATAAGCCAACTCCTAGAAATACATGTATATTTTCCTACTGGTTCTGTTTTTTCTGGACTCTGTGTCTCTTTCTCTGACTGGAACAACTACTGAAGAAAAGACTGGAAGCTGGAAACTGGAACTCTCAGAAAAGAAGTCCCAGTAGAAAGCTATCTAAAAACAAAATGAAAGCATGCCTCAGCTCATGTCAGAGCATGAGCAGAGAAATCTGAGGCAGCCAAAAAAAGCTTTTAAAACCTTCAAGGCAAAACAAAAACAAAAAAAAAAACCCTTCAAAACAGAGGGAGGTCTTTGCAGACATGAGGAGGGCAGATGTGAACATGGCCTCCAGCTAGCTGGGTTGAAACCCATTTTAGAGGTGCAAGATGGGACCTGTGACTTCCAGGGATGCCCTGGAATCTGGCCTTCCCATCCTGGGTATGTGATGAGGATAAAATAGAGTGAAGAGGTACCTCTGTTTGCTTCTGTTGAGCTGCACCCCACAGGCCTGCAAGCCCTGTACTTGCCCCACCTCAAGATGGAAGAAAGAGCTCAGAGTCAGCTACAGAGACATCAGTGGTTTAATGGATGGGGGATCTTACACATCTGAAGCCACGTCCTGGAGTGACACCCCACCGTGTTCGGTACTTGGCAGTAGCCTTCGCTCCCAGGGGAAGAGGGAGGTTACCAGTTATACGGGGAATTGACATCGGGTTGGCTCATCACTTACCAGGGAAACCAGCTGAGGAGCATACCGCTCACCACCCCTTTGATAAGCTATCTTGGTGGAGATGTTCTGATCTAAAGATTAGAACAATCAGTAGCTGGGGCACCGGGTGAGTATGTAGGCATTTACTGACTTGGCTCTACAATTAAAAGGGAGGGTCAGTCATGTAAGTAGGGTGTAGGTGAAGCAGGTACTGGTAGAGCAGGGGATGTACAGAGAGCAGAGAACAGCCAGCTTGAGTGGCCTAATCATACAGCTTCATTTCTGAAAATTCAGGCGCAGTTGTTCATGTTTCCAAGCTCCTCTTTAGAACAGAAATGTCTTTTTCTTCTGATAGGGAGGGGATAGTCTGTAAGTTTGGATGGGAAAATAAATTTTTATCTTGACTAACTTCTTACTGAAATTTTTTATTTTCTTCCATTATGAATGTAGGCAACAAAGCACAGTATATTTCAGTCCTTTTCATTTTATCACTATTGGCAATCACAAATATTTTCACAGAAAATTACAGTTGTTGCAAATTTCTTAAAATATTATTTATGCTCGTTACTGCTTTGAAATTATAGTATTTATTAGAACTTCTGGATATTATCATTTGGTGCATTAATAAAGGAGCATAAATATTATAATATAAATTTTTAATAGTTTGATAACATATTTCAATATAATTGTTTTCCCCTTGAAACCTTATGTATTTATCTTCTTAATTTACATTTTAAAGTATTATTCTGTCATGGAGTCCATAACCACCAAAGTTCCTAGGGGTACATAATACCAACTCTGGTCAGAAGACCCCTATTTACTATCTAGGGAGAAATCCCTAACTAGATCTACCTTAATGTTTATGCAGAAACAGGAACATGTACATTTTTCTTAAGGGCTGTTGCAACCTTATGAACTGAAAACAAAGATTTTCTAAACACAATGTGTACATTCTCAATGTCAGGCAGTTTTACTCTGTTTAGTAGCCCTCAACTTAGTGTTTTTTTTTTTTTTTTTTTGAGGGGGGTGAAGTAGAAATGAATAGCTTTATTGCTTTGCCAGGCAAAGTGGGCCACAGAGGGCTAATGCTCTCAAAACTGTGTGTCCCCAGCCCTCAACTTATTTGCGATGCTCACCAGGCATGGAGATAATGATTCCTTCTCAGAAATATAGACAGGCTGAAAGGCTCACATAAGAGACACTTCCTGAGAAAGCAAACAAATGCTCCTTTTAAAGGTGTCAAAATTCTGAAATGTATGTCCTGAGGTAGGAGCAGCATGCGGTGAGGGTGCTTAGCATAGAGTCTTGCTTAAGTAAATATTGGAAATAAAATGTTTTCAACGACCCAAGAAGAGACAAGAAAGAATGTCATATATTGTCACCCTACAACGGCTTCCAATTTCCTACACGGTAACAGCCAAAGCCCATACAAGGGTGTACAAGGCCAGAGGTCATCTCCAGGAGGTCTCCTAGCCCTTTCCGCTCCGCACTGGCCTCCTCGACATTGCTGGAACATCCCATGCACTCTCCCACCTCCATGCCTTTGCCCTGGAGATTACCCCAGTTCCAGGTCGCTCTTTTCCCTGATACCCGTATTTATTGTTCATCACCTTTCCTGCTGGGCTTTTCCATTCTCTTTCCCGTTTGTCTTTCTTCCTCTAAGTGCTTATCACAATTATTTTATTTATTTAATGCTTTATTATAGTCTTCGCTACGTCCATGAAATCTTCTTGAGAGCATGGATCACCTCTGTTTTCTTCACAGTTGTATTTCCGGTGCCATATTGGTTGAATGAATGAATGAATGCATGAACGAAGAGATGATACTGGGGCAGAGAATGCCGGGGTCTGTACAGACAGACTGAGAAAGCAGCACAGACGCTAGGGCGCGTGCAGGCGAACTGGCCGCCTGGGGGTTCACGCGCTGCAGTCTGAGTTAGCCAGGAGGACGGGGCTTTCAGGGCCAGGCGCAGACCCCACAAGGTGGACCGGTTGCCGCCGCCTGGTTTCTGATGAAGGCATGTCCGCCTAGTTGTTGTACAGATGCAGGGCCAGTGGCGCAATGGATAACGCGTCTGACTACGGATCAGAAGATTCCAGGTTCGACTCCTGGCTGGCTCGGAGTACGCATCACCGTTTTACTTCTTTCCTCTCCCGACCACTGAGGAACCCAATGGAGTTAGAAAATCCATTACAAAGTGAAGTTTGCCTGGAAGTCTCAGGAGCGAAAAGGCCCCGCTTTTGACCACAGCCAGGGTCATCATTCCTTTGCAGAGCAAATTCCGCGTCCGGCCATGCGGTGGCGCTAGCCAAAGCCAGACTGAGAAATGTGCGTGGGCCCCGTGTCACGCCCAGCCCCACCAGTTCATTCCTGCTGAAGGATGTGTTTGAGGTAACCTGGTAAACAATGAGGAAGAAATTAAGATCCAGAAGTTCAGATTGAGAAGTAATAGTGAAGGGATTGAAGTCTCTTTTTTTCTCCCCCATCCGGTCATTTCCAGAATAAATTATTAAGA
This sequence comes from Mesoplodon densirostris, assembly GCF_025265405.1. NCBI lineage: Eukaryota > Metazoa > Chordata > Mammalia > Artiodactyla > Ziphiidae > Mesoplodon > Mesoplodon densirostris. Next base: position 21,880,074 of record NC_082670.1, read on the forward strand.
ATTTTGCTTCAGATCTGTACGCTGCAGGGGCTTGCTTTGCGCATCTAATTGGCCTCTCTGGTTTGGGAGAGTGGTACAAGACGCACGCGCATATTAACCACGCACATTTGCTGGGACGAAGCGGCGGGGCGGGGCGGGGCGGGGCGGGGCGGGGCGGGGCGGGAGGAAGTGAGGAAGTGGGAGGGAGGGGCGTGTTCTGTAGGGAGAACTGTCAGCAGGGGGAAGGCTCTTTCATCGAGTTTCCGTAGTGTAGTGGTTATCACGTTCGCCTCACACGCGAAAGGTCCCCGGTTCGAAACCGGGCGGAAACAATGTTTGTTCTTTTTTTCCCCCCTACCTGTGTGGATCTCATTTAAAACTCCACTTATTTAAAAAACTCTTCACGCCTCCTTTTCTTGTCTCTCTTGCCTCAGGCTGTGGTGCTGAAGCGACGCTGCTCAAGGTGGGTCCGGAGCCCGCGGCCCCGGAGGCGGACACACGCAACGCAAGGGGGAGAACCGGGCTGTCCCCGGCTCTGCAAGGCGGCCCGACGCCCGCAGCCCCGGAAGCGCATCCTCGCCTTGCCTTCCTGTTCCCGGCAGCGCCCGGCTCCGGGCGTCTCTTCGCTGGTCCACTGTCTGCGCCGGCCCTGCCCCAGCCGAGAGCACCTGCGCGGCAGGCCCGCAGCTGGCAGCCTCGCGCCCCTCACACGGCCGCGAGACTCGCGTGAGTACCTTGGGGGCCTTAGCGTGCGTCTCCGGAAAATGGGAGTAGTCCCGCCGCCCTCCATAGATGTGGGACCCTCCTGCAATCTGGCCCTCGTCGTGATTAGGTGACCTCGGGCCCCCGACATTTCCACTTTGCTTTCCACTCTCCACAACAGCTGCAGTGGCTCTCCTGGGCTTCGGGTGTGAATCTCTGGGAAAAGCGGAAGCCGGGAGGTGAAGATCGCAGGCCCTTCTGGGATAAGTCCCCACACAGACTCTAGGGCAGAAAAAAGGGAGGCGAGGAGGGGATTTGAAAGCTTTGGGCCAGCAGGGCCGTGGCCTGGAAGAGGTCGTGGCGGGTGGGCTGGGCTGCCCTGGCCTGGGCTCTTTCTCGCCTCCCCTCCCCAGCTTACGAGGTGCCCCCTCCTGAGGGGACACCGAAGGGCTGAGTCTTCCTCCGCTTTGGCCTTCTGCTCTTCCTGACAAAAAGAAAAAAAAAAGATCCCAAAGTTAAGAAATGGGGCAACTGTGGATTTTGCGTATTGCCTTGAAGCTTGAGGAAGGTCACTGGCAGCACTTGTTTAAAATCAGGACTTGTGCCCTGGTGTCTGGCCTCTTACCTCTGTCTCTGACATGGCCTGCTTCCATGTTGATTGGATCTATCAAACGCTTTTCTGGGAAAGAACTCTTGATATAACACCAAACAGCCTCAGGTATATTCTCAGGATCTTCTTCTTAGATGTATTATTATGATTATTATTATGACTATTGCTAAGAGTTAGCCAAGGCCTAGTCTCTCAGATCGCATTGCTCCAGATTCCCTCAAATGACTGACAGGAATGTGATGTTTTTATGGCCATAAGACAAGAATAAACTGTTTTCTCTTCCTCCCTTCTTTTCTTCCTTTTTTTTTTTTTTTTTTTTAACAGGCAATTTGTATAGGCATCCCTTCCCCAGCCCTATTATTCCTCCATTTTCATACCTTCTCTGAAAGACCCATGCTTTTATCATCTTGTAGTTTCCCTTGTTAGCAAGACAATAAGTTTGGCAGGTGCTCAATGCAAATTTCTCTAAGACATTTCATTTAAAATTCCCTCTATAGGGAGACGCAAGAGGGAGGAGATATGGAGATATATGTATATGTATAGCTGATTCACTTTGTTATAAAGCAGAAACTAACACACCATTGTAAAGCAATTATACTCCATAAAGATGTTAAAAATTTTTTTAAAAATAATAAAAGTATCTCTATACCACTCAGAAATACAGGTGAGTTAATGTGGTGCCCTGCGAGGAGCAAGGGTCTCAGGGGTCCAGGAGGTGATGGGGATTTGTCCTCTCCATCTTTCTATGATGCCAAGGGGCAGGAATACTTTAGCTGGGAAGCTGAGTGTGCCCCAAGCCAACCTGTTGCAGATGGGTGACAGTTTGTTTGAAGCTTATGGCTCTCTCCTCTTTAAACCAGGTGCGTTCTGGCAAGATGAAGCAGCAGCCCTACCGTTTTAGACACTCTGCCCTTTCTCACCTTCTCCCACTATCCCTCCCTCCCTCCCCCAGTCTCCCTCATTTAACCTCACATGGAAGCTCTGGCTACTCACCTTGTCTGATATTTCCTTTGAAAGGTGGAGAACAAATGGGCCCTGAGGAGTGGCTGACACTGTGTGACCTCTTGCTCCTGTATAGTGCTGCACCTTGAATAGGGTCTTTTATTTGTTTGTTTGTTTGTTTGTTTTTTACTATATCCTCTATTCTCTCCTTCCTAAGCTTGGTGTTGTAATCTTCTTCCAAGTCTTCTCTCCAACCCCAAGGCACTATCTTGCCATAAATAAGAGGCAGAGAGAAGAGGGTGGCCTTCTGGCTTTGGGGTGGGATTGAGACTAGAACCCAAGTTAGAACAAACTCCTTGGAACCCATTTCAGTAACAGTCAAGGGAGCGAAAGGACGTTGCTAAAATGTGCCTCTGCTGGGGATGGCGTGGGAATGTGTATTGGATGAGGTGGGATTTGGTCCGTGGATACTGGAGAGAGACTCATGATGAAAGAGAAAAAAAAAACATGGAAAAAATATTCTGAGAGCTGGGCAAAACATCAAAATTAATCTAACCCGAGATGCGTCATAGGTCATTGAGATCTTTATACTCTTTCCTTCTGTATTAGTTTGCTAGGGCTGCTATAACAAAACGTCACAGACTGAATATCTTAAATAACAGAAATTTATATTCTCACAGTCCTGGAGGCTGGAAGTCCAAGATCAAGGTGGCAGGTGGCAGGTTTGGTTTTCTTGATGTATCCTTACATGGCCCTCTCTCTCTTTGTGTTGTCTGTGTCCTAATCTCCAGTATGACATTAGTCATATTGGATTAAGACCTACCCATAAGACTTCATTTTACCTTAATCACCTCTTTAAAGGCCCCATCTCCCAGTACAGTCACAGTCTGAGGTACTGAGGGTTAGGACTTCAACTTATGAATTGGGGTGGGGGGGACGGACACAAATTCAGCCCATTTCTGGGGACAGAGATTGATGTGTTTTGTATATTATTGAAACAGTTTGGGGAATTCCCAGAAGTTAACTGCAGAAGATTTTAGCATACCTGCATCTCCTCATCTTACTAATCATTTGCATATGTTTATTGTAGAAGAAATACATCATTTGCTTTTTATTTCTCTATTAGTCTTTTTTTAGGCTATTTCTGTCAGTACATTTAAATATATAGGTCTTTTTCTAAAATTAAAAAAATTCAAGTCTTCATAGGTAAGAAAAGGACTTTAAGAAATGGATGTTCCCTCCCCCCTTGAGGCTGTTAAGAGGGATACCTTTCCACATCCTAAAACCAGCAAGTTCATTAAATGAAGAGTTAAACTGAGACTTTCACAAGAATTTCAGTCCAGTTCTTTACAATATGAAGACATGTTATTCAAAAATTTCACTAACTTCTTCTGTTATCTGTTAATATAATTTTGCCCTGGAAAGTGTTATTTTAACAAAAGGGAATTGTTAGATTCCTAAAACTTTTTAAATTGTTGCCATGTCTTGGGAAAATAACCTCAGTATCTGTCTTGATAATTTCTTGCCTCATTGATAAATCTCCGTATTCCCAAAAGTTATATTACTTAAAAGATTTATCTGCCACTCCTGAAACTAAAATAATATTGCACATCAACTATATTTCAATTTTAAAAACTATAAAATTCTTAAAGTAAAAAGTCTTTAAAAAAAAAGATTTACCTGCCAGTTAATAATTTTTCTTTTCATTCACCTGCATGGTGGAATATTTGTAATCCTATGACTTATATATTTTATTACCTAACAAATTATTTTTTCTTTTTTTAATTCTTAAAATGTATTTGTTTGTTTTTAGTTAGTAGACTTTATTTTTTTAGAACAGTTTCAGGTTTACAGAAAAATTGAGCAGAAAGTACAGAGTTCTCATATATTTCTTCTCCCTCTACCTCAGTTTCTCCATTATTAACTACTTGCATTGGTGTGGTACTTTTGTTACAATAGATGAGCCAATATTTATTATTAACAAATTATTATTAAATTATTAACAATTATTAACAAATTATTATTGTTAACTAATTATTATTATTATTTACATTAGGGTTCCATGCTTTGTATACAGTCCTATGGGTTTTGTCCAGTGCGTAATGTCATGTATCCACCATTACAGTCAGTAGCATACAGAATAATTTCATTGCCCTAAAAATCTTCCCTGTACTCCATCTCAAATAATTTCTTTTAAATTAACACCACTGTGTGGTGAGAGCCTCTCCCTCCCCGACCTCCTTGGCCTTCATGAAAATGAAATAACCTTTTATCCCACCAGCCCTTTTTCATTATTTGTGCATCTGTCTCCTATATTTGTAAGGTCAGCCACCTGTTCTCCTGATAAGCTTCCTAAATGTGAGTTTCAAGGACCTAATCCATATTCATATACTCAGATCCAGAATCCAGCTAGTGGCCTCTTTTCCTTGAATTTATCTTTATTGTCACCTGCTGTGTTTGGGCCTTTGACATGTGCCAATCGTGGTTCCCCTGCTTGGGATGGACTGAAAGGGATCCAACATGAAGACACAGCCTAGGAAACAGACTGTGAGCATTCCCAGGACAGGACATGGGCTAAGAAACACAATTTTGGAGTGAGATGGAAGGAGAATGGTATGGAGTGTCCACTGTTTAGGGAGGTGTGTCGTAGAACAGAAGCTCTCCCTTTGGTTTCCTCTATCATTCTCTGGTAACAAAAAGACCTCTAAGAATATATGCAGATTATTTAGGGTGACCTTATTTATTGTCCAAGTTGGCACACTTTTGAGAGTAAAAGGGAGCATTATTAATAATATACTAGGGCAATAGGCGCAAAACAAGTCACCCAAGTATTAGACCAAATGATTTTCATGCCGTAAAAAATCTCTCAATATTGTTTTCTTCATGGTAAGAACAGCTGTCTTTTCCTCACTGTTCCTTTCTGGGCACACCATTACCATACCCAGAATTGACCTTTGTGGTCTCTGGCATCCTTCTCAATTATTTTCTTTACACATTTTTTTCTTCATTGTGTTCGATTTTGGATAAAACAACAACAAAAACACAACACTTTTGTTCTTTAAAAATTGTCCAAACATTTCTTTAGTGGTGCATTTGGGAGAAAGTAAACTAGGCACAAATTCATGTAATGTCTAGGGAAAGATGTCCTCGGGAGCGAGCAGGTTGGGTCTGGCTGGGTCAGCAGAATTGCAGGGTGTCTCTGTGGCAACCGGGACTTTTGGACCCACCAGTAATTTAGAATATTTAGAGGCAAGGCAAGAGCACAGTAAGGGAAGAGAAAGGCCCAGCTAATTTATTAGCTTTTCAGTGAACTGCTGTTCAACATGACATTAGAACTGTTTCTCCTCTCAATTTTTAATCTCTGTTCCCAAAGTTCGTTACAAGGTACCAAGGGAAATAATGACTGATTCAAGGCGCACTCCCACTTTGGCTCCTTCCCTCTTCTTTATACTAACTCTCATGTCTCCCTCTGTTCCATGAGAAGGAAGGAAAACTGCAAAATTTCCAGAAATTCTAGTCATAGTGGAAAAATGGGGGAAGAATAGATAATGAAAGTGATAGAAAATAGAAAAATAGATAATAGATAATGAAATTATCATATAATCAAATTATCGAGTGATCATTTGATGTTTTAGCACCATTTACAGGTGGTTGCCTTTGTTATCCGAAGAACATAAAAATCAAATCTAAGTTTGCTCAAAAAAAAAAAAAAATCTAAGATTGCTCAAGGACCATGTTTGCCCATTCTATCTAGATGGTGAGGTCCAGCAAAAACACAAAAACAAAACTCTGGAGCAATTTAGAGAAAAGATAATTTTTTTTTTTCTTAAAATAAAACATTGTGGAGTAGGGCAGGGCATAGGGTTACAGAATTCCCCAGGAAACATTTTCAGGGGTGCGGCAGAAGGTGTGAGTGGCTAGTTTTGTCCCAGAGCTTTAAAAAAGTCCCACAGTGTTTGAATGCCAGCCATGGACCCGGGTCCTAATTGCCCAAAATCGAAATAAATCACGTCTATTTGTGTGGCCTTGAATCTGTGCTCAGGGCCACGCACCTTCTTAAAGTGGCTTTTATTCTTGAGCAGACACATAAAATTACTCTCTGTAAAATATAGAGAATAATGGTGTATTACCCCTGTGTTGTTCCCCACCCGCCTCCAGTTTAAAGAAGAGAACTCTCATCCCCTCTCCAATCACCAACCATCCTTTTCTTAACTCCCTGACGTGACTACTGTCCTGATTTTTATATTTATCTCTTGCTTTTTTGACTACCTACTTGTAGCCTAAGCAAGTCATTTAGTTTTAAACTTATAAATGGATCCATACTGTAGATCCATTTGTAACTTGCTTTTTTTTGCTCAACATTATGTTCTTGAGATTCGTCCATGGTTTTGCATATAGCTGTAATCTATTCATTTCTGCTGCTGAATAGTATTTCGTTGCATAGACATTACCAAAATGTATTTATCTATTCTATTGAAGGACACTGAATGGTTTCCAGGTTTTTGAAATTACAGGGTTGCTAGAAACATTCTTGTAGGGGTCTCCTGTGCACAGCCCCAAGAATTCCTCCAGGTAAACACCTAGAAGTGAAATTGCTTTAAGTAATGCCACACACTAATTTACACACATATAAACACACACCCTAGCAGTGTATGTGTTTTAATTGTTCCACATCTGCTGAGCCCTTAATATTGTCAGACAATATAGTTTTCACCAATTTGATGGATGTGAAATGTTATATCCTGTGATTTTTGTATTCATTCCCATATTACTAATGAAGTTGACCCTTTTTTTTGTTTTTTTTTGCTTATTCACCATCCATGCTTTTTCTAAGAAATGCGTATTAACACTTTTGCCCATTGTTTTTAAATTTTCATTTTGTCCTTTTCTCGTAGATCTGTAGGAATTCTTTACATATTCTGGACTCTAATCCTTTGTCAGTTATATGTATTATGAATATCTTTTCCCCAGCTTGTAACTTATCTTCTTACTTTTTATGCATCTTTTTGCTATATAAAAATTACTAATTTTAATATAGTCAAATTTGAATTTTAATGTAGTTAAATTTGTCAGTCTTTTCCTTTACGGTTTACACTTTTTGTGTCTTGTTAAAGAAATCTTTCTAGGATCAGTGAGGAAGACTGAAGACCCGCTTGGGCTGGTAAAGCCATCTGCCAGGCACTACTGCCACCATGCCCAAGAGAAAGGCAAAAGGAGATGCTAAAGGTGACAAAGCAAAGGTGAAGGATGAGCCACAGAGGAGATCGGCACGGTTGTCTGCTAAACCTGCCCTTCCAAAACCAGAGCCCAGGGCAAAAAAGTCCCCTGCAAAGAAGGGAGGGAAGCTGGCCAAAGGGAGAAAGGGGAAAGCAGAAGGCAACAAAGATGGGAACAACCCTGCAAAAAACCGAGACGCCTCTACAGTCCAGTCACAGAAAGCAGAAGGTACCGGGGATGCCAAGTGAAGTATACTTTTTTGATAGCTCTGTACTTCTAGTGACTCTACTGTTTGAAATACTATTTTTTTTAAATCAAATTTTGTAAAAACGTAGATTTTTTTTTTTTAAGTTATGTTGTTAGCACACAAGACGCTTTGTTGTTATCTTTTGTGGAAAAGGCAAAATAACCACTAATAACCACTAGTAGAATGTTTCAGAAGCTGGATTGAAATAGGGGAAAACAGAATTTTCTATCCTCGTATTTGAAGATTATTCTTGGTTCCTAGGAGAGATTCTCCGACATTCACACATGACAGCCACTATGGCTCAGAAGCCTTACTGTGTGGGGAAGCAAAACATCATGTCTTCTCCTTTCCTGATGCCATCAACACGTCCTTGACTTCCTGAAACCAAGAGTCATGATGCGGCCTTGGCACCCCTAGAATCAGCTGCGTCAGGTGACAATACTCAGGATTTCTGGTGATGACACCAAGATGGTGTTGCTCAAAAGAGCCAGGATTCCTGTTTTTTTTTTTTTTTCTTTTTGCGGTATGCGGGCCTCTCACTGTTGTGGCCTCTCCCGTTGCGGAGCACAGGCTCCGGATGCGCAGGCCCAGCGGCCATGGCTCACGGGCCCAGCCGCTCCGCGGCATATGGGATCCTCCCAGACCGGGGCACGAACCCGTATCCCCTGCATCGGCAGGCGGACTCTTAACCACTGCGCCACCAGGGAGACCCCAGGATTCCTGTTTGTAGTTTATGGATCATCTCATTAATAGTCCTGGAGTTTTTAGTTCCTTTCCTCCATGTCAGAGGTGACCTGTGAAAAGCTCTTATATGCCTCATGTGAAATATTCACCCTTTCTGAAAACTTTTCCTGTTCATTGCAGCAACAGACTTTGTTGACTTTTTGGAGAGGGGAGTTTGAAAGTTGTAAGATGTTATGGATTGTCACCCATGTCCTGCTGGAAGTAACTTTTTTTTTTTTTTTTTTTTTTTGCGGTATGCGGGCCTCTCACTGTTGTGGCCTCCCCCGTTGCGGAGCACAGGCTCCGGACGCGCAGGCTCCGGACGCACAGGCTCAGCGGCCATGGCTCACGGGCCCAGCCGCTCCGCGGCATATGGGATCCTCCCAGACCGGGGCACGAACCCGTATCCCCTGCATCGGCAGGCGGACTCTCAACCACTTGCGCCACCAGGGAGGCCCTGGAAGTAACTATTTTTGAAATGTATCTTATAAAGCTGGATACAAGTTGGCTTCATGGGAGGGGAGGGATCATTTCCTACTCTAAGTCATAAAGCTATCCTTTACTGCCTTGTAAAAGTTTTATAGTTTTGCTTTTCACATTTGTCTTTGGTCTTCCCTGAACTGATTTTTGCAAAAATATGAGATAGTAATTCAATATAATATTTTTTCCATATGGTAAGTGGTTGTCCCAACCACTTGGTTGTCCCAACTTTTCTGAAAAGTTCATCCTTTCCCCACTGATCCGTAATAGTGGCTCTTTTCATAAATCAAGTTTCTTTTGTGGAGTGGGGAGCTGGGAGAGGTCTGTTGATGGTTTCGATTCTGACTCACTGGTCAATTTGTCTAACCTTGTGGCAATACTATACAATCTTGAGTACTACAACTTTAGAAAAAGGTCTTGATATCTCGGGACAAATACCACCTCCACCTTTAACATCACCACCAAACTTTTCTTCGTTGGAGTATCTTGGCTATATTCTTAGCCAACTGCTTTTCCATACAACTTCTAGAATTAGATCGACAAGTTCCAAGTCAAACTAACAAAAGGTGGAATTTTTATTGGATTTGTATTGAATTTATAGATTAATTATAATATTGAGTCTTCCAATCCATGAATATGGTATAATTCTCCATTTGTTTAGGCTTTCTAAATGTCTTTCAATAAAGTTTTATAATTTTCTCCATAAATGTTTTCTTTTGTTAATATTTCTTAGGGACTGTACACTTTTGGATGCTACTTTATATGGTAGGTTTTTAGTTGCTACATTTTCTGTTTTCAGCTAAAGTTGATTTTTATATTCAACAACCTTGCTAAACTCATTAATTCTTATGTCTGTATATTCTTTGGGGCTTTCTACATAGATAACGATATACTCTTTTTGTTTTGTTTTGTTTCTTCACAGTCATTATACCTTCTTTTCCTTTTTCTAGTTCTAGGCATTGTCTAAGTGCTGGAGGTACAACAGTGAACAAAACAAAGTCTCTGCTTTCACCAAGCTTATACTCTAGTGGGGGAGGGTGTAGCAGATGCACAAATTGATGTGACAGGGTGCCTTAAATAAACAAGTGTAAGTGGGGGCTATTTAGATAGGGTGGTTAGATAAGTCCTCTCTGGTGAGATGACATTTGAGCAGAGCTCTTAAGGAAGTAAAAGAATAAGCTCTTAATGAAGTAAAGGAATAAGAGACGTGACTCTGAGGGGAAAACATTCCAGCAGAGGGAAAAGCAAATGCAGAGATGAGGTGAAAATGTGTTTGGCATACTGAGGAAGAACAAGGAGGCAGAAGTGGCTGAATTGGCATGAGGGAGGGTAAGAGTGATAGTTGATATGATTGCAGAGATAGCCAGGGGCCAGAAAATGGAAGATTCTCCACATTCTCACTTTTCTCTGAAAATGATGGGATGCCATTAGAGTTTTGAATAGAGAAACCACACAATCTAAGTTATCAGTGTGTGTGTGTGTGTGTGTGTGTATGTATGGCTGATGCATGGGCAATAGGGTGTAAGGGGGGGAAGAATTGAAGGAGAAAGACCAGTTAGATGGCTGTCACAACTGCTGGAATTGCTGGAAATTCTACTTTGTCCTGCTATATTACCATCCTTCCTCTGTTCAACTATTCCCACCCACCCCCCCCCCTTTTTTTTTTTTTTTGTGGTACGCGGGCCTCTCACTGTTGTGGCTCTCCCGTTGCGGAGCACAGGCTCTGGACGCGCAGGCTCAGCGGCCATGGCTCACGGGCCTAGCTGCTCCGCGGCACATGGGATCTTGCCAGACCGGGGCACGAAGCCGTGTCCCCTGCATCGGCAGGCGGACTCCCAACCACTGCGCCACCAGGGAAGCCCTCCCACCCCCATTTTAATTGGTAAATTACAAATATTATCTGTGCTTTCTCTTTGCCAGACAACAGAACAGGATCAAAGGTAAACATTCCCTGTTGTCAAGAATCCAAAGTCAAATTCAGGAAAGTCACCACTGTGTGCTTGGTGTTGTGATAATACTGCAGGAGGCCCTGACTCTGATGCCAGAGCATGAAAGGGTATTAGGAAGCACTTTCTGAGGCATAATTGACACCTAAGCAGCAAAATGAAAACAAGTTGGTCAAGCGAGCGGTGGGTAAAAGGCTTCTAGTAAGAGTAGTAACATTTGCAAAGATGTTAAGAGAATATTGTGCGTAGTAGGTGTTCCATAAAGTATTCTTGAATCAAAAAAAAGTTTAAATGTGTAACCAAATAAGTTATATTGGGCTTTTTAAAATAATAAGGTATTTCTCATTAAGTGCTTATTTGTTTGCCAAACACTGTTCTGCTCAGTGATTTATAAAACATGCATAATTTTATTTCCATGACCCTATGAATTGAATCATATTACTGTTCCCATTTTTATATTTAGTGAAACTGAGACAGAGATTAAATAATTTACCCTGAGGTCATACAGTGAGAGTAAAATTCAGATTAAGACCCATGTCTAGAACTCCAAGGCCTTGAAGGCTCCTCATTGTTAAAAAGATCATTGGTATAACCTCAAAGGTAATCCATCCAAAAATATATTTGGTGTTTCTGAGTAGATTAAGGAATTTCCCAAGATACCACTAGGAAACAGTCAAATGTAAGTAATAATATTATACAATCTAAACAGTTGTAATTTCCAATGAAGAAGATTAGTAATGCAAGGAAAATGAATTCCAGGGGAAAAGTGGTCATGGAATTTAGAATTTTAGTGTATCTCTAGCAACATAAAGCTAGAAGGGATATTATTTCTGTACAAGAATGATAATTTTTCAGACAAATACTTATGAAGTGGAGAAGAACAAATTAGGAAATTATAAATTAGCCTTTAAATCTCTCTTGCCCACTCTTCTGATCCCTTTGGCATTTACATTGCTATTTGTAAATTCATAAATTAACATTCCTGGCTTATTAATACTCTGAGAATTTGGGTGTCAGACATGAAACAGCCTGAGTGATCCAGAGTTTTCAGTAATCAAATTTCTGACCATCAGAATTGAGGCATTGGTCCCGTAAGAGTTGGAGAGAAGAGGGAGGGAAACATTTTTCGTATCTGCCCTTGTCACCTCTTCGTTCTAGTCTCAACAGTGGTCACTGTGCTCCTTGGGAAATGTGCGTCATTCCCTAGCAGACCCTGCGATGGCTTCCACCCGGGGTCATGCAAATGACCTACAAACGCCCTACTTGAACTGTCCGCAGACGCGGCCAGATGCGCACCCCGACGCCCCGCCCCTGCGGCCGCACGGCGCCGGGACACACTTCCGAGCCCTTCTAGGCCGCCCCGAAGTCCGTGCTGCTCGGAGTCGCCTCGCGCCGGCCCGGCTGGAGGCTGGGACCATGAAGCTCTTTCCCTGGGTTGCTCCTCAGACCCTTCGCAGAACTTGCTCGGGCTTCCGGTCCCGGTCTCCAACCCCGAGTCCCCTTCAGTGAAGTCTGGGCCAAGGGCATTGCCAGCACCCGGCGGTCGCTGCGGACGCGGGGCTTCTTAACCTTTTCGGTGCCTGGGAGCCCTCTGGCTTCGTGACGAAGCCAATGGAGCCCTTCTCAAATTATATTTTAAAAAGCATTAAAATAGGATAACAAAGAAAACCAATTATACTACAGAAACAGTTATCAAACAATTAAAATAATTTGCGGTATAGTAACACGTGTGCTTCTTCATTAATATATTAAATATGAAACATCAAGACCCGTCTTATAACTACTGTAACTTCGAAACAGTTAAGTATGAGATATTTGTAACATACTTCATATCTCAAATATGGGGTATGAAAATGTAACTTTTCTTAGTGACAAAGCCGCAGGTACTTATCTTCTGACTGTAATTTGTTGCCAACATTCATCCGTGAAGGACATGCTAAATTTCAGTTAGAGGTTAGAGATATTAAAGATGTAATTTCTTTTTCCTATCCAAGTTCACCAGTCCCCAAGTTAAGAAAACCTGCAAACGTGCTTAACACAGTGCCTGGCACAAAGTCCCCTCTTAACATGTAGATATTAGTAATTTTATTATAACTTTTCTCGCATCTGTTCAAATTTCTTTTAGGTGACCATGATGAAGTTAATCAAATGAAATCTTGAAGGAGCACAAAGATAAATCAAGAGTTCAACCCATTAATTCAGTGGTTTTTTTAAAATTATTTTTTATTGAGGTATAACTGACATAATATTGTATTAGTTTCAAATGTACAACATAATGATTCGATGTTTGTATACATTGTGAAATGATCACTACAATAAATCTAGTTAACATCCATCACCTTACATAGTTACAAAATTTTTTTTCTTTTGACAACTTTTAAGATTTACTTTCTTAGCAACTTTCAAAGATGTAATGCAGCATTATTAACCAAATTAATTTTAGTTTATAACATATAACTAAATATATGTTATATATGGGTTACATATATATAACATTTTGTTATATATAAATATACATACATATATATATAAATTCAGTCATTTAGATATGAGTTCTAAAAGAGTGCTGTCTGCACACTCCAGTTGAGGTATAAAGGAAAGGAAAACGTGAATTTGGTGGTTGTAGGGAGTAGGGGGTTGGCAACTCGAAGAGAAAGAGAGGATGACATGTTTTTAAGGATTAATTCCTTGATTTATCCAGCAAATATTTTTAGAGCTTCAATTATGTGCCAAGACTACAAGGCAGGTCCAAGGGCCTTGCCTTCACCAGAGAGCGATGGTACTCAGCTCCCAGAGACAGAGAAAAAGCTGTCCCATCTGAAGGAAGAGTAGAAAAAAGCAGAAGTGAAAAGCTCCAAAGTTTGACTCCATCGTTTCTAAACCATCCATCCTTGCAAGGAAAGACTCAAAGGCTGCTTTGCCCAAAGGATTTAGCTCTAGGCATGACCTTTGATAAAAGGACCTAGAAAGTGCCCATATCCTTCCACAACCCTGCAGCCACAGGTTAAGTTGAGGTAAGATGAAGCATAAGAACAAAGAAGTAGGTTGTGGGGAGAAATACACCAGAGGCAAAGCAGTTCGGAAGGTCTTTCTCTTGCAAAGGATGTCACATTTTATCCTGCTGATCTTGAAAGTTTTAGCCCTGGGGAAAAGCCAGATCAGATTTGCATTTTACAAAAACCTCTGTGTCGTTGGCCTTTGTATGGTTGAATTAGAAGGGGGATATTGGAAGTGGGGGTTTCCCTCCTGTAAAGTATACTGCTTTATTCAGGCCTAAAAAAAGGACTTTCAGGAGGATGAGGCAGAACACACGCCTCCCTTGCTAAAAAAGATGGTTATAAGACAATTGCCATACTCCTCACACGAGATGACAAGAACTTGAATTTGGGTGGTAGGTTGGAGCCGAAATGGAAAAATTTTCACAAAATTCCCTGCATCCTCCCTCTTAAGTATTTAAAAGGTAGACTTAGTTAGGGATTGGATATGAAAGAGTCGGGTAAGGGAGGGAAAGGAGTCTGAGAAGCGACCCTAATTCCTAGCTTTGGCATTTATGTGGACAGTTGTAAAACTAACTGAGATAAGGAATATACGAGAGAGAAGAGGAGAGGGGAGAGTGATGAGTGTAAAGAAACGTGAAAGGTCTGAAATTTACCCAACTTGCGAGCTCAGCTTGTTAAGTTAGCCTGCCACACACAGTTTCATGGATGCTGGTTCAACTCACGAGACTCCTGGGTCAGAGACAATGCACAGTTTATCATTCCAGGAATAGCAATAACCAGATTATCAGCATATTTTCTCTGATTCCCCACCTCTAATTTCCAGAGGGCAACACATGACATCTGTACAGTCAGTGGATTGTGTTACAGGACGGAAACCCTAAACCTGGGGATCCCAATTCTTTAATAATGAGCAGTAAGCATGCCTGCCTGTTGCTCTGGAGAGAAACATTATCTCTGTCTTCCAACGGTGTTTGCTATATAAGCATCCTTGAAAAGATAATCCAGAACAAAGGACAGTCAGTGCCTCACTAGCAATACATGCAGAAATGTGAGGGATCCATGACGAATTATCTCCTAACAATGAGTTGTTTTCACTAGCTGAGTTTTGTTTTTAAACAAAGTCTTCCAAGACTAGATGAGTTGGGTGGAGGGTATGTGAGATCTCAAGTGAAAAAGAGTGAGGCCAGTTTACCTTAACAGGCCAGAAGCTCCAAAGAACCTCCACAGAACTGTTGACATCTACATTAGTTATTTGCGTGCTTTTTCTGTTTTTTTTTAAATATATATATATATTTTAATAAACAGTAGAAAAGAAGTGTGGTTGACAGTGTAGCTTGGGAATCTGAAGGTTTATCTAAAGTCACCTGCCTAATAAAAAGGTAAATGACCCATGGAATCTTCTAGTAGCTTTTCCCTCTAGGCACTACCTTAAGGTATCTAGGCTTTTTGAATGGAGGATGCAGGTTTTGACTGGTAAAGCAAATTATTAGAATTAGTTGAGGTTTTTTTTCCATTTGTTTTTAAATTGAGGTATAGTTGATTTACAATAGTATATAAGTTTCAGGTGTACAACATAGTGATTCATAATTTTTAAAGATGATTCTCCATTTATAGTTATTATAAACATTGGTTATATTCCCTGTGCTGTACAATATATCCTTGTAGCTTATTTATTTTATACGTAGTAGTTTGCACCTCTTAATCCCCTACCCAGAACTCATTGATTTTAAGTGTTGGAAGATATCCAGGCTAATGGGGACAGGTTTAGAGATGGAGAGAATAGTGTAGGATGGAGATATAATTTATCTGTTAATTTAATCCAGTGCCATTTTGTAACTACCTACTATATAAGCTGCTTGACTCCTGGAATTGGAGTAACATTCTTGGCAAGTCTGTCAGTCAACCAATCACATCCAGGTTGCACACAGATAACAATCAGTTATTGTGGGCGCACAGATAACAATCAGCTCAGGAAGGCTGGTGTCTCAGCCCACTAAGATCCAAGGGGCAAAATGTAAAAGCTCAAGTGATTGTCTTCTCTTTCTATCTCAAACTTCCCCCAAAGGCTGCGAATAGAATCTTTTGACTCTCAGCTAAGTATACATACTGACATATCGGTAAGTCCTTCATCTTCTCAAGAAGTGTAGCAGCTCAACATTTATGATTTTACTGCTTGGCACACTCTCTGAGACCAGTTTGGAATCATCTGGAAATATTCAATTTTGTGATCGCCCCCCCCTCACCGCTTATTTTTAAAATGTTGTGAGAAACACTTTTAAAATGTTGTGAGAAAGAGGAAAGTTTAATTAAAGTTAGAGGAAGTTTCTTTTCTTTTCAAAAAGCTCGGAGCATTGTAAAAAACAAAAGGAAAAAAAAACTTGTGGGGTCACAGCCCAAATGGTCTTCCTTACAGACAGAAAAAGCTTTCATCTACAGGTGTGTGGCCTTATCAAAGTTACAAGGTGACAAACGCTTAAAGAAAAGATTTCTTGTGTGACTCTAACAGCAATAATAATGATGATCACATTGGGTTACTTCTTCTGCAGTATTTTCTTGCTGCAAAATGCTACACTCTCTGAGGATTGGCCTCGAGGCTCTCACATTATGAGGCTCATATGCTGCCTACCATGCCAACAAGACAAATGACAGGAGCGTTCTGTTATTCTTTTCTAGAGGTTTTATAACTTGTTTGATAATTTTTAATAGCAAAGTAAAATCTTATTTGTCTGTTATCTGCTGGATCCATTGGGATGAAATTTCTGCTTTGGGGAGTTACCAAACGAGGTCTCAATCAAGGGCTGCCAAGTTATGCTGCTTTAGTAGTTCCTAGCAGGGCACAGATGGTGTTGGTGCCCCTGTGCTCAGGTGACCTGAGGCTTTGGGTCCTCTAGAAGAGTGAACTTGGATTTAGAGGAAAAGGCAGTATAGGCAGGTTACTCAGCGTGTAATGGGGAAGAATAATTTACTTTAACCTTTGTATTCTATTGCTTTTGCTACAAGTTAGTCACTAAAGGGATGTTGCCTATAAGCTTAGCTTATACATTATGGCTCATCTCTGGGAACCCTTCCTCCCATGTAATGAGCATTAAGCTAAAATACCTTTGTTTAGCTCACAGGAAACCTCCTGACCAGGCCCACGTATGAATGGCTGCAGGAAGGAAGAAATTAACACATCCTAGAACCAGGACTTTGCCCCCTCCCCTTTTAGTGTAAAAGAAGCCTGAATTCTAACTCCGGGAAGATGGTTCTTTGGGACACTAGTCCACCATCTTCTCCGTCTGCTGGCTTTCTGAATAATGTCGCTATTCCTTGCCCCAGCAACCCGTTTCTCAATTTATTGGGCTGTGATTCTGCTAGCGGCTGAGCTTGGACTCGGCAACAAGCACAGTACCCATTGTTCTGTACTATATGTTATGTTTCATCTTTATGATCACCCTACAGCCCAGTGTTTCTCAATGAGGGAGATATAAAATGAATTTAAGCATGGGTATCACCCAGCATTTTTGAGAATAACATGGAATCTGAAATAGAATGCAATGCATGTGGTAAGTGGTAATTCAGGCAACTTTTGTTCCTGTTACACATGTGTGTATGGGTCCAGGTGTAAACTAAACTACAAACTAGTCATGGCCAAAAATGTTTGGAAAGCACTGCCCCTGGGCCATGAATCCTGAGTATGGCACCACCTCCTCTATACAGTTTACCTGGGCATCCCCAGAGCTGAGCTCCCAGAGGAGCACACCAATGTAGAGAAGAGCGAGCAGTTCTGCACATTGGTTGCTTTTCAAGAAAGAGTTTGGCCTTTGATAATTTGTTACCATTGTTAATGAAACTTTTACTCGAGCTCTAGATGAAATGTTTTGTGCTGTGGCTTCCGGCTAAAAGGCCCTTCTATTTTCTGAAAAGGTCCTAGGTTGTGATAACTATGTCATGCTCAGGGTCCCCTCTTTTTTTTTTTTTTTTTTTTTTTTTTTAGGGAAATCGGCTTGTGATTTGAGTTTACCTTCCTTTCTGTTACTATTCTTTTGTGATGAATATGTAGGAATAGGAAAAGAAATCAGCAACGCCCAAACAGGGACTTGAACCCTGGACCCTCAGATTAAAAGTCTGATGCTCTGCCAACTGAGCTATCCGGGCTCACACACACACACACACACGCACACACACACGCGCACGCACACGCACGCACGCGCGCACACACACACACACACACACCGCCTTCCACATCAACTATAGTCAATTTATACATACATTCAGAAGAACGATTTTAGGCATTGCGCCTGTGATTCCGGTTCAGAGCTGGTTATTCAGAAAATGCTTGGCATAGAAACTCAGCCACAGTGAAGGGCTTTAAGGCCGCGATAAAATCATATTACATTAATTATAATGTCTCCCCAAATTGTATCTTTCTCTCTCTCTCTAGTTTAGATATATGCTATATGTATAAGCACTATATCTCTAAGTAGCATATAGAGATATATTCTATAGTACCGTATAGAATTCAGTGCAGTCAAAAACTGCAGAAGGTGGCCTTTAGTTCCTAGGCTTCCCAGAGAAACAAGTCAAATATTCTACATTTGGGCCCAAACACTTTCAAAAGGAAGCCAATCCAATGTTGATGCTTTTAAGGGATAAATAAATCACCTTTCGGCCGCGCTTTGGATATCTGAATATAGGTCTAGGGACTGAGGGAGCGATTTGATTTCGTGCTGGGTCTCAGCTGTCTTTGGAGAGGGGAAAAAAAGGAAAAAGAAAAAAGGAAACAAGCTTTTAAAGGAGAGTCCCACTCTCTTTTTTCTCGTCAGATTTCGTTCCGTCTCTAAGTTAAGTGCTTGACAAGGGTCCAATGACTGGAAGGCTTTCTCCACTCGGAATGGCCATGAACGTTGCCCCATTAACTATATCAAGATTTTGCTGAATAAGCAAAGGAGAATTTAATTTAAGCATTCAGAAAATCTTAGAGTTTCGGGGGGGGGGGGGGGGCGGGAAATTCAGATTCAAAGAATTGGGAAGCGCTACAAACAGGATTTGTGTAGGATGGGGATGTAGCTCAGTGGTAGAGCGCATGCTTCGCATGTATGAGGCCCCGGGTTCGATCCCCGGCATCTCCAGGTCCTTTTACCTACATAATCAGAGATTGCCCTTTAAAAACATCAATACTTACTTTGTATTCTCCTCTAATTTTCTCGGTACTCTTTTAGCCACAGCGTATAGAACTGCGAGGGAAACAGGATACCTTTGAGGTTTTTTAGGATATCTGTAATGAATGAAATTGAAAACGCAGAAAAACACACCCAATGGACAGATGGCGGAAGAGGAGCAACTTGGAAACTTTCCCAGGATCCATTAATGAACGACTAGCTGAGGTAACTGGTCTGAAAACACTCAAAGGGGAGGAGGGGGTATTGTTGCTGAGTCATGGTACTGAAAAGTAGGACAAATGTTGGGAAAAGGAGGAAGCCTTGTTTGGTGTAGGCGAATCCAGCAGCTCAGATGCACCATACTATTCCTATTATCAGAACATCAAGAACGAGAAAAGTTTCTTGTAAAAGCTTCTAAAAAAGTGGGTGAAGGCAAGTGGCCGGTTAGCTCAGTTGGTTAGAGCGTGGTGCTAATAACGCCAAGGTCGCGGGTTCGATCCCCGTACGGGCCACAGTCACTTTTTGACCACCACTGTAATTTAACCGCGAAATACTTTTACTTTCCAGCCGAACTGTCCAATGACAGTCCTACGAGACAGCCTGCGGTACCTCCACAAAAGACATTTTGCCACTTTGCACAAGTCCAAACCATCCTAGGGAGTCCAGAGCACACGTCTCTGAGCAAGACAGATTGCTCAAAATTTTGTCCAAGAGAAGCAGAAAAGCTGCAAGACACCTTAGGAGTTATTAAGTTCATTAGAAGGAAAAACTGTCACCAGTGTGTTTAGTGGCCAAACACTGCCTTCGAAACAGTCTGAAAACATACTGAGGTGCGGGGCAAGTGTGAAAAGGCAGTGTTCATGATCTCCAATTGCTCAGTTGAGGATTTCTATTCGGTTAGATCATCCCTCACATGAAGGGAGGACTCCCATATTGGGAAAAGTGTTTTCTTGTTACTTTGATTTTTTTAGGTAAGAAAGGACTAAGCCCTTTTCCAGAATCTACTTTGCCGTCTGTCACCAACCAGTTGGTCCACGTTGACCGACACCAGCGGACCCTCTGTTTCGTCCACTTCTCGATGTTACGCCTCTTGAATCAGTCTCATTTTCCACCAAAACCGACTTTCTGAACACTAATTATGTATCCCCTTGTTCCTTGTACAACGAATTTTCTTTATTCATTCACGACCTCAGAACTTTATATCCCGTTGAGTGAATTTTCACTATTTTCCGTGGAAAATACTGAGATCAAGCCAAGAGGAGTTAGGGAGCTTGTCAAAAATGCAGCTTATTGGGCCTCACCTCCAGCGACTTTGACTCAGTAGATTTGAGGAAGACTACAGGTTTCTTTATTTTAAATAAACGCCGCGGTTGTTTCTTACAAAGGGTGGATCAGCGATCTCTGAGAAATAAGGCTTTATACAGACCAATCTTCGAAGGATTCGGTTGCGGGGAAATCCAGGGAACTTCTGAGCCAAGTCGATCTGGTTTTGAAACTAGGAAGGGAGGGTAGCAGGGAGACAGAAACAAAGAGAAACAGAGGCGGAAAAAAAATGTTGTATATCCAAGTACAAAAAAAAAAAAAAAAAAAAAAAAAAAAACGGAGAAATATTTAGGAGAAGTAAATATTTAATCTGTTTAGAAAAATCTATGTGACAGGTGGCTCGTTGGTCTAGGGGTATGATTCTCGCTTAGGGTGCGAGAGGTCCCGGGTTCAAATCCCGGACGAGCCCAGGTTTTGCTGTCTACACCCGCTATGGAATTTCTTATTAAACTCACTCAAAAGAAATTGGTACATCTGCTGTTAAATTAAACTGCTATATTTTCATGTAGAAATGTGTAGGCTGTATATGCACTTGATTCCTATAAGTAACTAGATAACTCTTCTAATTAAGAGAGACGTACTTTTCAGTTTTGGCTCTTACTCAGTTTTCCATCAGCTCTAAATTGACTCTTGCAAAGGCAAAGGTTTCTGGTTATTCTAGAATTTCGACTCCACGGTTGTGGTCATATGAAATGTATAGGAAACAACATTGTAAAGCAACTATATTCCAATAAAAGTTAATTTTTAAAAATCCAGGTAATAAACATTATATTTTTAAAATTAAAAAAAGTATAGGAAGACGATGGTCATATCTCAATTCAATGTCATCCATCATTCATTCATCACATCAAAGAAATGGGTTCAAATGGAAAAATCAAATATTGACCTATAGAGCTGGGGTGCTGGAAACCTTTTTACAAGTTATTTCGGCTTTCCTCGTTGCGTATTCCTCCATCATTCAGGAATAGGGGCTCTGCTTCATTATTGAGAAGGGGCACTTTTTCTCTCTTCCAGGAGCGTACTGTTGGTACACTCTTTAAACAGATATTTGTTTAGCATCTATTATAATCAATGAGCTTTTGCAGTCTGTGGTAAACAAAATACACAAAAATCACTGGATCCTATATTCCAGTGGTTATCAAATATTTTATATTAAAATGCAATTGCAACACCCCTTCCCGCCTCCCTTTTTTGTGTTTGCAAGCCCTGATTGTGGAGAAGGACAACAAATGAACAAGAACAAGCGGCCTGAAAAGGAGGGAGAAAACCTCAGGGAATTCCTTTAGGACCACCTTTACACAGCGTGGCAAGAGGGGCCAGAGTTGACAGGTGATAGAAACAGGAGAGGAATGTCTCAGTGGGTTACAGAGAAGGCCCAGTGCAGTGTTTTGGTTCGAGGACCTGACCTTTGGGACTGAGCTTGGAGCCACATTGGCAACCAGGCCTGGAGCTCTGGGAATGCCAGAGTTGGGCTCACCCTTAGAGCGTTCAGAGATTCCGACTCTTGGATTCCGGAAGCATTTTGTGGTCTATCAAGACATGTTGGTGAGAATGAGGCGAAGAGGGAAGATGTAGTGAAAGCGAATGGAATGCATGCCAATAATTTCAGATAATGCTTACATTCTTTGCGTTTCATGTCATCTTATATAACAAAAACAGTAAAAAACAATCTAGAGTCCTATTAATCCCTGTCAGTCCAAGGAGAATTTTATAGTCTCTTAATTCACTGAGGGAAAACCTGCTTTTCAGGGTGCCCGGCTAGCTCAGTCGGTAGAGCATGAGACTCTTAATCTCAGGGTCGTGGGTTCGAGCCCCACGTTGGGCGAGTAGTCTCTCAACCTTTTCAACCTTTTGCTCTCAGCTACATTTCTGCACCTTCTTCTAATCTCCAAAACAAAGTGCCTCACCGTTGTCAAACGAGAAATTTTAGAAAGTACTGAATTGTGGAATCCCGGTGACCAGCTGTGGTTTACTGGCTCTGTTGAACTATTCCAGCCAGCTCTGTGATTCCTGCAGCGTTAAGCTTCGTCGCCCCCTGGCGGCAACGCACTTCTCCGGCTTATTAGAGCTTTTGTTTGGATAACTAGAGATACATGGTCTCTGGTAGGGCATTTAGGCTCCTGGGATGATTCTGAAGCACTATCCCCACCGAAAAGGGTTTAGGATGCAGGGATGTTGGAAAAGGTAGTGTGAAGGTGGAGACGATCCAAACAAAGGAAACAGTTTGATGGGCAGAGGCTCAGAAGCAGCAGTGTCCATGGAGAGTTTTGAGAATGGTGACTACTTTCTGGCCCAAGCAAGTGTCATTATGTAATAACGGGAGACAGATTTTCTATTACCACTACCTCATACACCCTTTCAGCTCCTGATCAACCACACCTAAACAGCACAATGGACCTCCTTTTAGATAGTGCTATTTCCAACCTTTCTTCCCTTCCTTCGGCAAGTAAAAGAACCACCCAACCCACAACAGGTTGCAACTGCCTACAAAATAAAATCTAAAAGACTTAAGCCTGTTTTTTATAGTCCAAATTGCATTTCTGCCATTCTCTCTTGAATGGGAGTGTGAAGGATAGTCAAGAATAACTTTAAAGTCAGAATACCAGCTTTATAAATTTATACTAAGAAAAAAAACTAAGTGGCCCAGTGTGTTTTTATTTGCCCTCAAATTTGGGAAGGCAAAATTCATACGAAAGGTTGCCTAGTGTATAATCAGAGCAAAACGAGTTAGATGTTAACAATATTTATGTCGCTTTGAAAACCTGATAATGCTGTCTATGCCCATTGAGACCAAGAGTCCCAGAACTATCAATATTGTATTGAAAGAATGCCCACTTCTGAGCATGCTGGAGACAGGACAATTTACCACTCTCCATCCTCCCCCATCCAAACCTTCCTTTTTTCTTTACTCAGGAACCTGAATATTGTTAATATATCCCTTGCTCCATGTGATGTTATATTCAGTTTTAAAACTATTCCATGTTTTACCTATTTAGATGAATAGCACCTATGGTTGGGCACATGAAATCACATGTTTTAAACTAGGTAGACTCCCTACAACTTGGAAGTATTGTCAGTACATACACGATGAAACCGAGAATCATGAGTCAACTTAAAATGGATGGACAAGAAACAACTTTCCTAGAAGAGTACACTGAGCCTTGACTGTTTTCCAGGTCTCAAGACATCTTTCAAATTAATTGATGAACGTATTTTCGTTAAGCACCTTTTCCCTGTTGGATACTTAAAATGAAAACATGCATATAACATGGGCCGTGCCTTCAAGAAGGCTGTCATTTACTTACTGGGTGAATGTAATTGACTCAAGTGAAAATTAAATTCTCAGTTGTATTTTAACTGTCTAGCATTAGGAAATGAGGGCGCTTGGAGTGACTGTTTTAAAAAATAGGTGATGGTGACAGAAACGGAGTTAAGAAATTACCAGTGTTTAGCCAGTAAAATCAAGGGAACAGAGGCCCTGTATCTGACTCATATGAATATTCTACTTACTAGAGAGAACAGTCATTGAAGATTTACAGACTACATGTTGTGGGTATTAAGCCCTAAGTCTTATTGTAAAGCCTGAACTCTTGATCACCCAGCAGCCTCAGCTTAATGTTTTGGTTCCCTGGTATGATGAAAACTATAAAGGGATGTCCTAGATAGAGGAACAAGTATTGCTGGTGTTAATAAGCCACATGTCCTGTTGTCAATTAACTTAATGGATTTCTGGTTTGTAAACATTTTTTAGTTGCTTGGAACAGACTGCTTTTTCCCATTCTTATGGCCCTTTGGCTATATTGTTAAAGTTGAGTTGACATACTTAAAAATTGCATTTCTGAACTCAAGGCCTGTGCCAGCATCTCCAAGGCCAAGGCCATCTTGAGCTTGGTCCTGAGCACGGTCCTGAGCACAAGCTAACATAGACATAACACTTCAACTACAAAGGAGTCCTTGATTAAAGGTGGTTAAAAAGGGCACAGGTTGGGGGCTGGTGTCTTAGTCTGCTTGGGCTACCAGAACAAAGTACCACAGACTGCGCGGCTTAAAGTGAAAAATTTTATTTTCTTGCAGTTCTAGAGGCTGAGGAATCCATGATTAAGGCACTAGCTGATTCAATTTCTGGTGAGAGCTCTCTTCTTGGCTTGTAGAGGGCTGCATTCTTGCCACATCCTCAGTGGAAGAAAGAGGGAGTGAGCTTCCAGATGTCTCTTCTTTTAAGAACACCAATCCAAACTTAATTACTTCCTTACTCCAAATACTGCCACACTGGGGGGTGGGTGTTAAGGTTTCAACATATAAGTTTGGGGGGGACAATATTCAGTCTACAGTGGGGGGACAAAAAAAGCAAAACACACTACGACATTTCGGAATTCAGGAATTTGACACAGTAAGCTCTCACATATTTGTTGAAAGAATAACTTAGTTGCATTGCCTTTAGGATACTTAATAATCTTTTATATAGATAACATTGTTTAATAAATCTTATCAAATTAACTAAAAAAAAAAACTTAGTGGCTTTTCCTTAGGACAGATAATCTGAAAGCAGAGTCCACAGACTCTCTATTCATAACTAGAGCTTGACTGATACTGGACTGAGCCAGATATGAAAGAAAAGCCAGGTCAGTAATTTGGAGGCTGCCTACAAGAACATGTTAGCCTACAGTTAGGTCTGAACTTGGGAGGACAGTCTCTGGAAGAAAAGCAAAGGCAGACACAACTACAATTTTGTGAATACACAGGTCTGTTCAGAGGTTATGAACGGCAAATTGTATAGTCACGTGTGCTTCAGGAAGTCTTGGTAGTCGAGAAGAGTAAACAAGAGACAGAAGTCAGGGGCTTAATCCTGTTCCAGAGCAAACTTGGAAAGCTGGGGTCATAGGTAAAGGAAAAAGGAAGTATTCTACACAAGAGTATTATCTGCACCAGCAGCCCAAGGTGACAATAGCTCAGGCATTCCAGAAACAAGCCAGTATTATTTTTTGAACATGAAATTAAGAGGAAAATATATGTATGCCAGAACATATTTTCATAATCAGCTGATTCCAGAGTTCAGAGTCCTAGGACTTTCTCTAAAAGATAAATGTTTACATTAGTAGAATACACTTTTATTATATAGTATGGTCTAAACTACCAACAAGAGAGGTCCCATTAACTTAAATACCAAGCGTTTTGAGTCAGAGCCTTCAAAGCTAAAAATCTTTACTTCCATGATTGACTCAAACTTACTGTTTGAGCTTTTCAATTTGACACCTTTTGGGGACAGAGTTTATCTTATTTGCCTTTGTGTGTTCCCAGCACTTAGCATGGTGATTGGAATAGTCAGTGCTCAATGCATGTTTGTTAATATTAAAGGTCACTGTTGTGTATATGTTACCGAGTTCAAGTTCGCACTGCTTGCCGCATGACAGGTCAATAAATTGAGAGACAAGTTTTGGGGGCACGGAATAGTGACTTTATTCGGAAAGCCAGGCATCCGATAACATAGTGATTTAGCGTCCCGGAGTACCATCTTATCAGGGGCTGGACGCTAGTTTCTTTTATAGTACAGAGAGAGGGAGGGGATGAGGAAGTAAAGTAAAAAGGCCTTAAGTCTTGCAAAATACCTCCGGGTTTAGGCCATCCTCGGGGAGGAGAGGCGTTAATTTCTGCTTTTCTGCAGCCATTCACAGGTGCGCAGGGTCAGGGTGTTTCCCTGTGGGCTGAACAAAGGCACTTTAACATTCAGGCAGAGGGGCAGGGTTCCCCGAGGCAGGCCATTATGTATGCCTATAGCTATAGACCGAACAAAAGCAATGAAAAGCAAAGGTCAAAGTAAAAGAAACAGATCCAACATTGCAGTCAGATTTTGCTCTTCCCTGTTACAGTATTGGGGCAAGGCCGGCGGACCGAGAAGATGGAAGACAAACGTCCTCAAGAACCATCTTGCCTGGGTTTGGATGCTAGTTTCTTTTATGGAAAAAAGAGGGGGAGGTGAGGAGATAAAGTAAAAAAGGCGATAAGTTGTTGCAAATATTTCCGGGTTCTGGCCAGGCACGGGAGGGGATATGTTAATTTCTTCTTTCCTGCAGCCTTTCACAGGGAGGGTAGGTCAGGATGTTTCCCAGGGAGCTAAGCAAGGGTATTTTTAGCTTAACCCCTGAGGCATGGGAGGCAGGGTTCCAAGAGACGGGCCATTATGTATACTTGAAGGCTTAGGCAATGTCCCTCTAGTGATTAATTTATAGCAAAACTAATAGAATGCAAAGGTTAAAGAAAAAGAAATATATCCAGTATGGAGTCATATTTGTTCTTCCCTATTGTGGTAGGATTCGAAATTCATCTCCCACCTGCATGTAAGAATACTGAGGAAGGCGAAAAAGAAAGGAACACCAAAACTTTCCTGCTTCTTATATTTTCACAGTTATATTTTATTGTGTAAATATATGGAAAAGAAGGCTAGATATATATGGAAGAACCAGACGTGATTCTTGACCTACAAGAATTCAAGTTATTCACATACACACACACTCCTCAGAATCCCTCAAATCTGCTGCTTGTTCTTTTCTCAAGGCTCCATAAGGCCTGTCTAGCTTTCTCTCTGTCTGAATCTTCTATAATGTGGAGTGGGAGAAAAGGAAGGAAGGAATGGATCCTTTTTGTAAAAGCGTATTTTTACAAAATGGATAGTACTAAATACATTTATAAAATAGGATAACTTACTCAGTCAATTGGGGTTGGGGAGGAGATAAAATTTTATATTTAATTTATTCAGACTAGCCTCCTCAAAACAGATGTTTCATGAAGACTTGAGGAGCTAAATGGCTAAATTAAGTGATTAGCAACTTGCTTTTAATTCCAATTCAGAAAAAGAAAATCTTGTGCCATAGAGGAGTGAACACTGGTTTCAATGTTCCACTTGCACAAGGGGGATCGTTTGTCCTATGTGTATGGCTCCACTGTATGACAATGTAATGATTTTTAGTGGAACGTGAAGAACAAAGATTCCTGATGTCGGTTGCCACCTCAAGTGGATTTCACTTACATGAGAGTAATAGCCATTCTGAGCTTCAGACTGTCACAGAAAATTAGACTAGACTTACATTTTGTAAAATTAGTGTTTGAATGACATTACTTTCTACCTTGTTAAGATAATTTTTAAAATATTTTAGCGTCCCATCGACAGTTTTTTTCTGAGTTTAGAATTAGTGTGTTCGTCTGGTTTATCTACAGGGACTAAGTGTCAATTAAGAACGTCTTAGTATGGTTTTGAAGAGTTTAACCCTGTGCTTGTTTTCTTCCTCCTCCTCCTTCTGTTAATTATCTGTTAAAATTGCAGATTAAAGTACTTCAAATTCTATCTAAGATTGCTTATTTAAATTCATTCATCACAGTAAAAGACACTCATTGGTAAATTTTTGTCAGTTCCTCATACCTCATTATTTTGTTTTCTTTTTTGCAAACCAGTGGGTGCTACCGTTTTCTCCTTGGTCCAGGGCAGTGGTCCTGTGAAGGAGTGCTGGGTTACAAAAAAACGTGGGGGCCACTCGAGCAGACCTAATCAACAGCACTGGTGAATAAAACAAGAAGCAGCAATGGCTCTCCAACCTCACGCAGAGATGGCATGCTCTGTGGGGGCAGCAGCCGCTGTGATTCCTTCGATAGCTCAGTTGGTAGAGCGGAGGACTGTAGTTAATAACCCGTCACTTAGGTATCCTTAGGTCGCTGGTTCGAATCCGGCTCGAAGGAGTTCACGTTTTCTGTGTGGGTTTTTTTTCACCCTCACCCTTAAAAATGTCTATCTCAGCTATATATATCCTTGCTGTGCATCTTTTTAAGACTAATCTCAGTGTGCAACGAATCTAATTTTAAAAATTATGATTCTCCGTAATAATTACTAATACGCGATCAAACTTCAGGCCCATAGTTCATAAAGGTCCCGTGCCGCAAAGAAGTCCCGAGACCCAACCAGACGGATCAGAGGTGGGCCCCTAAGTAAGGGATCCAGTGACAAGTCTCCGCTACCCTACCCGGCATCCCAAGACTAGGGGAGGGGCGGCCTGCTAGGAACATAGCTTACCAACGGTTAGTAACTGGTTGGGCACGGGCGCCCTCTCGTGGTATTAGAGTCCTGAGTCTCTCCGAAGGTTTTTTTCGTTTTTTTCCCAGGTGGACGCGCAACTACTGGCAGTCGCCCACAGACCCTGGGGCACTACTCCCCCTTCTCCGTTTAATTATGTAAAGGCGATTCTCAACCCTGGCGCAGAAAAGTGGGTGGATGTCAGAATCACCTGGGACTATTTAACAAAGCGCCTTTAGTTGCGCCACTCTGAAGGTGGGACCCAGGCATTGGTAGTTTTAAAAGCTCCCAGGTGATTTTAATGTGTTGCAAGGTTTGAGAACCACTGCAGAAGAGAAAAAATTTAGAATTAAAAATAATAGACAAGGGGAAAATTGATAGAATTTTCTACCCACTTTGGTCTAAACTGGTAGCTCCCTTGCTCTTTGAAAGCGACTCGAGGGCAAAAGAGTAAACAAGAAAAATTGTCCAATTTTCAAAGATAACATGGGCCTTGGTTGCAAATTTTATTAGATAGTCCTGGACTGAGCTTCTCACCAACGCACCATAGATTCCAACCCAAACAAGTTCTCCACTGCAATTTCCCTCCCATAATTGGGCCATATTCTGCAATATTCCAGTATCAATTGGCAGTAGAGGCCCCACCATCCCCGTAGAAACAGCCAGATGACTCCAAAAGAAGACGAGTGAATGTAAAAAAACCAAACCTCAAACATACCTACATATTTTTGACTCTTCAAAATTTCATTAAGAAATGGAAATTATTTGTTCCAGTTGTAAGAACTTGAGGTGGCCCTCAATAGGTCATACATGTGGGAAATAGATTCTGAGAATAAAAATGTAATATTAATGCATAAATAATTGAAGTGTAGATTTGTAAATCCACCTAGCAGAGACCAATATTCAAATCTTCAAAAGGCTAGAGAAACCTCAAAGAACCCAACCTTCCCTATCCTCTCACACTGGAGACAAGGGAGAGGCCATCAATTATGAAGTGGACCCTTATGTGGTAACGTTGTAGCAAGGTGTTTATTTACAGAAGCATAGAAATAAAGGCCAAAGAATAGGCGGAATATAAAGCTGGAGAATACGGGCATCGATCCCGCTACCTCTCGCATGCTAAGCGAGCGCTCTACCACTTGAGCTAATTCCCCCCCGCTGCTTAAGTTTCCTGCCTCCCATACTTTAATATCCGAATGTAATTCAGAACTCGCGGCCACCTTGCTTTCTAGCTGGCGTTAGACAATAGGACATAGTACGTGTTATCAAACAGCCCCTGGGGCGCCACCTATAATCTGTTCTACGGTGCTGGATCCTGTTGAGAAGAAAGACTGCAGAGTGCAGGTGGACCAGGGCGTGCAATCCATAGAAACACCTGTCTTCGAAATTGGGCAAGAGTTTAACACTGGAATCATATCTACGGAAACCGGGGACCGAAAGGAAATTGTAGGTACATCCAGGAGGGCAAATCAAGTTTCTCAGGCAATGAGACTTGGCTTTTGGCCATCCCAATAGTTCCTGCCAATCCCCGCACTCCTAAATTTTCCACCAATTGATTCTGCTAGCACCAGAAACATTCTCCAGAGTTCCTACGAATGTCCCCTAAGATCTGCTTTCTGTCTGGCTTTTCTTATCGACAAACACCACCGTCGGTGGACGCAAGGTCACGAGGGGGCGTGCGTCCCAGTTAATTTCTCCCTTCATTCTGGCTTCGTAGTCCCGATTTCGATCAAGGGTGTACAAGTTATTTTTCTAAGATAAACACTAATAGGAGAAGTGAATATAATCATGGCTGCATGCTTAGATCTGGATTCCTTGCAAAAAGACGAAAGTAGTAGTTGCCTCTTTTTCTTCTGGTCCTGTGGAGTACTAGGTACCAGGTACTGTGCTAGGTGCTCGGTACTTCACAGAGCTAGTTCTTTACAGGAGAACTCTTGAGCATTGCCAGAGACCCATCACTTGCAGGAAAGCTATGTGAAGACCCTTCCCGTCAACTGGTTCTTTGTCTGAAATTCCATCGTTAGAAACTTTTTTTGGGGGGGGTTAATGTTATTTTCTAGTGTCAATGAAATTGGGACAAGGTGATGAAATGGAGAAGATGAAACATTTTACTTAAGAAAGTTACTCTATGTCCCTATGCTGTGCAGGCACGCTGCGCAGGCCTTTCCAGGACCCTTTTAATGCCCTTAATGCTTGCTCTTGTCTTTTCTTTTTCATTGCAGTCAGGGCTGACAAAAAAGTGAATAACTTTCTGGGGGAAGAAATCCTCCACCTTCCTGCACCCCCTCCATTTGAGACAAAAGAGTTCAAAACTCAGATGTTCTAAGTGGGTGTGTAGAAACACACCATTCATCTCAAAACTTGGCTCAAGGTCAGCCTTGCCTTGATTCTCTCCACCGTCTGGGTGTTCTCTCCTTACTTCTCCTTGGACAGAATTTACCCAGCTACAGAAGTCAGTTTGGCCTCCACTCATTTTTTTTCTCCATTTATTTTCCATGATTCTATTAGGGGTGCAAGTGTGGAACTGGAGTGAAAGAAAGTGGACTAATTCCATAGCTCAGATCCATGGATTAAGCTTTGGGATGACTGACTGAACTGGGAGCAACTGGGGGCTTTCAACCATGAGCTGGGAGTTCTAGTTTCCAATAACATTGGATTAGGTATTAAAATTTCAACAGCTTAGCTTGCACAGAGGTAAAATGAAGATCAAAAATAATATCTTAAAATTCACATGGAAGTTTTCCCAGTTGTTAAACTACTGACTCAATTTTAAGCTCACTGTTCTGGACTGCATTGTGTTCTTCCAAAATCCAAATGTGACTGTATTCAAAATTGGAAAGTAATTAAGGTTAATACAGTCCTTAGGGTGGGGTCCTGATCCCATAGGATTACTATTATCATAATGGGAAACATCAGAGGGTTCTCTCAAGTCAGGAAGAGAGCTCTCAATGGGAATTAAATGGCTGTCATCTTGATCTTGGACATCCCAGCCTCCAGAACTGTGGAGAAAATAAATTTCTGTTATTTAAGCCACCCAGTCTGTGGTATTTTATCACATCAGCCAGAGCAGACTAAGACACTTATCCTCTTTAATCTGCCTTGTGATAAAGGAGGTAGAACTCTGTAAACCACACTGCTGATTTACTACTTGGCTCCATATTAGGCTTTGCCAAAAAGGAAGCTAGAGGGAGAATGCAAGGCTGGAGGAGGAAGAGGAAAGGTGGACTTGTCTTTTCTGTTTCCTTTCGGAGAGCTTCCTGTTCCTCTAAGTATCATCCCAGGAAGACTTCTGCATCCCAAGAGACGACAATTCTGTAGCAGCAATTGAATCCAGCACCATGCTGAAATTTTACACTTGTTGGCATCTCTGCTATTTTCCACCTTGTATTCAAGGCACAGATAGGAGGACACTTGACAGTGAAAGAGAAACTCCACGTCCTACAATCTCTCTTCTCCCACTGCTAATTCTCTATTAGGTCAGGAACACTGAAAGTTGCTAGATGATATTTTCTTAGTTTGTCATGGAAAGGGATTTAATTACTGAGTTCAATATTGACTATGTCCTCTCAGTACCCCTAATAGAATGTATTGGCAATTGCCATTTGAAAAAAAAAAAATGGAATTTTTTTTTAACAATATCATTTTGTAGAAATAATAGTTTTGTATAAATTTGTAGAAATAAGCACAGATATTTTATAGAGAAATACACTTAATCTTTTCCTTAAGCATATTTCCAAAGAAAGCCTTTTCTCTCCAGATAATTTAGTGTATTCTCCATTTGTGTCTATTTCTGCTTTAGGCACAAGTGTAAGGCAATCTCCGTTGAACCTCGATGTTTGATGATTTTCTTTGAAAAAAGAATATATTTGCATTTAAATTTTTTAGGGGTTTTTGTTTCACTTTAATTGCTCCACAATAATTATGCGATATAATATGAACCACCCAAATTATTTATCCAAGTAAGAAAATTCACACACACACTCCACATATTTCATCATTAGAGCTAGGAATACACACGATTTCCCATTAGATTTTCAGAAAGGAGAATCACAATGATACAAAAATGCACTGGATATTGCTCTGTTCACAACTTTGGGATCCTCTTCAACCCAAATGTCTGTGTTTGCATAATTATATCATTTATCGAGCCAACCTAGACACTTCTGAGAGAAAAAGGAGAAAGTAATTAGAGGGGACAGCAGGAAATCGGGAGTAATACAGGGAATTCACCCCAGGTATATAATACTTAGGGAGGAGGACATGGGATACCGGTAGGGTTCTTGTTTTGAGATATACACAGAACAATATCCTAACGTCTTCAATGTACAACTCAATGGATTTTACATGTTTATTAAACCCAGGAAACCAACTACCCAGATCATGACATAGAACCCATTCAGTGTCTTAAAAGACTGCTTCAATTTGATTATACTTTCAAAAGTGAATATGAATATTATCAAAGTGGAAACCATCTGGATAGACATTAGGATAGGGATTCTAAAACAATAGCCATAAGAGGTCCTTCGATAGCTCAGTTGGTAGAGCGGAGGACTGTAGCTTAGATACACCTAGATATCCTTAGGTCGCTGGTTCGAATCCGGCTCGAAGGACAAGAATTTTGAAAATTGTAGACCGAAACAAATCAAACATACACGTAGAGTGAGTGAACTCCTTCAGGTCCAAAAGAATAAACCGGACAGTAACTCCGTTTCAAGATAATAGCTCCCTCTTCAACCCATTTAGGAAAACCCTTTCATTTATGGCTCACTTCTGATTGAGAGAGGAGGTGCTAAGCTGATGAAACAGCAGGAGTGTCAAGGGTGATGGTCCTATCTGCATTGTATCCAAGGGAGCAGGATAATGAATTAAAGCACAACTCCTTATTGTTCAAGGGCATTAATTTTTTAGTATACTCCTATAATCACTACCCATATCAGTTTTAGAATATTTCTAGCACCTTCCATGTTTGCTTCTAGTTTTGAAATAAACTTATAGTCAGTCAAAACAAAACTACAGGATTGAGGTAAAGATTATTTAAAGTAGTCTAAAACTATTCACTCAAAGGCCCTTCGATAGCTCAGCTGGTAGAGCGGAGGACTGTAGATGTCTAATTACCGGTCATCCTTAGGTCGCTGGTTCGAATCCGGCTCGAAGGACTTCCCCTTTTTGAAAGGTGGTCATTGACACTGCAGGCCTGGACATGATAGAAAAATTGAACAGTGAACAGTCATTTGTGCTCATATCTTGTAGAAATGAGTGTATAAACAAACAAGCGATCCTCAAGTACGCCCAGGAGCCTGTCAACAAAGGTTGCTTCAGCGAGACAGAAGGTGAGTCAGAGTGTCCTCTTGTGGTGACCATTTCTTCAGTACCTTTAATTCAAAATAACGAGTACGCCATTGAGGCATATTTTTGGGTGGCCTACCCTGGACCCCAACACTGTGAAAACAAGTCCTGGAGAGAATAAAGCTCGCGGTACAGGCAGTAGCCTAAATCAGGGCCACGTATACATTTGACAATAGGTATTTGTAACATAAGTATAAATACGAATCCATGCATCAACACAAAAGTAAAACAGGCGCCAAATAAGTTTTAAAAAGAAATAATTGTCAAACATTAAAATTTTTTAGACATTTTATTCACAAAATCAAAATTTAAATTAATATTTTAAACTAAATTTTTTTAACTAAATGAAAAGGTCACAGATGAAATTTTCAAAAATTAAATCTCAACTAAATTTCCAAAACTTTTATTTACAAACTTAAATTACATTTTCACATTTTCAAAACTTCAATTTAAAATATTTAAATCTCTAAGTTAAATTTTGAAAAAATTAAAATTTCAAACTTAATTAATTAAAAAATTGAAATTTAAGTAAGCTTTAAAAGTTGAGTCATCCCCCAACCTGAGTCTCACCCGAGTCCATTGGGTAAAATGCTATTTTGACCGCTGGAACACAAAGAAACCTCCCCTCACTCCCAAAATAGTTCTCCAAAATTTCTGGAAGAGCCTGCCTCATCCCGTCCTTTTGCATCTCACCGAGGAGTGCTAGAGGGTAAGTTATACTTGCGGCTCTACCTCTCCGGTTCTGCCTCTTCAGCTCAAGTTCTCTCACGCTTTGAATCTCCCGGCAGACGCGGGGCCCACTTCCGCCCTCTTCTCTAGGCCTAGACTCGCGGGCACCGCCCAATCTTGTCCTTTCCTTTGTCGTCACCCGGACCGACACCACCCTCTCGACACGGACCGTCGCACACGGTGCGCGTCAGAGGCGCGGCGCTTTACGGCTGCCCTGCTTTACCTATCCGCAAGCATGGAGGCAGAGGAATCCGAGAAGGGAGCCGCTGAGCTGGAGCCTCTGGAAGGGAGTGACCAGAAATCAGAGGCAGAGGAGGAACAGGAGGAATCCGAAGGGGCGGCTGGCGACAGCAAGAAACGGGTAGTGCCAGGTATTGTGTACCTGGGCCACATACCGCCCCGCTTTAGGCCTTTGCACGTACGGAACCTTCTCAGCGCCTACGGCGAGGTCGGGCGCGTTTTTTTCCAGCCGGAAGGTAAGTGCTCAGGCCTTAGCGGTGAGGGTAGGAGGGTGATGCTCGCTGGCAGTGAGCACGCAATGCGTGTTCTGTTGCCTCAGCTGCCCTGGTCCGAGGCGCTGACGGATCCGGGGACCCGCGTCCGGCTTCTTTGGTAAATCTGTAGCGTGCATGTCTCTTAGGAGGCGGCGATGGGATGTGGATAGCGCAGTATATACCTCGCTGAGCCTTAGTTCTCGGATAGCTAATTATTGGATTTTAATTTCGGCTCCGCCCACCCTTCTTTCCTGAGCCGAATTTACCAGTTTGTTAAATGGGTACAGCCTGAATTAAAATTAAAATCTCAGTGGTTTTTCCACAAAACCGAACGTATCTCTTTGTCATCGCGGCCCAGGTCAAGAGAAGGTTTATGATCGGTCGCCCCCAGCTCGCATACAGACAGTAATTGGAATTGGAGTTGGGGGCTTGTGCGGGTTTTAAAGAGAGCGTTTAGGGCAGACCTGATAAAGGAGTTAACATTTGAGGAAAGGATTGAGTTAGACAAGGGGAAAAGGGTGGACTTTGCAGTTATCCGCTTCCGGGCAAAGACCTGGAGGTGGGACTCTGGCCTGAGGGAAGGTTTGGAGAATTCGGCGAATGGGAGGTGCAGTTGAGTGGGTGCTGTATTGGCCTCCTTGACCACTGCTGTGTCTTTGCTTCGCAGACGGGTTCGTGAGGCGCAAGAAGAAGGCAGCGGCAGCCCCCGCTGCGGGAGGAAAAAAGCGGTCCAAGTACAGCAAGGACTACACCGAGGGCTGGGTGGAGTTCCGGGACAAGCGAGTAGCCAAGCGTGTGGCGGCCAGTCTTCACAACACGCCCATGGGCTCCCGCAGGCGCAGCCCCTTCCGTTATGACCTGTGGAACCTCAGGGTGAGGGGATCGGCTTGTCTGCCGCATCGCTCAGCCTTCCGTCTTCCCAGCCCCAGCCGGCGCACCCCTGTCACCTCTTGTTGGCCCCGGCACCCCCATCTCCTCTCCATCCCAGATCTGCCCTACTCAGATCTTTTCTCGTTTTCCCTTCCGCAGTACCTGCACCGTTTTACCTGGTCCCACCTCAGCGAGCATCTTGCTTTTGAGCGCCAGGTACGCAGGCAGCGCCTGAGGGCTGAGGTTGCCCAGGCCAAGCGTGAGACTGACTTCTATCTTCGAAGTGTGGAGCGTGGACAGCGTTTCCTTGCCGCTGATGGGGACTCTACCCGCCCAAACGTCTCCTGGGCCTTTGCCCAGCGTCCTACTGAGCAGGAGCTGAGGGCCCGGAAGGCAGCTCGGCCAGGAGGACGTGAACGGGCTCGCCTGGCTAACGCTCAGGACCAGGCCCGCTCCAACAGAGGGCTTCTTGCCAAGATCTTTGGATCCCCCACCCCCTCAGAGAGCATGGAGGACTCCTTACTGGTCAGGAACTCTTGAGGGGCAGGGAGGCTCCTTCCACCTCCTAGCCCAGCCCAGTGTCCTATCTACCTGATAATGACTACCCAGGCAGACATTTTATTGTGTTTCTCAAACCAGGAGTGAGTGCTCAGACATAAAAGTTTTGAAGGCCTCTCCTCCCCCCTCCAACTGCTGTACATGCTTCGCTGAGGCACTTAGTTCTTACTAGCATGATTATGACTACTGCACACGTCTGTTTTGCCTTGTTTGATTCCTGGCTACCTGCCTCCTGCCCACTGGGGCCCTCTAAAAATCCTGCTTTCTGGCCCCAGGAAGAGCTTTTACTTTGAACTAGACTGATAATGGCTAGTCCAGACAGCTGTTTACCCACCACATTACTGGGCATCAGCAACATCCTTTTTATTTAGAAAAGATTAATAGGGACAGGGGTTAATGGGTTAGAGTGGCTTGGGAGCCACCTTCCAAATGTATTTATAGAAAAGAATATATATATATATATATATATATATATATATATATATATATATATTTTATATGTCTTTGTAGTTTATGTGGGGTGGGGATGGTCATTGGATAAGTTCCAACTTCTATGTCCCATTCACTCACCTTCACTCCATCTCCTGGTCTCAGACCCTCCCACTCCCCCGGAAGTCAACCTGGACCCTTTTCTATGTATCTAATCAATTTCTTAGGGCATGTTATTAATAGTTACCTAATTCAGCGTTTACTAACTCTCTGTATGAGGACATAGAGTGACAGTGGTTCACATGGCCCTTGGTGTAAGTCTTATAGACCAGGGGTCCGCAACCCTTGGGCCTCGGACCGGTATTGGCAGCACAGCAGGAGGTGAGCGGTGGGCAAGCGAGCGAAGCTTCATCTGCCACTCCGCATCACTCGCATTGCCGCCTGAAGCATTCCCGCACCCCACCCGGCCCCTGTTCATGGAAAAATTGTCTTTCACGGAACTGGTCCCTGGTGCCAAAAAGGTTGGGGACCGCTGTTACAGACCACTTAAAAAAAGATAAATGTCTAAGAAATAAATGCATAGAAGTACTACAGGCATTATGGTAGATGTGTATAAGGGGTAGAGTGGGGTCATGGGAAGGCATGGGTGACTCTGTCTGGGAAGGGAAGCAATGCTCTCAATGTGGAGCTGATTTCTGATCAGAGGCTTCTGACATGGGTCAGTTTTCACCAAGTTTTTCAGATCATTCCTGAAAAGTGAACAGAAGTCTGAAACAGCCTAGTGTATTCCTATAACTGAAAACAAAGCTCCACGCATGGAGTGTTGGGTTCAAACCATTGTAAAGGTAGGCAAAGCCTAGGAGGTGTACACATGATGTCCCTCTGGTGCACTTATACATGTTGTCTACGCTTAGACGAGAAAGTTCATAAGCAACATGCAAAGCACCTCTGGAGGTGACAAAGAATCTGTGTAAACCACTAAGGGGAACTGAAAACTGAGGTGTTAACAATAAACAGAAAAATCTACACACAGCCTCATAATAGATTAAAACTCTGGTCAGTACCAGGCTTTTAAACTTACAGGAGGTGTTAGAGTGATAATAATAAATAATTTGAGTTTTGCTTATGCTGTGGTTTTTTTTGGTTTTTCCCTTCACTGTCATCAGTATAATTATCCATGTGTTCTTTGGATGAAGTGGATTCATCCACTTTGGCTCTAAAATAACTTAGCCATGTTAAGATCTCAGTTTGAGAGGTGCAGTTTATTTGGGAGAATAAAAATGACCATACAATAAAAAATTATGGTCTGCTTGGTGTAACATTTCTCACAATCCATACTCCTCATACCCAGCACACAAACACATCTGTGTAATGTTATACCCTCATCTTAGGAACTTGGTATTCTTGTTTGTGTTCATTTCTTGTGAGTTTGTTCCAAGTGGATTCCTAAGGTCATGATGTCTTCCAAGCGAACCAGGAAGATTGAGTTTCAGAATTTGACAAGTTGTCGTATTCATTTATTCAAAGTTCTGAGTGCCCATTGTCACCTTTGCTAGATAAAGTGAATACCAAGAGGAAGAAACTTCTTAAGTTCTAACAGCTTAGAAAGTAAAACACAGTAGGGCTTAATTTCTTGAATGAATGAAATTCTGTTCCCAGGTTGGCCTCAGATACCAATATTTTCAAGGTCAGCATTTCAGGCTCAAGTTTAAACAGTTCTGCACAAAGAGCTCACATCTGCAGCGAGAAAAGCTGGGTAAGTCACGGAGTGAGGAATGACAATAAGACTAGGTGGAAGGTAATCAGTTTTCCAGAAGCTGTAATCGTGATGTCCTCAATTCTAAGCCCTTTGAAAGCAAGAAAATACTTTTACGCTTACAATTATGTTCCCATTTAAACAGCGCTTAGCTTTTTATGTGAATTAACATTTAATGCACAACCATACAAAATCCTATTATCCCCACATTTCCATCGTTAAAACTAGGCTCAGATGTGACATAATTTGCCACTTAATATTTTTCATTACCAACATCTTCCCCAGTTGCTTTCCCAGTGTGTATATGGTAAATGCTTTTTTCATGAATCTCATGTAACATAGAGGGAAGAGTTACAGCAAATATGAATGGATTTATGTAATACCAAGTGTTGCAAACTGGGTGATTTAACTCTCAATCATCCCCTATACGATTAGATTAAGTTATGAACCTATTGTTGCAACGAATACTCTAAATCAGCTTAGTTCCACACCATCCAAGAAGCTGGGACTCTGCATTTGCCACAGAGTAAATTAGTAAAATGAAGGAAGGGATCTGCCTTAAGAGAGTAAGAGGGCTTTTAATAGGGTGTGCCTAGGCATGTGAAATTATTCCTGAAAATGTCCAAAAGTCACAATTAGAGCACTCTTCCTCAGTTTACTTTTCCAAGGTTCCTCATATCTCTGCAAGTTGTCTTGCTGTTATTACAGTAGAGTTGAAGGGAAAACCCCTTTGTGTAAGCCTCAGGGATGTGCCCTGTTCCCACAGGAGAGTTAATGTTTTAGCAGATTGTTTGTGGTCCCTGACTTACAATGGTTTAAACGTATAATTTTTCAACTTTAGGTTAGTGTGAAGGCTGTACACATTCAGTAGAAACTACTTCCAATTTTGAATTTTGATCTTTTCCATGGCTAGTCATAAGTGGTGTGATACTCTCTCCCGGTGCTGGGAAGCCAATCATAAGGATAAACCATTCTGTTTTTCTCTTTCAGTATAGTATTCAATAAATTACATGACATATTCAACACTGTTATGAAATAGGCTTTGTGTTAGATGATTTTGCCCAGCAGTAGGCTAATGGAAGTGTTCTGAGCACATTTAGGGTAGGCTAGATTAAGCTATGCTGTTCAGTAGGTTAGGCGTATTAAATGCATTTTCGAATTACAGATATTTTCAACTTCGATGGGTTTATGCAGTGTAACCCCATCATCAATAGAGGAAGATCTGTATTTGATTTCCCAACCTTTAAGAGGGAGTCGCCTCTAATTCCCAACAAAAGCGGTAATCTCCTTTTTGGTACATCCATCACTCTCAATGGCCACACAAAACTATCTGAGATGCTGACTAATAACTCAGCCAGAAGAATGAAATGGAAAGAAATGGGTTAAATTGTGTGCTTTTCTGGGCTCTAATTAAAATATATATA
Organism: Mesoplodon densirostris; assembly: GCF_025265405.1. Lineage (NCBI taxonomy): Eukaryota > Metazoa > Chordata > Mammalia > Artiodactyla > Ziphiidae > Mesoplodon > Mesoplodon densirostris. The sequence continues at coordinate 21,920,048 of NC_082670.1, forward strand.
TATCAACGTCCTGAATACCCCTGAGACTTGAACTAAGCTTCCGTGAACAGCAATGTAGTTTTTCGGTTTTCCCTGCCTCAGCCTGCCCTCTCAGGCGTGAAGACACTCAGGAGAATGCAGAAGAACTTACAAAGGAGCCTGATGCAGGCAGGAACACCGAAGAGTTGTGTCCCAAAACCTTCACTGCAGGGTCAGGGAAGGCGGGCTGGGATTAGCGTGAAAACCACAGGGAAAGGACAAAAGGGGAGGGAGGGACAGGAAAATGTATTTGAGAAGCATGAGAAGCACGTCTTCTAACCAGTTTAGAGGGCCTTCAATGGGTGGCCGCTTCCAGCACGAGGACGCGGCTGCCATGCCCCAGGACTGGTCCTAAGGTGGGCCTGAGAATAACCTGGACTCTGCGTCTGTTCCTGCCTACTCTCCTCCGCCGATGGGCTACTGTATGTGATGAGTTAAGGATATTGAGATAGGAAGATCATCCTGGATTATCTGGATGGGCCCTAAATTTAATTACAAGTGTTCTTATAAGAGGGAGGCAGCAGAGATTTGACACAGGAGAGAAGTCCATATAATAATGGAAGGAGAGGAAAACAGAGTCAGAGACAGAAGATGTTACTTCAGTTTAAGATGGAGGAATGGCCTCTGAGCCAAAGAACATAGGAATGAGCTCTAGAAACTGGAAAAGGCAAGGAAAGGGATTCTCCTTTAAAGCCTCTGGAAGGAGAGTGGCCCTGCGAACATCTTGATTTTGGCCCAGTGAAACTTTTGACCTCTGGAACTCTAAGAGAATAAATGTGTTGTTTTAAGCTACCAAGTTTGTGGTAATTGGTTACAGCAGTCACAGGAAACCGAAGCAGACATCTATGATGTTGGTTGGTAACTACTTCAGCAAATTGTAAATATACTTCCATAGTTGCTGTTGAGAAGTCAGCTACAAACCTTTAAAAATACATGGGAGCAGGGGTAAGGGGGATCCAAAACTATTTAGAAAGAGGTTGTTCAGAGTCCAAATACATTAACTGAGCAGTAAGTATTAGTTCACTTATGAACTAAGGGTACATGAAGAGTAAACATGTACATGAAGTAAATATGAAGGGTAACATAGTGCAATAAGTGTTGATTTCTGATAGAGCCAGTAAATAAAAAATGAAGGGGAGGCAGAAAATTGTATGATAATCATATAGAAACAGAAATGCATTTTGTTAGATGCAAAACGGCGAGGAAAATAAAGATATTAGGATAAGAGAGAAATTAAATACTTATTCTTCAGAAGAAACGGGCTTTTTCTTGGAAATCAATAGAACATGACATTTATGGTATAGTTTTTTATATAAAGAGAAAATAACCTAATGAAAAACGTCTTGCACTTCTGGGTACACTTTACTATGGCACCATTTGAACATTCTGGGCAGAACTATAAAATGAAGCACTAGTTAATGTGGAATAAAGAAAAAGACAACGGAGTCCAGAGCTATGGTTTTCAATTAATTAAATGTGAAAGTGCCCAAAGATAGAACTTTATTCACCTAAAGGAGTACAAAATAGAAAGAAAACAAGCCCTCGCCTGAGTCCTTTACAAGGAACAACTTGCTTGGCTTGGCTTTCGTGATGGTCATTTGCTTCCTCTCAACTCCTTTTCCAACTTTCTGTTGGAAACCTTGCAACAGATTTTCCCCTAAATGATTTCCACCTCTTCTTTGCTCTTATTGGTGTCTTTCCCATTTAATGTATCTTCATGTATACAGAATCCTTCCAGGGGCTTCTCCATCAAGTGAATTATTAGCGAAAACTCTCTCATTGAACTGAGAGTAAATTCTGTCCGCATGTCTTTCCTTAGGTTATGCTCACACTTATTCGGGTCAACAACAGTCCTGCGTCCTGCTCCCCACCCAGTCAATACTCTGATTTTCCTCTCTAAGAATAATATCTATATTATTAAAACTTCTGTTTTTAAAACACACCATTAACATAAGAACAGTGAAAATCAAGAAGTGAAAGAACATTTTTCCAATATATGTACTCAGCAAAGGGTGCATTTCTAAAATATGTCATACAATTTAGACTGAAAACAATAAAATAATATTGTTGGAGAAAACGCATACTAGCATCGCTGTCTCTGTGGCGCAATCGGTTAGCGCGTTCGGCTGTTAACCGTAAAGGTTGGTAGTTCAAGCCTCCCCAAAGACGGATTCTTGGCTATAGAGAACTTCCTTAAGAACTTTCTGCACGTGGTTTACTTTCGAATTTGTGTCTGACAATATCAAATTCCGATAATTTTTACAAATTACTGTAAATGAAAATCTAACGAACATGTTTCCTCGAGTTGTCTTTGGGATAGGTTCATCGAATATCACACAAGCTTGTGTGATAACTGAGGGGCAGAGTTGGGGAGAATGAATCCTGATCCACAGAATTCAGGGATTGGCTTTGCGGTCAATGACTGAAGTTTTGTAGGGTTTAATAATTGGGAGCTCTTTGCGGTCAGAGAACAGGAGTCTCTACAGTCAGGGTAGAGTTGTCTGCAGAAATCAGTAATTAAGATCTAAAAAGTAAAAACTGGGAGGGAGGTCTCAGGAAGTCACTAATTTAAGGGCATCTGTGGGTGCATGAGGAACCAATTTGGAGACACTCAAATATTTTCATGTCCCTCTGCTCCTTATACAGAGACAGGTGTAGGATTTATGGGCACCTCAGTGAGGAGGTCTAGAGATGGAGAGAGACAGAAGGACATGGTACAAATGACAGACAAGGAGACAGAGGGAGGCAGAGAGCCAGGCGAAAGAGAGTCATGGAGAGATATTGAGAGACCTTCAGAGATGTGGAGAGACAGAGATTCAGAGACATAGGATCAGAAACCCAGAGGCAAAGAAAAGAAGAAAAAAAAAAAGCCTGGGGTCAATGAAGACAGATACAATTTAATTTGAAACTGAGAGAGGCACAGCCTCCCTCCTTAAAACACTGCCCTAAGAATAGGTTCCATCCCCTGATTACAAACCCCCTGCAGCAATATGGTCCTAGCAACCTGTTTAATGCTTGATTAATAGCAGGATCCCCCTTTCCCACCTTCCAGCCCCAGTGGCCTGCCCTTGGCTACTAGTGTGCATCCTTCTCTGTGCCATTTCCACTCAAGTCCTGTAAAGAGCAATCTGCTTCACCTATATTGTGTTACAAACTGACAGCTGTGGTTAGGGTACTCATGTTCTACCATTTAAAAACAATCAGAATCACATCTAGTGGAGAATGCATTATTTCTCTAAAGGACAAATGCTGGGCAAGCAAAAACACCACTGACCAGAATATTCAGTTAACCAGGGCACCCTATTCACTGATTCTGCAAGAAAATAAAGAGTTTGAAATATGTGCCATGTGCTGACAATGGAGCAATGATAACTGTGTGTGACACCTACAGAAAGAGATAGACAAGTGTTACTTTCCTGAACATGTTAAGCCCCCTCCATTGGCCTCACAGGTGGTCTGTCTGTTCTGGTTGCCAGCACTGCTCTGATTCCAAAGACAATGCTCGCCTTTGTCGTGCGGTCTGCTGTCGCCCAGTAGTGCTGTGGTAAACATGGAGAGCCTGTGGATTGGTGAGCAGCTTTACTTTGATCAAGATCTGAAGAAGCCGTGGGAGGGTGTGACAGCATTACTTAAGGATGTGGAGTCAGTGGGAACTGGTGATTTGTGTAGCTGTAAGTTTTAAAAACAGTTAAAAGTCTATTTAGGTAAGTTTGAAAAATCAGCTTTCTGTAATATTTTCTGCTTTAGATGACCAAAAATTGTAAAAATCTTAAGGGTTTAGTCTTATTAGAAGGGAGTATGAAAGTGTAGAGTCATTTTTAAGGGAGGAAGCCTTGAGAACAAGCTTTCATGATCACTAAGTCTGGGACCAAATAAGGAAAAATTGAACATACTCAGCTCTTTACCAAAACTGAAATTTAAAAAATGGAATGTGAGAAATCTCAATACCTCAAACAAGGTGATTTGATGGCAACCTTCACAAGGACAGAGAACTAGAAGATGAATTGACAGCTTTCAATACCAAGTGGCTGAAGCCTTCAACATATATCAGAAATAAGAAGAACACCTTCTGATAGTTTAAAAAAACACTGGTTTGGATAGAAAGACCCACTTTCAGAAAAGTCTCAATCTGCTTTCATAAGAAGCAGAAGAACAGAAGGAAAAACAAAACGTTTGAAACACTGTAATACATATAAAGTCTTACTGATAAGGAATGTCAGATCAGTCCTCTCAAGAGTAACTTACAGTTGACAGATCTGGCTGCTGTACTTGGAGAAGATAACATGGATGTTGTAAGTTGATGGAATTGTCAGAAAAATAAAGAATAAAACAAAGACTAAGTCAGAAAATAGATATTCTTCTGTGTTGCTTTAAAAGAATCATTGAAGAAACTTGTTTATGCTTCTAAATCAAATATTTCTTGAAAAACTCTTAAAGGAGAAAGAAATCAAATGTACTAAATTGGCTGAAAAATAATACAAAAGCACTTTCAGGTCATACTATATATATACAAGCTTGGGAAGAATCTATGCAGACAGGGAATGCTCCATTTGAAAGTGAGTTTCAAAGTCTTCAGGAGAAAGTTAGTGGCATTCAAGAAAATGAAATGCAATTCCAGAGAATATTTGATCTAGAAAGAATTCATTACTTAACATGGAGATGAACATACTCCATGTTGTATGCCTTCATTGGAAAAACATCTGTTCAGGTCCTCTACCCATTTTATAATCAGATTGTTTTTTTTTCTATTGCGTTATATGAGTTCTTTATATATTTTAGATATTAACCCCTATTAGAATATGATTTGCAAATATTTTCTCCCATTTGGTAGGTTGCCTTTTCATTTTCTTGATGGTTTCCTTAGCTCTACAGAAGCTTTTTAGTTTGATGTAGTCTCAATTGTTTATTTTTGCCTTTGTTGCCTTTATTTTGGTGTCAAATCCAAAAAATCATTGCTAAGACCAATGTCAAGGAGCTTACCTCCAATGTTTTCTACTAGGAGATTTATGGTTTCTGGTTTTACATTTTAGTCCCTAATCCATTTTGAGTTGATTTTTGTGTATGGTATAAGATAGGGGTCCAGCTTCATTCTTTGCACGTGACTGTCCAATTTTCCCAAAACATTTATTGAAGAGACCATCCTATCTCTACTGTGTATTCTTGGCTCCTTTGTCATAAATTACTTGACCATATAGGCATGGGTTTATTTCTGGGCTGTCTGTTCTGTTCCATTGATTTGTGTGTCTGTTTTTATGCCAGTGTCATACTGTTGTGTACATTATAGAACAGTCAAATCATAATGCCTTATATTCACATAATATTCTTTAAAAAGAACCCAAGACCTAGACAAGACTAATATTTCTCAACTTTTAAATATGAGATAATTAAGGTAGGCCAAGTTAAGATGAAAATATATCTACTGCTTTGGAAGTATCTAAAATAGTATAGGTTGTCATCCATTTCTGCCTCATTGAAACCATGAAGGTGCTAGAAATTTTGAAATTTAAACTTCTTTTTCCAATCTTACCTTCTGGTGTTTCCCAAGAAGAAACAATAGCACTGACTGAGTAAATAAAAAGGCTTAAATTCCTAGGATTTTTTCCCCTAGTTAAATTTTTTAGTCCACAGGGATTTAGTCTCTTGCCTTTAATTCCACTGGTGAAGTTATCTTCAATTTTTTCCAAGGTCATCAAGGTAATTGCTTCTGTTTCCAGCATAAGCTTTGTTTTTGATACCAGGTAGTAGAGAATGATGTTTCTTTCAACATTAATAATATAGACTGCTTGAAATAGTCACCTAATGTCTGGCTTTAACATCTTCACAATTTCTCCTGCCTCTGTATGAGTGGTTCTCAAACTTAGATACTTACTAGAATCTTTTGAGGAGATGATTCAGAAATGTTTTCTAGTACCTGACCTTTCTGGACTCATTGAATCAGAATCTCTTCGGAAGAAACCAGGCATTGCTATGTTAAAAAATCTTCCCAGTTGATTCTATTGTGCAGGCTCTCTTCTTCCAAAGTTAACAATGACATCTTGGTCCCTGGATTTCATTGTTCTCTATCCCATGGAAAAACTTGTTCAATAAGCTTTTTTCGTTCACCCTATTTTGTCAGTTGACCCTTTTAGATTAAGCTACTGATAAGCCTCAAACATGCTTGTTCTTCATTAAACAGCTTTCATATAATGCATAGGCTTGCTGCCAGTGATATTTTACTTTACTATGGTTAAGAAAAAGAGAATTATTTGCTAACTCAGAGTCTGAGATGATTGCTGAGTTGATGACAGATATTCCCTTCTGTACGGCTTTTTTTTTTTTTTTTTTTTGCAGTATGTGGGCCTCTCACTGTTGTGGCCTCTCCTGTTGCGGAGCACAGGCTCCAGACGCACAGGCCCAGCGGCCATGGCTCACGGGCCCAGCCGCTCCGCGGCATGTGAGATCTTCCCAGACCGGGGCACGAACCCTTTTCCCCTGCATCGGCAGGCGGACTCTCAACCACTGCGCCACCAGGGAAGCCCTCGAATGTTCAATAATGGCCACACATTGTCTTAAAATAGACATCACCAGTCATTATTGGCCTCTTTTTCCTTATGACAGGAGTGATTCAAATATTGGGCCTTCATTCAACAGTCATTACATTCTTAGTTCTCTCTTTGTATGGCTCCCACTAAAATTTCCTGCATGACCCTAATTAGAAATCTTTAAAAGCTCAGATTCAAATGCCTGATACTTATCATCAGTTGGGACAGTTTGGGGATATGTGTTAGTTCTTCTGATCACCAGTAAATGTGGAGTCCTACCATTTCCATGAGAAGGACCCATGGGAGGAGAAGTTCAGTAAACACTCAGAAGCCCCAGTAACACTATGAGTAAGAATAGTTGGAAAGCTCCTCCCTATAAGTGCCAAATGAGGGATAGATGGAGCCTTATCAAAACTCTACCTACCTTATTTCATCTCAGTCCCCAAATCCATTAAGCTACTTTGTAGCTGATTTAGAGTATTGAGCAAGTTGCTGTGTAACTGAGCTTTATGATACCAGATCCAATGGTGCATCAAAGGTCCGTGTTAAATAGAGATGCTCTATGGAGCCTCTGTCAATTCACAGGAAAAGAATACCTGAGAAAAAGCTCCTCACTCTTTACTGGGCTTTGTAGAGACTTAATACTGCACAATGGGATACAAAAGATGGCCATGTGACCTGAACTTCCTTTTAGATATTGAGTATCGTCTGACTCACAATCCATAATATTGTGCAAGCCCAGTAGAGTCCTTCATCCATGGATATCTTCCATAGTCACTTCCGGTCATCAAAGAACAGATACCAGAGAGCCTTCCAAGGATGTATGAGTTCCATATAAATTCATATTTTGTCCAGATATTTATATTCAGATATTTAGGTTTGAGTAGCTAGAAAGCAATATGAAGCACAGTCCAAGTACAGAAAGCACAGTAAACAAAAAACAAGTATGTTAAGTGGATAGCAAGGAAAACTGCCTAACTAGATAAAGAGTTTATGGAATATATGAAAATGTTTTCAGTTATAAGTAATAGAAATCCAACTCAATAAGACATAATCAAAAAGGACTTCTTTTTTCTCATATAATTGGAAGGCAGTACCTCACTTCGGCCATGGTTCTTGACCCATCTCTTGGCAATTCTCTCAGCTCTGCTTTCTCCAGAGCCAGATCAACCATGCCGTGGAACGAGTGGGTAGGAGTTTATGTAACATAGTTATATAACATATAACATATATATATATATATATATATATATATATATATATATAAAACATATATATAACATAAGCCAACATAGTTTATGTGGCCACCTTAGACCCATAATGCTAATCAGGATAATGCTAGGTGCTAAATTAGCTTAAACCTGGGCTCACAAACCAAAGGAAATGGTATTTCATGCTTGAAGTTGCCCTCGATTCATCAAACCACACTCCTGCTGCACAACGGATGAGGGTGAAATGTCAGCTCTAGACTAATTTCAGAAAATATATCTAAAAAGGGATCAAATTTTAGGCTCCTTAAAAGCTAGGTTAGAAAACGTACAGTTGATGCTATACATAATGGAAAGTAATCTATTTAAGGTTGCATAAGACAGTGTAAAAGGCAGGTAAACCTACTGAACTGAGTAGGATGGAGAGAAAGAGGATAAATAGAGATTATTGTAAAAATAAAAACTAATAAGTTTCTGGACTACAGTGGTTATAGTAAGAATGCAAATGAAGGAATAAGGGTGAGAGACATGAAGAAAGTATAACAGGACCTGGTGACAGTGGAGAGAAAAGAGTCAAAGATGATACCCTGGCTCAGCAAAGGTGGTGCCATCAATCTTAATGGAAAAATTGGGACATGGGTCAGTGGTTGGAAATGGAAATGAGCTGGATTTTACATGGTTTGAGCCTTTAAGAGAAATGACTCAGGATGCTGGAAAATTAAAATTAGCTCTTATGGGAATGAGAATTTGGAGGTTATTTACATGTGAGTAAAAGACATACAATACAGATGAATATTTTCTAAGAAAAAGCAGGTAATCAGCCCCTATGCTTTATGAGATTAGGAAAAAAGGAGCCAACATAGGCGTCAACAGAAAGAAATGTCAGAAAGACAGGGTGAGAATCAGTACTATACTGTATTGCTAAGGACAAAAAAAAGAGGCAGGCAACTGATGTGCCCTGTTGGAGAGCACATCATCCACTTTGGTTCAAAGGTCGCTCATGATCTTTGAGACAATAGCTAGGTAGGAAATTGTGTAAAGCCAGATTATAGCATGATAGGAAATGAACACTTAGAAATGCAGGCAGTATAGATTTTAAGCTGGTGAATTCTGGAAGGGGGGAAATTAAGAGAAACACTAGCCTATTAAGGGCAACCTAAAGTTTTTTAAAAAAAGGGGGGGAATGAAAGGGCATCTATACATATAGAAGATGAGGGAAAATCTCAATGAAGGAAATAAATGAAAAAATCTAGAGATAAATGAGGAAGGTTTCAGAGGTTGTTGAAGAGAATGTGCTTGGCATGTTAAAGGAGTCAGGATGTTTATTACTTTGGGAGAAGAAAGGCAGGATAAAGAGATTTGTTTTGAAGTGGTCAGAAGGCCTCTCCTAGAGATTTTCCTCTTGGAGTAGATGATGCTGTGCAGGGGTGGTGGGGTGGTGGTGGCTGAATAGGGCTGGAGAATGAGGGCTCAAAGTGTGGGCTTATGACACTGACAGAGGAGAGAAGAGAGGTCACTGCAGCAGTGACTGTTCCAAACAACTCCCTTATCAGTCCCCTGCTCAGTCAGAAACAACTGATGTGGTTTAAATTGCCTGTTGGTAAATCATGATATGGCCCTACTGCCCCCAAACCAATTGCCCCCATGTCTCCCAAAGCAGCTCCAACTTTCTCCACCTGCAAGACTGAGGCTCCTCATCTAGACGAGATGCTGGATTCAATAGTGAGGAGGTCCACTTAGAATTCCATATAAAAGACTTCTCATTTTCAGATACATTAATGCAAATTTCTGAGCCAGGCAATTAAGACCAAGGTTCCTGGATACAAGAGGGTTGCAGAGAATTTGAAAGTGGGTATAAAAGATAAACAACAGGAGTTACTCCAAGTCTTCTCTTTTCTTCACTAATTACCAATTATTTGATGTTATCAGTTACTACTCAGAGTTGGATTCCTATACCCCTATTTTTAACGTGTCCTGTGCCAGATGGAAAAAGGATTCTCTCTGCAAGGGTTAACTGCCTTCAGCCTCCCTCACTTTAAAGTCCAAATCTCTGCTTGGGTAATGACACAAACTAATATTTTGGGCATGAAACAAGAAAGCTTCAGTTGCATACAAGTCCTCCCCAGCCCATCAGGAAGCAATGTGAAGAACTCTTTCAAGAAACTCTTGTGGCATACACGTGTACTGGGAGGCACCTTTTCCTTCCTCTACCCGAGTGTGGCACTATTTCTCTTCTAATTACTTGTAAGGGATGTGACTAGTGTTTTTCCCAGAAATATTTCTCCCCACAGCCCAGCTAAACGTTGGGATGTAGCATCACTTTAAGCGGGGGGATAAGCGTGAAGGCCACAGGCCTTGTTCTAGCCACACCACTTTATGTCAAAAGAAAAAACAAAACTTGAAATTGTACCATTTTCCCTTCCCCTTTTCATCCATCCAAATTGTCTTAACTCTTATTCTTTTCCCACAATGCAATGAGAGCCACTTAAAACGCTGGGACCTATTCTGTGGCAGAGCAAATAGATGTAAACTGGGGCAAACTTCATAATGGGAGGTACATCAGTGCCACCATTTTTACACCATCTCCTTTGCCCCACTCCAACAAATGATAAGATGAGGTGACAAGAGGTAGAACTGGAGTCATACATGAATTCCACTGGGAATTGAAAATTCAAAATTGTCCTTTATTTTGAGGGTGTAGACAGACAGTTTTGTTGTTTCTGAATTTTAGTCCCAAGTACGGTCAGTTTAAGCTATTACTCCTCCCTGTACTCCGTATGTAATGCAATGGGGAGGCTCCAAAAAGATCCAATGCCTACAGCAGAGCAAAGACAATAATTCCTTCCAGGTTTCCATTCATTATTTGCCTTAGCATCAAAAATTCCTGGAATTCTTAAAAAAAAATCTTGGAATTCTAGAGATGGTCCAATGGCTATCATCACCACCAGGCCAAAGGGTCACATGAATATCCACTTTATTCCTTTCTCCCCCAGCTTTACTGATATATAACTGACAAATAAAATTGTAAGGTATTTAAAGTGTACACTATGACAGTTTGATATACGTATACACTGTGAAAGGATTCCTGAACATCTGCTTTATTCTAACGCAAGTGTAGGGGAAATGCTTTTTCTTAGTACAGTGGAGACAAAAATGGAGTTTTCAGAACAATGTTTTTATTTAAGAATTAAGGGAAAACAAAAACATTAAAGCATAGGAATACATTGACTGAATACAAGTGTCTCGTTTGGTCTGAAATCTTGAAAAAGTCACTCTGACTACTTACCTGAGGTAGATTTAGGTTGGCACTGTTTCAAGAGAACCTCCATCCATCCCAGAAGTTACCTTCTAGTTTTGGTTACAGGCTCCCAAGTGGTCCTTTCCAACCTCAGGTTATTCTATATGAGCAATACCAACACCTTTTCCCCGCCATGGTTAAAAGCCCTCAGACCTGTTTCATACCCCCAAAGTTCTCTGTCTGAGGGATGGTCCATTCTTAATTTACTTAAAGACTAGAGACAATTACCAGGAAGATTAGTTGAAAGAAGGGGCAAGTCACTGCCCTGCCAAAGATACAAACTCTGTTCCCTTCTCCAAGTTCTCTCTAATGACTAACAAGTAGCCATAAGGACTAATTTTCATCACCACCAAGCCATACACCCAATACTATTTTAAGAATTACAATTGTCAAACATATACTAGTGATAGGCATGATTTTCACCAAAGAGAAACAAATACATCTTGTGTGTTTTATCACACCGAGCAACTTTTTATGGTATAAGAGCTATTTAGGAAAATTACTAAAATACATCAGATCAAATAAACTTCCAGGACCTGTTTTCTAAAAGAAGAAAAAAACACCCTAGAATCAGATTCCTTATTATCACTATGAGTTATATCCTCTGACCCTAAGATTATCAAGGTCATCAACCAGTCATCAGGATCAGAGCTGAGAGCCAAACACAAGGTGGCAGTGCAAGAGTTGGCCACCGCCATGAGTCCGAACACCAACGCTCTCTGGAGTTCAGGATTTGCTAAGATAAACCAGAGGACTCAAAATACTTATTCACCAAGTCTACAGTCCCAAATACTGTAGAAGTTTTAAGTATTTATATTAAATGTCATTTTATCTGAGGGAAGGAAAAAACCTCAGAAGTGTCCACTTACAGATCCCTGGATTAATTAGAGTATTTCTGGAGAATATTAAAGGTAATCATAATTATCCTGTTAAGTTGGAGGTAAGTGCTTATCCTTAAACCTCTGATGAATCTGCCAACTACTTTCCCCTTCTAGCATTTAGAATCCTACATTACAAGCGAAATATATACCTTATATTGTGGTGATTGCAGTCTTTTCCCTGGGAATAAAAAGTATTCTCTTTCCTTGGCAGAACCGAAGTAAATGAAAGGCATGTCATTATGTGGCTTGATTTGTTATAAACAGCAGGATAATGGAGTGGAAAAAAAAAAAAAAAAACCCCCAGCTTTTGAGTCACGATTCTCTAAATCAAAGTCTAGCTTCTCCGCTAATAATGCATCATTATGTGTTCTACTCTGTGCCTACTCAGGCTTAAACCTTTCTTTCAGCTTTCTCTTAATTATTTTGCAAGGAGCTGATGAAGATATCTTACCATTGAAAGAAACATGATAAATGAAGTCACAAAAGTATGGGTACTAGCAAAAATCGTAACGATTATCCTGGAACGTGCATCTGAGTTGAGAAGAAATGAATCTCTAAAGCTGAAACTGCAAGTACCAGTAATAATCTGAAAGATTTTAGGGAAAGGAAACTTGTAAGGGTATGCCTCAACTCACAAGTAAAAAGCTGAGTATTCTACCTCGTTATGAGGTTGGCCCTCCAAAGGGGAAGCCTTGGGAAGAGTTTTGATCTATGATAACTACTCCCTAGCTGCTTAGTTTTTTACACAACCAGCAAAAGGTTCCCACGCTGCTATCAACACACTAGTCCCCATTCCAGCCAAGACTTACAAACTCGACAGAGGCAAAGTAAATGTACTTCTTTCCCCCAACAGTAACACATGCCACACCTTCTCTCTCAAGGTTACAGTCCTTTCCTTTATTGGAGTTCCAAATTTAAAAAACTGAAAGTAAAGCAATCATTAAGTGGTTCAGATAAAAGAAAAGCATCTTTACCTGAGTTTCCCATCAGGCCTACTCTGACCTGCCCTAGCTCCTTGCAGAAAAAGTTTCTGGGTATCTAAAAAAAAAAAAAACAGTTTACATATTGACTCATTAAAAGTCATCTCTACTATATGAGTCAACTATGAGAACAGTTGTTCTCATACCTATTAAATGTACATAGTCCACAGTTAGATCTCTTACTAGAACAAAATTATCTGCAGAGTAGGGTCTTTGGGGCGCAATAAGGTAGGGATTTCCTGCAAGGCTTTTTTTTAGACTCAAGGTTATTTATAGGGTTTTTCACTTATGTGAGTTCCCCAGTATACCACAAAAACCGATCACTGACAGAAGCTTTTCTCATTCAGAGAATTCATAAGGTCTTTCCTCAGATTTTTTTTTTGGGGGGGGGGTGCAAACCCAAGAAGGCTCTCCACCTAATGCTTTTGCCACCTTCAAGGCAAATATAGAAATTTTCACCTGTATGGCTTCTCTGATAGGTAAGAAAGTCATAGTTCTGTTAGAAGATTTCTTCACACTTGTGGGGGTCTCTTCCCAGTGGGGCGTTCTGACGTCCAATGAAATGTGCACACTCTCTGAAGCACTGTTGACACAGGGTATTAAAAATGCTGTCCACCAATGTGAATTCTCTTGGAATGAGAAGAGGTGACCATTGCTAGAAAGCTTTCTCACATTCAACAAATCTGTAAGGTTTCCCACCTGTATGAATCCTCTTGTGGGTGATCAGATACAAGCTTGGACTAAAGGTTTTCCCAAACTCAGAGCATTTGTAAGGTTTCGCATTGGAGTGGTTGATAAGCTTCTGTAAGGACAGCTCTCTGGGCAAACCATTTCTCAACTTCCTACAATTGCAGATTCTCTGGTCCCCAGTGAAATCTGAGCTCTGAGGAAAGTCTGAGATTTGCTTAAGAGTTCTTCATCTTAAGGAGTTCTCTTACATTGTAAATACATTTTTTATGGCATTATTACTTCTTGTCTGGTCAAGACATTTGTGAGGCTTCTGATGCACGGGGAGGGCTGAGCTCAAGACCTTTTTCACCCACATCACAGATATATGGTTTTTCACCGATGTGGATTGTCTGATGTTGAAGAAGTGCTGAGCTCTGGTGAAAGCTTTTATCACAGACACCGTATTTATAATGCAGCTCCTCTGTCTGAGTTCTCATTTTCTGTTGGGCAACAAAGTCCATGCCCAGGAGGAAGCCACTCTCACATGCAGACCACTGATGTGGTTTCTCTTCCATGTGAATTCTTTGATGCACAATAAGGTCTGAACTACAGTTGAAACTTTTCTCATATTCCAGGCATTTAAAAGTGTGAGTGTGAGTTGCCTGGTGCCTGATTAGGTTGGCGCTCCGAGTAAAACTTCGCATACATTCTAAGCATTTATACGGCTTCTCACCTGTGTGGACTCTCTGGTGTACAATAAGGTCTGATTTCTGGCCAAAGCATTTCTCACAGGCACCACACTTATAGGGCTTCTCCCCAGTATGAACTCTTTTATGAACAATGAAGGCTGAACGGTGTCGGTAACTTTTCTCACACTTATTACATTTGTAGGGCCTTTCACCAGTATGAGTTCTCTGGTGGCTAATAAGATCTGATTTCCCACTAAAAGCTTTTTCACACTCCAGACACTTAAATGGTTTCTCACCTGTGTGAGTTCTTCGGTGTCTTATAAGGTTTGTACTTCGGCTGAAGCATTTGTCACACTCACTACATAGATACGGTTTCTCGCCTGTATGGCTTCGCTGGTGGACAAGCAGATCAGAGCTCTGACCAAATTTCTTGCCACAAATATCACATGTATAGAATTTTTTACCTGCATGTGTTCTCTGGTGTCCTGAAAGGGCTAAGTGGTGCCAAAAGCTCTTCTCACATTTGCTACATTTATAAGGTTTCTCATAATTGTGGATCCTCTGGTGTGAAATAAGATCTGAGCTTTGGATGAAGGTTTTCTCACACATATCACATCTATAAGGTTTCTCCCCTGTATGGGTTCTCTCACACATAATAAGAGCTAAGTTTTCACAGAAATTTTGCTCACGTTCAAGGCACTGGTATATATGATCATCTATTTGAGCAATCTCATGCACATGAATAAAAATCTTTTTACCCTTCTGAGGGCATACATGATATATTTTCCTTTTTTGAGTTCTCTGATTATACCTCTCTTCTGAAGTGTACATTTTCTATGGCTCTCTCCTAGGGAGTTTTCCACTGGTCTTCCTGACCCATCATTTTCTTCACAGTCATTCTCTCGATGAGAACTTGAAAGATACATCTGTTTTAGGCCTTTCAGTCATGAGCAGCTCCTCTCTGCAAGTTTCCAGCATCATATATACTAATTCTTTACTTGGTATCTCCAACCCTGTGAAACAAAGAAGAATTATTATTTATATTCCTTTAACTCAGAAAAAATGCTCAAAATTAAAATTGCTGCAAAAAAGACAGAATTTCTGCATCAAAGTCCACAAGTGCTCTAGGTTTTACAGGGGTTGAAAGCAGTTAGTTTTCCTCTTTACTAGTATAAAACCAATCAGCAACACATACAGGGCAAGTACCAGAAAGAATTGTTTCTTTAATGAGCTCAGGTGATCTCAAAACCAGGATTCCTCCTCTTCCCTTGGTTCAACTGAATAATCAAGACGCCTAATAATTAGTACGCCTGCTCATGAAGAAAACAATCCAAAAGGGGCTATGAATATCTGTGCAGTCCTTTCTGTAGTAAGGTTTGGAGGAAAATGGTTAATGATCATTAGAATTCCCAGTGCAAAGACAGAGAAAGTAAGTTTCTATGACTATCATCCTAGCTGTGTGATGTCAGGCAAGTTACTTAATCACTCTGTACGTAGTTTCCTCATCTATAAAATGGATTAATGATGGAAATTACCTCAGATCACTGAGTTGAATAATAAATTAATCACGATCTATCTCATGGTAAGTACTCTGTGTTAGCTATTATAATAACTATTATTATGGCAAAGGGGCCTAAGAGTCTGCTTTGATATGGTCGTATGAGCACAAACCTTGCTCAAAAAGAAAAATCCCAACTTACTGCTGATAAAAAAAAATAGGATGACTTTGCTTCCTATTTTACTGAGAAAATCTAAGGAAGCCAAAAACCAAAAACATAAAACACTTCCACATGCTCTCACCACATCAACCAACCTCTTCCAAGGTGGTCATGCACTCTCCATCTTTCCTTCTGTTACCATGGATAACAAACTGCCCCTGCTCAATCTAAGGACAACCTGTCCATTGGTGTACTGGATTCCACCCCTTTTTGCCACAAAGACATCACTCCTGCAATTCTATCCTCTCTCTCCTGCAATATCAATTTGTTCTTTCCTACTGGATCACACTAATCAGCAAACTAGCTGTTACGTCTCTCCTAAAACCAAAGCACTAACAAGAAACTTCTCTCAACCACCTCACGCTCGAGCTATTGTCTCACTTCTGTTTCTCTTTACAGCAAAATTCCTCAAAAGAAATCAATCTGTTTATTGTCTTTAATTCTTATCTTCCAAGGTTTCTGAAACATACTCCAATCAAATACCCTCACCACTCCACCAAAACTGCTCCTATTAGAACCTAGCAGTTCCTAGGAAATCTGACTCCTAGTTACCACTCCGACACACTTCCCTGCTCTTCTCGTGTGTACTGCAAGATAGTCACCTTGGCCTCCTTGCTGTTGTTCAAACAAGCCAGGTCCATTCCCATTTCAAGGTCTTTGTACTTGTAGTCTCTCCCTGCTAAAGTGCTCTTCCTTTCGATCTTCAAGGCTCCCTCTCTCACCTCACTCAAATCTTTGGTAAGCTGTCATAGTCTCAGTAAGGCCTGACTGACCATCCTATTTTAAATTACGACACACCTCCACCCCAGCTGACCCACACATACAACACTCCTTCTCTCCTTTCCTGTTTTATTTTTCTCCATAGAATGTAAGCCCCTAAAGGACAAGGATTTTAGTTCATTTCATTTGCTGCTGTTTCCCTAGCACCTGGGACAGTGCCTGGCACAGAGGAGGTATGTTCACGTACAATGAGGTACTATGTAGCTGTAAAACTGGGTGAAGATAACCTTTATGAATTGATGTGGAGCAATTTCTAGGATAAACCATAAATTTTAGAAAGCAGCGGTGTAAAACAGTATGCTGCATTTTGTGTAAGAATTAAGTAGAAGTAAGAAACTACACATATATCTATTCATTTGGACAAAAAGAAACTCAGAAAAGAAGAAACTAATGAGTTTGGTTATCATCACAAGGTAGGTGTAAATGGGATCAAAAGGACTGGAAAATGAAATTGGTACCAAAGGGTGGATGGAAAGCGAGTCATACTTCTGTTAGTATATACATTTTTGTAAAACACACATTTTTACTTTTTAAACTGTTACATTTCACATATTCAACAAATACATAAATACATAAATAAATAGAAAAGCTGGGGGAGAAAAAAATTAAAATGGAATACAAATAAAAACAAACAAGTCTGTATTTCAAATTAATAACAAAACCACCCAGGAGGGGGAAAAGTAAATAACTTTATAATACAGTATTAGGATTATATAAACGCAAACTAAAGATAAAAAGGACTATAAACAATTACTGAACTCTAATTAGTAGGAGTTTTCCCCCAGAGTGGAAAAGGTTCACTACTTAATGTATAGCCTAGGAATGAACAAATAAATAAATATAACGGCACCCAGATGCTTCACTGTCAGCGAAGGGGGTTACAAACACAGAAAAGGGAAAGGCTACAATGAACTCTGCACCTGTAGTGTTTAACTGGAATTAGAAGTATCAGTATGAGGTCAAGGTTTTTAAGTATATACAGAAAAAATAGAAATGTGTGTATGTGTGAAGGTGGGTGCTTTTTTTTCTACTAATGTCTAGCTGTGAGGTCACAGAAACGATGAAATCCCAGTAGTAATGAGCACACCAAGCACTTAGAGCGTGGTTTCTAAACACCATTTCTCACTGAAAGGAATCAAGGCTCACTGGAGAAATGGCTAATTCCAGGGTTTAGAAAGTACAAGATGAACCTGGAGCATCTTGTTGTGTCAGAAAATAAGGAAGTGCTCAAAAAGTGGTGACAGGGCTTCCCTGGTGGCGCAGTGGTTGAGAGTCTGCCTGCTGATGCAGGGGACATGGGTTCATGCCCTGGTCTGGGAGGGTCCCACATGCCACGGAGTGGCTGGGCCCGTGAGCCATTGGGCCTGTGCGTCCGGAGCACAGGGAGAGGCCACAGCAGTGAGAGGCTCGCGTACCGCAAAAAAAAAAAAAAAAAAAAAAAAAAGTGGTGACAATATGCCAAGAGGACCCAGGAGCCAGGCTGAAGGGGCTGCCACTATACAAATCAGGAACAAACAACATCAAAATAAATAATGATAGTGATAAATTAGTAACACAATAAGAATCCATGAATCCATACTCATTTAAAAAGTGAATAAATGGTCCGCCGCTGCCATATTGTCTGTATGAAGAGAGGGGAGAGCGTCCGCCGCCACTGCAACTTCCACCACAGTTTGAAGAAAACAGTTCTGAAACAAGCTCTTACCCCCAGCTGCCTCTCAACACAGTGACTGTCATCTCTCCAAACGTCAAGTCCAGCTCTGTCCGCCAACCTGTCTGACATGTCGGGACCCGTGCCAAACAGGGCCAGAGTTTACACTGATGCTAATACGCACAGACCCCAAGAGTACTGGGATTACAAGTCACATGTGGTGGAATGGGGAAATCAAGATGACTACCAGCTGGTTAGAAAATTAGGCCGGGGTAAATACAGTGAAGTATTTGAAGTCATCAACATCACAAATAATGAAAAAGTTGTTGTTAAAATTCTCAAGCCAGTAAAGAAGAAGAAAATCAAGCGTGAAATAAAGATTTTGGAGAATTTGTGAAGCGGTCCCAACATCATCACACTGGCAGACATTGTAAAAGACCCTGTGTCACGAACACCTGCCTTGGTTTTTGAACACGTAAACAACACAGATTTCAAGCAATTGTACCAGATGTTAACGGACTATGATATTTGATTTTACATGTATGAGATTCTGAAGGCCCTGGATTATTGTCACAGCATGGGGATTATGCAGAGAGATGTAAAGCCCCATAATGTCATGATTGATCATGAGCACAGAAAGCTACAGCTAATAGACTGGGGTTTGGCTGAGTTTTACCATCCTGGCCAAGAACATAACGTCCGAGTTGCTTCCCGATATTTCAAAGGTTCTGAGCTACTTGTAGACTATCAGATGTATGATTATAGTTTGGATATGTGGAGCTTGGGTTGTATGGTGGCAAGTGTGATCTTCCGGAAGGAGCCATTTTTCCATGAACATGACAATTATGATCAGTTGATGAGGACAGCCAAGGTTCTGGGGACAGAAAATTTATCTGACTATATTGACAAATACAACATTCAATTAGATCCACGTTTTAACGATATCTTGGGCAGACATTCCTGTAAGCGATGGGAACGCTTTGTCCACAGTGAAAACCAGCACCTTGTCAGCCCTGAGGCCTTGGATTTCTTGGACAAGCTGCTGTGGTACGACCACCAGTCATGGCTCATTGCAAGAGAGGCCATGGAGCACCCCTATTTTTACACTGTTGTGAAGGACCAGGCTCGAATGGGCTCATCTAGCATGCCAGGGGGCAGTATGCCTGTCAGCAGCACCAATATGATGTCAGGGATTTCTTCAGTGCCAACCCTTTCACCCCTTAGACCTCAGGCAGGCTCACCAGTGATTGCTGCTGCCAACCCCCTCGGGATGCCTGTTCCAGCTGCCGCTGGCGCTCAGCAGTAATGGCCCCTTCTGTCTCCTGATGCCTGAGCAGAGGTTGGGGATTCCACTCACTCCCTTGATGCAGCTTGCGCCTGGCGGGGAGGAGTGAAATACTTCCGAAGCACCGTGTCTGAACCGAAGCACCGTGTCTGAACCGTTGCTTGTGGATTTATAGTAGTTCATTCATAAAAAAAAAAAAATTACAACAGGCTGATATTCCTTTTTTTCTCTTTCTTTTTTTTTAACTCGAACTTTTCATAATTCAGGGGATTCCCTGAAAAATTATCTGCAGGTGGAATATTTCACAGACAAATTTTTTTTCTCCCCTTCCAAATTCAGTTCCTTATCACTAAAGAACAAAGATAAACCAGCCTCAATTCTGGCTGTTGCGTTTGGGTGGAGATTTCTTCCCATGCCCACCATTGCTCCCTTACCATTCCACATTTTGAGGGGTTTGTATTTCACGCTCTCCTCCAGAGATTACAAAAATGTAGCTTCTTGAAGCGAGGTGGGAAGGAAGGAAGAAGGAAGGACCCAACCTATAAGAGCAGTGTACTGCTAGTCACTTATATCACTTTACTCCAAAAGTGCTTCAGTGGGGTTATACTGGTGAATCTAGTGGAAATACGTCTTACACTGAAATATGTTACACTGAGATGCTGAAAATCTACCCAAAGTGCAGACAGGTCCTGAAAACGTCTGTTCAGTATGAATCATGTCTTATTGACCTAACCTAAATGCAACTCACTTATAATTTAGTTTCAGTTCAGTTTAAAACTTTAATACCGTCCCTCCCAGGCTCCTTACCTCGGTCCTCTCCCCTTTCATCTCCCAGCATGCTCTATAGCTGGTAGGAGGGGGAAGGCAAAACCTTTTTCAGTTTTCTTTGACTTGGTCCTTTTGAATTCAGTTAGTTACTGGGTATAATTACTTTTTACAAAAGAAATTGCTTTTTACAAAAGAAAAAAACACTGTCTATGTTGGTTTCATGCTAGCAACTCTTGAAGAGCTAATGAGAGATGTGGCCACTGCATTTTATTTTAAGCTTTCTACCTTCTTTTCCTCCTACTTCCCCTTCCCTCACATGCCATCCATTGAGCAGACCTGCCCCTCAGTCTTGTAAATGTACCTGAGAGGTAGGAGCAGAGCCACTATCTTCAGTGAAACTGAAATGGTAGACCTGGAATTGTGGGAAAACTAAACTCTCTTGTTACAGCCCTGCCACCCCTTGCCGTCTGTATATATATAATACTTTGTCCTTCATATGTGAAAGATCCAGTGTTGGAATTCTTTAGTGTAAATAAACATTTGGTTTTATTTATCCAAAAAAAAAGTGAATAAATAGTGAGCGAGAAGGGAAAGTTTTTTCTTATATTAAAAAAGCCAACAATTAAATGTAGAATAAATGATGGAATTAAAAACATCACATGTCCAATGAAGAGTAACAAATGTTTCAGGCAAAAATATAGTGGATGAAAGTTTTATGAGAATCAGGATATTTACACAATCTGAATATATCTCCCCACTAGATATTTAATAATTACAAAGACCAAAAAAGTAACTTCACAGTATAGAAACCTGGAAGACACCACCTTAACCAAATGATCAGAGTTAACACCACCAGTAACAAGATATATAGCTGCCTCCTAATATGATGCAAAGAGAAGAAAAGAACATCACTTCTGTGCTATCTTGCCAAAAATGTTTAACCGGAATCTAATTATGAGGAAACATCAGACAAACCCAAATTGAGGAAAATTCTGCCAAATAAATGGCCTAAACTTAAAAAAAAAAAAAAAAAAGTCTAAAGACAAAGTCTGAGGATATGTTCCACAATAAAGACATGACAATTAAATGAAATGGGTGATAGTGGAATGGATCCTGGATAACAAAAAAAACTTATTTTTCTTTTCCTACAAAGGACGTTAGTGGAACAACTGGCTAAACTCCAATAATGTCTGGCGATCAGATAATAGTATTATATGAATGTTAATTTTTTGACTGTGATAACTGTAATGATAATATAAGAGAATAGCCTTGTCTTCAGGGAATAAAACAATTGAGTATTTAGGACAGGCTTTCTCAACTAGAGTTCTGGCAAAGAACAAAGCCCTACAGAAAATGACTTGAGTAACTATTTTTTTCAATTCTCCCAAGGATGGCATGTAGCTAGTAGCACTGAACACACATGGGAGAGAAGTTAATTCATTGCATACCTATTACTTCAGGGCTTAGCATGTCTTAGGACTTTAGGGCTTAATTCTCATAGTTTGAGATGAGGTATTATATCTATAACTTACTCTCAAAAGGTTCAGAAAAAATGTACATATAGGTACATGTATGTATAGAGAAATTAGTATAGACAGACTCATAAAACATAGTAAAAGGTAAACATTTAGGGACTGTGGGTGAAGGCTGTATGCGTATTCTTTATATTATTTTACAACTTTTTTGTAAATCTGAAATTACTTCAAAATTTAAATGTATGTTATTTTGTTTTTTAAGAACATGGGAGCTGAGGGCTTCCCTGGTGGCCCAGTGGTTAAGAGTCCACCTGCCAATGCAGGGGACATGGGTTCGAGCCCTGGTCTGGGAGGATCCCACATGCCATGGAGCAGCTAAGCCCGTGCACCACAACTACTGAGCCTGTGCTCTAGAGCCTGCGAGCCACAACTACTGAGCCCGCATGCCACAACAACTGAAGCCTGCATGCCTAGAGCCTATGCTCCGCAACAGGAGAAGTCACTGCAATGAGAAGCCTGTGCACCACAATGAGAAGCCTGCGCACCACAATGAAGAGTAGACCCCGCTTGCTGCAGCTGGAGAGGGCCAGCGTGCAGCAACGAAGACCCAATGCAGCCAAAAATAAATAAATTAAAAAAAAAAAAAAATATATATATATATATAAATTTAAAAAAAAAGAACATGGGAGCTGAGAGTTGTATATTGTGATAGTTAAAGCTGAATGTTCAAACTCTGGAATCAGATTTTGGCTCAAATTCCCACTGTGCTCTTTTGTAGCTATGAGAACTTGGGTAAGTTACTTCCTTCAGCTTCAAACTTCAATTTCGATAAAATAAGTAAGATACCATTACATGTCTTAAGGAGTTGCCATGGGAACTGAGACACTGTCAATAAAGGACGTGGCTCAATGCCTGGGTCTCAAGAGATGCTCAATAAACAGTAGGTTCTATTATTTTCTTAATTCCATCTTCACAGTCACAAAAACACTAACATTTCTTGAGCCCATCCTCTGTGTCTGTCTCTTATGCAAAGCCTTGTTCAAAATCCATTTAAAATAGTTAACTAAATAATAATCAGTTAATGATTAATATGAAGATTAAGCAAAAACCAGAAAAACATTTATAGAGAAATGCTAGGAGGAAAAGGAAGACTTTAGAATCGCAACTAAGTAAAGATATGCATCCATACAGACAAATAGCTACTCTAAGATGGTGGCTGTATGGGAGTTTTGTCTTTTAAAATGTGTATTACTGTTAAGGTCAAAAGGAGAGAGAGTAGAGTGGAAATAAATGATTCTGAGCATGGTCATAGCCTGGTAAATGAATTAGAACATTCCCTAATTTTATCAGCCGAGGGTATCATATTTGCCCTAAATAGCCAACCAACTGTAGGGCACCAAGGAAAGAAATTAAAAATAAGGAAAAAATTAAAAATAAGGAAGTCTTTTAGAGGTCAGCACCTAGAAAATAAAATACAGTCTGGCTGTCAAAATTTAAAGTAATCCATGACACTTCCCTAGTTCAAAATACTATAACTGCTTCCTACCACTCTAAGAATAAAACCTAAAGTTTTCACTGCGGTATATAATGCGGTACCTCCCCCTACCTTCAGCCTCACACAACACATCAGAATCTTTACACTTGCTCCTTCTGCCTAGAATGCTCTTCCCCCAAGTAGCTTGCTCCTTTATTCGATCAAGTCTCTGACTGAAAATTATTTCCTCAAAAAGAGGTACACCCTGACTACTTCATCTAAAATACCTATGTCCCCTTAGCCTGTTTTACAATATTTCTCTTCATAGCACTTATCACCATCCAACTTTGTGGTATATATCTTATATTTGTTAACTTGTTTCTCTCTCCTACTAGAATATAACTTCCATTAGTGTTAGGACTTAGCCTTTTGTTCACTGCAATATTCCTAGCGTCTAGAATACATTTGTTGAATGAATGAAAAATATGAATATCAGAACCAAAAAAGAGCCATCATCCTCTAAGCCTCAGCAGCAATATAACAGGCTAGGCTAGTAGCCCTGGCTGGTGCATCTGGCAAACCCAAACATATACTTCAAGTCTTAGCTTCAGGGTACCCTTCGCTAAGAGGTTTCTCTTACCTCTTCCTAGGAAAAGACTGGTTCTCTCTTCCATGGCTAGGGTCAGAGTGCACAGAATAGGCAAACAGGCTGAGTACAGAACTTCAAAGCCCAAGGCTATCCTTATAGTTAAAGGATGTACGTGACAGGCAGATAAAGTCGATAAAGTGTTATCTGAAAAACTAGATAATGCTTACTGTATCAGGTCCCAGGCTAGGGATTACCTCATTTATTTTTCATTGATTACATGGATTATCTCATTTAATCTTCCCAAGGTTGTAAAATAGGTATGAATACCAATGTTTGCGCCTTACAGATAGAAAACCTGATGCTTAGGGCAGTTAAATAACTACGAAAGAACTCACAGCTAGTAAGTAGCAGAGCCAGTATCTAAATCTCCATCTTCTGACTCCAGGGCCTGCTTAAGCATTGGGCATACTGCCTTTTGGGGGCTGCAAATCAATCACAAAGGAATTACTAAAAGCCTATTGTAAATAAGCCTGTTGAAAAGGAGTAGAAAATACACTTAAATTGGTAGGACAGCACTCGGTTTTAGCACTCTGCTATCTCAGGAGCTAAGAAAGGGTCATGTATCTTTTTTGCATGTATCTTCTCCCATTCCTCTATGTCTCCCCCAGTTTCCCTCTCCTCTGGCCTCAAAAATTCAGTTTATATAGAAACATACAGCCTGGTATGTTACTTACCATAACAACAAAGACTCAAGACTATCTTCCTTTTGGCTCCAAAAGGTCTCTAGTCCATAACTATTCACAACACCCAATTCTTCCCTCTCCTAGAGGAAAAAAAATCAATGATGTAGAAATTTATAATTTTTGTGAAATTTGTAACTTTTCTGAGGCTTGAACATCTAAAAATTGGTTCCATTTACTCCCCAGTCTGGTCAGTATCTTTCAACCGTAACTTACCTCTTCCCACCTTTCCTTACATTCTCTTTTCTCTTGCAAGAAGCACCTGCCACTGGTAGCCATCAGTTCCTTCCCAAACAGCTCTAGACAAAACATCGAGAATCCTTCTGGGTAATGACTAACCTTAACTTCATAATAAAGCCCTGAGTCCTGTTCTACTTGTTTCAATTTTTACCTCAACTTCTGAGATCAATGACCCATTCTTCTACCACTATAAACCTCAAGATGCAGTTGATAAGTGCATATGATACAAAGCTATATATAATGCCGGTTTCCAAAAATGGTTATGGAATGATTAAACAAACCAGATTTTTCTGCATACAGATTCGATGCAACATGACGAATCTCTGCCTTAAAGATAGGGGTGGGCGGTGGGTGGAGAACATTCAACGTCTTTGGGTTTTTTTCCCCCCAAAGTGAAAGATACACTTAGATCACTTAGGAAAGTGCCTGGCAGTGTTTACTATTATCTCCAGGAACGATAGCACTAAGCTTCTCTTCCTTCAACTTTTCATTGACCTCCTTTCAGTCGCCGTGTTGCGAGGACCAGAGGCTGCTCCTACCAGGCGGAGGCCGAGGGGGTCTCCGGTCCCGCAGAACCCCTCCCCCGATCCCTGGGCCCCGCAGGCCATGCCCCTCCCAGGCCCCGCGGGCCGCGCTTACCACGGCAGCAGCCGGCGCCGCCTCCGCCTGGGACGGCACTTCCGGTTACTCTCCGGACACTCGGGTTTGGGTTTCCCGGCGGCCGCAGGCTCCGGGCGGTAAACCTAAGGGCCCACCTTCGGGAAAAGAAGGAAAGCCAACCTGGGAGGCCGACGAGAACCAGAAGCAGCCCTCTTTGCGTGGCTCGGCGAGGGCAGTTGGGGCCAAGCCATCCAGGGGGCTCTTTAAGGGCCGACAAGGCCGGCTACCCGAGCCCTTTCAGCCTGGCTGGGAAGCGGCCGGCGCAGCCCCGCCCCCTAGAATCACATGATCGCCCCCTGTTCAACCACTGGGGCGGTCCACCCCCCCCCCGGCCTCTGGGCCAATAGGGGCCGAGCCTCTGGACCGGGGGCGGGGCCCTGGGGCGCCTGCGCTCCGGAGCCCTTGGTGTTTCGGGGCGGAGCGGTCGACGACTTTATTTAGGGATCCTTTCTGATGCTACTGACGTCTGGGGGTGACGAGAGGACCCCACTACCACGTTGTCTAAGAAGAAGCAGCCCTCTTTATCTTACAGTTTCCGACTTAAGTTCTCTTTCCTGAAGGCTGTTAAAAGAGGACTCGAGGCAGGAGTAGCGTCAGAAGAGATGGATGCCACCGACCCTGTGGAAAACACCCCGAAGGATCTGGAAGAAATGGAGGATACCAAAACACGGTGGAAGCGCTCCGTCACCCAAGATGTGGCCAGAGAGATGAATGAAATGCTTTAAAGGGGGGATAGTGTTGGCTTTGTGTGGGTAGAGAAAACTGCAGAGGAGGATAGGACTGCTCTGATTGTAGGAGGTTTCCCAGTCCTTCCTGATTGTTTATGGGCTGGAATCAACTTAAGTAATCACCTATGTTTGGGTTGGAGCAGAAATGAGATTTCCTTCAGAGAGAAGTAAATATACCTATATCTACATCTCCCCTTGCTCAATTGTTCAATGAAAAAAAAGTTTCCTAAAATCCCTCAGACATCAAAGGGGAAGGATTAGCACTAGGAATATAGAGGACAAAAGGCTGGGTAATGAGACTAAGAACTTGGATTGGGAGAAAAATACTGAGTTTAGGGAGTGGTGAGAGCATCATCAGGGTCATAACAGTCGTTTATTCAAGATTAACTAATCATGTTCCTAATTCTGGAATTCTTCCTCAGAGGAGTTGCAGCTTAGTTTCATGTTTGTTTTTAATGAAAACTTCCAAGTAAGGCCCAAATATTCTATCCAGAGCCTTCTTAATATTTGAAATAAATTTTAATAATTTTAGAGTATGTGATATGTTCCAGACATTGTTCTCATCGTTTTACACGTATTATCCCTTTAACTTGTAACAAAAATTCTATGAGTGATGAATTGGGAGATTGGGATTGACATATATACACTAATATGTATAAAATGGATAACTCATAAGAACCTGATATATAAAAAAATAAATAAAATAAAATTCAAAAAAAATTCTATGAGATGTTTATTTTTATCTTAGGAGGAAACTGGTGCAGGAAGAGATTGAGTACCTTGCCCAAAATCACACATTTAGTAACCAGTGAAGCTGAAATATGAACATTCATATCAGAGCCTGTGCTTGCCATCATTGTACTTATAGGACTGTATCAATAGTGGTGACTGTATAGTGGAAAAGTACTGAGTTCTGATTCCTGCACTGTATATAGGAAGGTCTCAATAACTGTTGAATTGAACTCCAGCTTTTTCTTTAAAGATACATTGACCCAAGCAAAGAGCTCATTTTATTCATTGTTTCATTCACTCAACACATGTTTATTGAGCACTTCCAATTCACCTGACACTATGCTGTGTATTAGGAAGTTAAAGACAGGAAAGACTCAGTCCCATTCCTCTAACGGTTCACAGCCTGCTATGGAGAGAGCAAGTGG
Source organism: Mesoplodon densirostris (assembly GCF_025265405.1). Lineage (NCBI taxonomy): Eukaryota > Metazoa > Chordata > Mammalia > Artiodactyla > Ziphiidae > Mesoplodon > Mesoplodon densirostris. Next base: position 21,947,577 of record NC_082670.1, read on the forward strand.
TGTGATAGAGGTAGAAGTTACATAAGGTAGTGTGGGAGCAGAGAGAAGGAGCACTTGTTTGAGAAAGGGTCAGAAATGACTGTAGAGCATGGGGCATGAGGTGAGGCTTGGAATGGAAGCAAGGAGTTGAAGATGGGACTGGAATGGAAGATGGGAAATAGGTCAGAGATGTTTTAATGTGATTTCAGTTAATGGACTTTATGTTGTAAGAAATGGGAATCCATTCATGGGGTAGCTCAATTATCCCCAACCTTAAAATCTTTAGAAGGATGATTTTATTTTAGTTTTACATATAGAGAGAAGCAAAACAGGAAGCCTGGAGACAAGGATAAAGAATAAGGTAGAGTAGCCAGAAAATTAGGAAAATGAAAAAAAATGGGTCATGGCAACCAAGGGAGGAGAGGTTCAATTAAAAGGTTATTGAGGGCTTCCCGGGTGGCACAGTGGTTGGGGTCCGCCTGCCGATGCAGGGGACACGGGTTCGTGCCCCGGTCCGGGAAGATCCCACATGCCACGGAGCAGCTGGGCCCGTGAGCCTTGGCCGCTGAGTCTGTGTGTCTGGAGCCTGTGCTCCACAACGGGAGAGGCCACAGCAGTGAGAGGCCCGCGTACCGGGGAAAAAAAAAAAAAAAAAAGGTTATTGAGAGCAATGTCAAATAAAGAGATCAGATGAGATAGCACCAAAGAACATTGGATAAAGTTTACATGAGAATTACTATGTTCTAAGTGCTGTTATAGGCACTTTATTGTATTAGCTCACTTGATCATCCAACAACACCATGTGCTTTAATTCTCACAATAACCCCATATTATAGATGAGAAAGATGAGGTACAAGGAGGATAAGTAATTTGGGCAAAATCATGCAGCTGTTAAGAGGCAGAATGGGGATTTAAACACTGGGAGTCTGGCTTCTGAGTCTGTGCTTGTTACCACTACCCTATCCTGCCTCTCTAAAGAGGCCCTGCGGAGTTTAGAAAATAAAGAGGTTTTCTTTCTTTAGTAAGGGCAGCTTCTGTGGAGTGTGGTGGAAAGGGAAGTAGGGAATGCAGGTAGCATCATCTTTTCTTTCAGAAGCTTGGCTATGAAGAAGAACAAAGAAAGGCCATCTCTAGCCTGGAACACAGGACTTAAACAGTGAGCAGGACCTAGGGCTTCAGGGTGGGGGAGATTTTAATATGTTGCTAAAGGAAACAAGTTCATAGGATGAGGATTCAGGAAAGGGGTATTTGATGTAGAGAGGCCACTTAGGAGACAGGAGAGGCTGAGGTGTGCAGTACGAAGAGGAAATAACGTTGAATGGGAGAAGGAATCTGAGATCAGAGCAGGAAAATATATCTGTGTTGCTTTGGTCTTGTTCAGAAACCCTTACTTTTAGAATTTGGAGGGAGGAACCTCAACTGGCCATAGATACTCTATTCATCAGGCTCCCATCTATTCTATTAGTCATTCGTCAGAACCCTGATTCAGAGGAATTTTTCTCACAAGAAATAATCTTCTGTCTGATTGAATTCAAAGATAAAAATCAGTAATATATTTTTAGAAAATAAATCACCATGTTCATGTTTCAGCAATTCCAGTAGGATAGCATTGTTGTTCTTCACCTCCTGACTTCCCAGGGTATCTCAGATTTTCCCACTGAAGTATAACCAAGCAAGAGGAGAATGGACAAATACCTCAAAGTGGCTTCTCACAGTTGGAAAGTTAATTTGGGTGTCTCATTTTATCTTTAAACCTCATTCAATTTGCATTCGACCCTGTGATCTAGTTGGGCACTGGAAATAGAAAATTTAAAAAAAATTAGTTCCTATCATTAATAAATCATAGTTGAAAAATGAAATAGATATTTGCCTAGTTCAGAGGTGGCAAATCTATGCAGTAAATTACCAGCTTCTTCCCCCATATCCATGGCGCTAACACCAATCAGTTGTGAATTTTCTTTTCCAATTTACAAAAACTTAAGCTCAGGTACCTTCTCAATACAATATCCACTGTCAGTCAATCAGGATGGATTTTGCTTTGCTACCCCTGGGCACGAGAAAAGTTTAATTCAATAGCATATGAACTAGAGGAAAGATCTGTACAAAGTACCATAAGAATGTTGAAGGAAGTGGGTTATTCTGTCTGGAGAGATCAGAGGAGACTTTACAAAAAGAGATAGGCAGTCTACAGCTGTTACGATTGCTTTGTTCCACAACTCTTCAGAGAGCCAGGTTTCTTCCAGTTCATTGTCCCCTATTCCTTGGAATGTTGCCTTTATCTGGTAGGTAGAATTCTAACCATCACTTTCACATTTTAGACAGAAAGATGGAGGAAGAGACAAAGAAGAAAAGGCAAAGGGCATGTGCCAGCTTTTAGTAAAGGAAGTTTCCAAGAAGCTGCCACACAATCATTCCACCTGCATCTCTTTGGCCAGACCTCAGTCACACTGTCACATGGAGTAGCAAGTACTAATCCTATGGATGAAGGTGAATATGGATATTACATGGGAATCTGGGATGGGGGGAAGGAAGAAGGGAAGTTGCTTTGTTAAATACTGGATTAAATCAAGTGGTCTATTATTCATTTTCTGCATCACTCTTGTAGCTATAACATCCCTCCCCCATAACATGCATGTTCATCTTCTTCCATAGGAATAGAACCCAATAATTTTGGAAAGCATATGGACAGCAGAATAAAAATTAACTCCTTTGCAGCTACAGAGCATAATGAGACAATGATAGTCACTAAATAAGAAGGGTAACAAAGGTAAGGAAATCTGGAGAGAATCAGCTTGAAGAAACAAAAAATGAAGTTGGTAGTATGGAGGGCCCAGTAGGTAAAGAGGGAGTGAATTATGTGAAGAGGGCAGAACTTCGTTTGGGAAATCTGATGAAAAGCCACCAGGGATTTGGCCATATCTGAAGTTTCCTTTTAAAAGAGCTCAAGTGGAGGGAGCTAGCTCAAGTCTGGAGGGGAGAAATAGCAGAGGGAAATTTCTGAGTGTGTCTTGTTTTATCCTGTTAGTGGCTACATTCCTTCCTTACCAGAACATGTTTCTCTCTCAAGGAGAACTCAAGGAACTAAGTTGAGTTTCTGTCTTGTCCTCAACCTCGTGGCTCCCCTCCTGCTGAAATAGACTTCTATCTCCCCTTACTGGGTACAAATCTTGTTCTTAGACACTGACATTTAGCAGTGTCTGGGACATCTGTTTTGAACATGATCTTTGGCTTTCCCCTGGTAAGCAGGATCACTTATCCTTTGCAACCGGGATGGCTAGAGAGAGAGTGGTTACTTTGTCGCAGGCTAGGTCTTTATTAGGTGGGTATTACTGACTCAAGCCTATAGACACAGATGCTTTGATTGCCCTAATTTTCAAAAAAAAGTTCTCCTCCTATACTTGAGGAGGTCTATCATAAATCTCAAGTATAATCTTCTGCCTCAAGTGTCTTCAGGCTGTTTTTCTAACTTAAAATTTTTTCAAGAAATGGTTGTCACGGTTTTTTTTTTTTTTTTGGCATGAGTTTTGATTTAAACAAAACAGAACAAAACAAAACCGAGATGAGCACCTTCCATCAGTCCTCCAGGTAGCCCCCAGACAGGTTAGAACAGACCTATACGATAATTTGAGAACAAGGACTGTTCTGCTTTCTTTGGAATCAGGCACCAGGCTCCCACACTGGGAACACACACTTCTGTCTTTAAGTCTGCTGCTGAGCCAGAGGGGGAGTGGGGCAAGAGCAAGTAAACATGCCACAAAGATTCCTACCATTTTTTGGTTGACTTTTTCTTGATTCAGCTTTCATTGGTTGCTGTAAACTTTGGACTACCTTCCAGAATTCTCATGAAATTAGCTTTCACATTTTCTGCTTGTTTTTAAATGTTTTTGTCAAGGGACAGGAACTTAGAGCTGCCTGCTCTGCTTTCTTGCCCCAAATGTTTTTATAGAGCATCTCAAACTCTTCCAAAGAAATTCTGCAATATTAATTCACAAAACACGTGAACATAATTGAAGAATCCCTCCCCTTCTGCAGGCTGAGGGACAATATTTTTAGGTTAATAAAAACTTTCGTGGTTTTGTTGATGTGTTGTTGATATTGATGTCTGCTGATGTGTTTAAGACAACAGAAACCTTCAAAACAAATATAGAAGAACCTTTGGAATTTGGGGGATAAAGGAAGAAAAAAGAAAAAGAAAAATCAGGTAAAACATAGTAGAGAAATAAGTTAGGATTCAACAGGTTGTTTTGTAAGCTAATACATGGCTCTTCTTTTTAGAGAACAATTATGTATTAACTCAACATCAGCCTAGCCAATAATCTAGGTACTCAGCCTGAACACAATTGGGGCAAACAGTTTTAATTTATGCATTCAGCTAATATGTATCAGACACTAACCGAGGGGCTATGCATGTGATGGACATTATGCCCCAAAATTGCTCTGAATGAAAGAAGTGGCAGTTCTCAAGACAGACATGACTCTAGAATCCTTTGTATTCCCTGAAAGGGGTGTGAGTCCATTCTTTATGGCTCCTGTAACAAATTACCATGTACTAGGTGGATTAAACAATACAAATTTCTTATCTTACAGTTCTGTAGTTCAGAAGTCTAATTCAGGGCACACTGGGTTAAAATCACGGTGTTTTCAGTGCTGCGTTCCTTTCTGGAGAATCTGCTTCCTCGCTCTTTCCAGCTTCTAGGTTTCCTGCAGCTTTTGGCTCATAGCCTTCTTCTTCCATCTCCAAAGCCTGCAATGAAGGACCAATTTCTTCTTATGTTACATCTCTCCAAACCTTCTGTCATTGCAAAACTCTGACTACAGCCAGAGTCAGGGTCTCCACTCTTAAGGACTCATGTGATTAGACTGGGCTCACCCAGATGATCTCCCCATCTCAAGGCTGTAAACTTGATCACATCTGCAAAGTCCTTTTCGCCATCATGGTAATATATTCACGGGTTCCCCCTGTACTGATTGTTCATGTCAGGGGAGGACTCTAACGACTTGGAGGCTAGCAAAGATCATCATTATTGCCAACCACCAGAAATAGAAGTCCAAACAAGTCTGCTCACTGCATCTTGCTATCAGAGTCACCAGGGAAAACACAACACAGTCAAGCACAGAATGGAACAACACTTTACTTACATAGCGAAGAGACAGAGCAAGGTCAGCTTTAATATGAGGGTCAGTCCCCCATGTCTAGCAGGTCCCCACAGCAGCTATGCACACCCCTCTCATGCCACAGTAGGAGGACCACAACCCCTTTCCCGTGGGGTCTGAAATACTGGAAGCTGGGAGCATGCCTGAGGGTCACTGATGCATGTGCTTAAGCAGAACAAAGGAATACACATTATGAAACAGGGAAATAGATTCCCACATAAGGCAATAAGCCTGGCACAGACTGTGTGGGTTCTTTATCTCTTGGTAAGGATGTGTTCCAGGCACAAGGCCCATTCTTATCTGACCAAGCAGGGGCTGAAAGACTGTGCACACGAGACTGCCTTTCTCAAGAATCCACCCCAAATCTACTGAAACAATAGATAAAGCATACCAAATCTGGTAGGACCCTAGTCTACCTCAAATTTGGAAGCATAACTGGGTCCAGTGGGTTCCCTGAACAACCTGTGCAGATGCAGTTCACTGGCAGATACTTTCTATCCTTTCGAGAGAGCACTTTACCAGGTTCACTAAGAGGACTACACGAAGGAGTATGACCAGGCCTCCCTGGAGCCTGGTCCTCAACTAGGAACCCCAAATGCCAGGGCTGAGCCAACTGAAGAGGTCAAAGAATGAGTCTAGGCATGACACCTAAAACAGGAGCAAAAAAAAAAAAAAAAAAAAAAAGCAAAAGTAAACCCTACAGAATTCAAACCTGCCAGTCCACAACCACAAAAATAATTCCAAGAAATAAATGTCTTTATGTGTGGAAAAAAAGAGCTAGGGCAAGGTTGAAGATAAGGCTCATCTCCTACGTGAGGCTGCTCCTTCAAGACTAGGAAAGGGCTGTTTTATGTAATAGATAGAAAAAACACAGAGTAGCAAGATGAGGAAACAGAGGAATATGTTCTAAAGGAGAAACAAGATAAAACCTCGGGTCGGGGCGGGGGGACCCAGTAAAAAGGAGATAAGTAATTTACCTGATAAAGAGTTTAAAGTAATAGTCATAAAGATGATCAGCAAACTTGGGAGAAGAATGGATGAACATAATGAAAACCTCAACAAAGACATAGAAAATATAAGAAAGTACCAAACAGAAGTCATAGAGCTGAAGAATGCAATAACTGAACCGAAAAAGACCCTAGAGGCATTCCACAGCAGATTCTTTTTCTGGAGCTCATAGTCCTTTGCTCCCTCTGGTGTTTATCTGTGGTGTTGCAGGTTCTGTGGAGCTGCAACAAGCTGCCAAACTCTCCAGTGTTCTCTGTGGCCCCAGGCCTCCGAAGTATGATGGTCCCTTGTCAGTGCTCGTAATCACGTGAGACAGAAACTAGTCCCTTGGGCAGCCTCCCCTGCAACCCCCGAAAACCAAAATGTTGGGCATATGTTCCATTCTTTCCTTTCCTTCCCAAGAGGGAGACAATAATTTGGGCATTTTCTCCTGATCTTACTGGGCTCTGTCAGCTTGGAGGAAAGTCTACAGTGGGTAGAATGCAATGGTTTTATTTATTCATTTCAATGTAGCCATTCTTGGCTTTGCAGTACTTGGGGTACTGCAACTTCTCAACTGGTTTCTGGGGCTCTCATAAAAGCTTTTTGGACCATATATTGATGTTAAGTTGGTGTCTCTGTCAGGGAACAAGGCTTTCTATTTTGCCATCTTGCTGATGTCACCCCTTGCCAGCATTATAATTTAAAGCTCTAGAATTTATATTTGCTATTCATTTGAGGAGGCTGCTTCTGATGGTAATATAATCTGGGGAGGTTTTGTTACTTTCTTCTATGTGGATTTCATTTTAAGCAATAAGTTAATGCTCTTTAGTATTCAAACATTTCTAACTCTTGACTATGCCTCCATCAGTTCCTTTCTGCTGATTATCAGGGATGGTCATCTGACTGAACACTGGCATGTTCATTGACAATTGTGATAACTTCTATCTACAGGAGAGGAGGTTGGGTGTGGGATCTACAATGAAAAACTGAACACATACTACATGAGAATTTTTTACCTATTACTTCAAGATTTATAGGAAAGAAAAGATTCAAGAAGTCCAATTCATCAAAAGCTGGACATATAAAAAGAAATCCATAGCCAGTTACATCATAGTGAAACTGTAAAAGAAAAAGACGAGAGCAAGAAGAAGGAGGAGGAGGAGGGGGGAGGGGGATGAGGGGAGAGGGGGAGGGGGAAAAAGAAAGGATCACAATGGCCCTAGAGACTAATGATAATCCTCAAAAAATAGAAAAGAGACTGCCTGCAAAGGCGACACTGTTAGCTACAAAATAGCTTATTAGAATTTTCAAATTGAAGAAATAAAATTACTCTTCAACTAAAATTTTATTTAGTGAATCTATTTTTGAAAAACATTAGTGACATAAAGATACCAGAAGACAAAAGAAAATTTGAGAGTTTATCCCACAAGTGATCCTCAATAAAGGAGATCTCAAGAATATACTATAGAAAGAAGGAAATTTTCACAGATATATTCTTCAGCAAATATTTTCAGAGACATTGTTCTGGACTTTTTGGACCAATCAGTAAACAAAAATGACAAAGAATTTACATTCTATTAGATTTGCAATGCAAATCATGGTGAGAAAACGCATAGACAAGTATCAAGGAGAACTGCCTATTGCTGGTTGTTCAACCCAAGTGTAGTGCAGAAGGCATCCACTTAATTAAGAAGGGGGCTGCAAGCACAGTGTCGGAGCCCCAGTGAGATGAAGAGGGTAGCTCAGCATGAGGTGTTGGAGCCTAATTAGCAGGAGGGATGTGTCTGTGGGAAGCAGGAGCCCAGCCAGTGGCGTCAGATCCTGAGCAGGGTGAGGAGAGCATCCGTACAGTACAAAGAAATGGCAATGGAAATAGAATTTATGAAAAGGATTTTGGAGTGAGCTGTTGGTATGCTATTATTTCTGCACATTCCCTACACATGATGCAGATTGCGGTGTCTCTGCCCTTTTACTAAATCTGCACAAGAGAGGTGTCAGCAAGGCCAGTCAATGGCATCAAAATATGGGAGACATGGTGGAGAGGGGCATGGGTAATATAAAGGCAAGAGATGGGCAGCTTGACTGCCTGAAGTTGCTCTTTTCTTGGGATTGGCCTGTAGTTCCAGAGCTTATCAGGGACAACCAGGCATGGGCATTTCCCACAAAACATGTGTGGGAAGCAGGAGAGAGGGAGCAATGTCAAGGGACCAACTTAAAGCCAGTACAAGTGGGCTGAGTGGAGAAAAGAAAGCAGCTTAGGAAAAAAGAAGCAGGAGAAACTTTGAGTTTCACAGCTGCTGAAAAGGAAGTCACAAGGAAGGAAGTGGAGGAGAATACGTCATCATCAGGGGAAATGCAAAAGAGAACCCACAATCTTGTGTGTTGTTCAAAGAAGAATTATTCATATTTAAAATCTGAACAACCAGAGAGGGTCACACTAATGACATCACCATTTAAGTAAGAATTTTATTGTACCCCCATCCCCTTAATCTCACCTCTCTCTGCCTTAATTCATCCCTCCACTACACTCAAACTTGGAAGGGTCAAAGCCTTAGTTAACAAGATGGCAGGGGAAGGGTAGGAGTTCAGGGAAGCAAAGAGAGATGAAAGATTTTCCCTAGCAGTTATTCAAGTAGCCGTGACTCAACATCCCCAGTGGGTGAAGGGAGAAGTTTTATCTTTATGTCAAGTTTGCATTTTAGAGTGTTACATGGAGCTTAACACTTTAATTTTGGGACTGAGATGGTATTAGTCAGGATAAGTCATAAAACTTCATATGGAGGTAGGAAAAGAATGCATCCAGTGAATAAAAATAAAATGATAATGGAAGACCTAAATATATCTTCTGTATTATTCTATCCCAGAGATTGGTCATTTTCATGTCACAGAATTTGGAGAGGTCCAATTGATAAAGTTATATGGCTATCCATTAATCAGTTTTGTTATTATTACTATCATACCAAAAAATGACATCTCAGATATCTAAGAGGCAGTGCTCCATTTGGGTTATTCTAAACACATGGCAGATACAACAATGTTTATAATGTAAAGCTACTTGACATTTTCAATTTCTGAGTATTGGTGTAAATATAATTTTTGTTTAGAGATGTCAAATAAAATAAAAAGCCATGAATTTCATGTGTCCCAACTACTTGCACTTTTGGAATAATATCTTGTTCTAGCCAATAACTCCCACTTATTTGTCTTTAACATGCCACAACATAAAAACTGTTTAAAACTAGAGCAGGAAGTAGATAATTCCTGGTCTATTGTCAGCTGTTCACTATTTGCATTTGTGCTATATATTTTGAGACACAAATGTGTATTTTTTCTCATCTTATATCCCTATTCAAATTTAAATAGAGATGTGTAGCAATGTAGAAAGTAGTTATAGCCAGGATCCCCACAACCATCACCCCAAAGATCTAAGAGGGTCTGAAAATGATCTGAAGAGAAATGTAGCATGGAAGAAGAGGTTTTGTAAAAGAAGCATAATGGACTAGACTTTGAAACAAGAGTGAAAGAACTTCCCTAATTAAGAGAAAATGATTCACCCAATTATGGAGGAAGAGAAGAACATCCCAAGTACCTACAAGCATTTTGACATGCAGACCCGTTACTGGCATTGACCAAGACAAATGACAAGAGTTCACCAACGAAAGAGTTCATTAGAAAAGATACTCTTAACATTAGAAAAACTCCTGAGACTATGGCATAAATCATCCCATGACATGGATGCTACAGAGCTTCCAGGTAAAGGAACCAGGTAGGTAGAAACAGAAACAGGGTTAGCATTACTTTCCTCCCTCTTTTCCTGGGACCTGCATTGGATCCTGTAAGCTTGGCAAGAACCTGAGTGAATAAGAAGATAACAAATGACTACCTTCAGAATCAGGACTCAGAGTCAGGAATTTCTTTAGGCAATATAAATATTGGGTTGGCCAAAAAGTTCATTTGGTTTTCCGTAAGATGTCTCTAGTAGCGCTTAGTTGTCTTTAACTTCATTCGAAACAATTTTGTTAGATTGTATTGTGACAGTTGTCTTATCAGTGTGCATTTAAAGAAAAACTTATCAAAACTGGTGAATTTTGGTATAGCCATTTTAATATTAAAGATGGAAGAAAAAAAGCAACATTTTTGGCATATTATGCTTTATTATTTCAAGAAAGGGAAAAACGCAACTGAAACACACAAAAAAGATTTGTGCAGTGTATGAAGAAGGTGCTGTGACTGATAGAGCATGTCAAAAGTGGGTTGCGAAGCTTCATGCTGGAGATTTCTCACTGAATGATGCTCCACAGTCGGGTAGACCAGTTGAAGTTGATAGCAGTCAAACTGAGACATTAATTGAGAACAATCAACATTACACAACTCAGGAGATAGCCGACATACTCAAAATATCCAAATCAAGTGCTGAAAATCATTTGCACCAGCTTGGTTATGTCCATCGCTTTGACGTTTGGGTTCTACATAAGTTAAGTGGAAAATAACCTTCTTGACCATATTTCCTCATGCAAGTCTCTACTTAAACGTAACAAAAACGTTCTGTTTTTCAAACAAATTGTCACGGTGATGAAAAGTGGATACTGTACAATAATGTGGAATGGAAGTGATCGTGGGGCAAGCGAAATGAACCACCACCAACCACACCAAAGGCTGGTCTTCATCCAAAGAAGGTGATGTTGTGTATATGGTGGGATTGGAAGGGAGTCCTCTATTATGAGCTCCTTCCAGAAAACCAAATGATTAATTCCAACAAGTACTGCTCCCAGTTAGACCAACTGAAAGAAGCATTCGATGGAAAGCATCCAGTATTAGTCAACAGAAAATGCGTAATCTGCCATCAGGATAACACAAGACTGCATGTTTCTTTGATGACCAGGCAAAAACTGTTACAGCTTGGCTAGGAAGTTCTGATTCATCCTCATATTCACCAGACATTACACGTTTGGGTTTCCATTTATTCCTTTACAAAAATTTCTTAAGGGAAAAATTTTCAATTCCCTGGAAGATTGTAAAAGGCACCTGGAACAGTTCTTTGCTCAAAAAGATAAAAAATTTTGGGAAGATGGAATTATGAAGTTGCCTGGAAAATGGCAGAAGGTAGTGGAATAAAACAGTGAATACGTTGTTCAATAAAGTTCTTGGTGAAAATGAAAAATGTGTCTTTTATTTTTACTTAAAGACCAAAGGAAATATTTGGCCAACTCGATAATTAGTCTATGAATATGTCAGGTTTTGGAGTGTAGCTCCACTGGCTGCACTTCCTTATGGATAGAGTGACTGCTAGATGGAAGATATTAATGAAAGACAGGGCACATTCATACTGAATACCGTAACAGCAAAAACCATAAGATGGTTACTGAAAAGGAGTCATGGATTCCAGAAAAAAACAGTCAAGATCATATAAGAATGGAAGTATCAAGAATTGGCCTTAGAGAATGAAGATGAGGAGAAATCACGGATGTGTGAACCAGGCATGGAAGTGGGAATTCCTCTATGAGAAAAAGTGTATGGCCTTTCTAATTGAGGGGGCTTTAAAATACTCATGAAGGGAAGTAGTGACAGCAAAGGCTGAAAACTTGGAGTTGAAAATATAAAAAATCTGAGCATGTTATGGGCTGAATTTTGTCCCTCCAAATTCATATGTTGAAAGCCTAGCATGTGGTACCTCAGAACAGGACTGTATTTGGAGACAGGGCCTTTAAGGAGGTGGTTAGATTACAATGAGGTCATTAGAGTGGGCCCTAATCCAAACTGACTGGTGTCCTTATAAGAAGGGACAATTAGGACACAAAGAGAGAGATACTGGACATGTGCCCAGAGGAAAGACCATGTGAGGACACAGCAAGAAGGTGACCATCTGCAAGTCAAGGGGCCTGAGAAGAAACCAGACCTGCCGACACCTTGATTTTGAACTTGTAGTCTCTGAACTGTGAGAAAAATGTCTGTTGTTTAAGCTACCCAGTCTGTGGTAGGTATTTTGTTATGGCATCTCTAGCAAATTAATACAGAGCAGAAGGGTTACATTATCAAAATGAAATATTTAAGAGGCTGTTTTTAGCTGAGAGAATGAGGAAGTTTGAGAGTATGGGAACGGGGCCTTTGTTTATCCTGTCAGCTCCTGAGGTCAGGGTTGCCCAATTGCCTCTGACTCCCCAAGCCTGGCACAGAACACGTCCTCAATAATTATGAGTAGAATGAATGATGGAATGAAAAGAAAGAAGAAGATTCAAGAGAGGTTCTGTAAAAAATAATCTAGTGTAGTAGTTCTCAGGCTTTCTGGTGTCAGGACTCATCACACTCTTCAAAACTTTATAATGAAACCCAAAGATCTTTGTGAATTTTATCTGTCAATATTTATTATGTTAAGATTTAAAATGTTTATTTGATTTTTAAAGTAACATGATCAACCTATTAGATGTTATCATAAGTAATATAGTTTTATGGAAAATAACTATATAATTTTAAACTCTCTTTAATGACTGGCTTAATAGAAGACAGATTTTTATATCTGCTTCCACATTCAAAATTTGAGATATAATGTTTTGTTTCAAGCATATGAAGAAAGTTTGGCTTCATACAGATATGCTGTTAGAAAAGGAAAGAGTATTTCAATAGGCTTTTCAGGTAATTGTGGACATCTTTCTTTGATTTTACACCAATACTTGACAGGCAGTACCTTCTTTAGGGTTGGTCGTAAAGTAGAATCTGACGCCTTATTGCTGACTTTGAATGGATCTTTTACCCATGTGTGACTTGGTAACAACTTGGTTATATTGGTCCACTGAGATATATAGTTCTTCCAAATGTTGAAACGTTTCAGTATACAGTATCAAACAAACAGAAAAGAACATTCATTGATACCATCACTAATCTCATTAGAAACATCTCTAAATATTGGGAAGCTGCAAATTCATGAAGTTTCCTAAATGCTAATTTTCACTTGCAGGCTAATATTTTATCATCGCAAACAAATTCTATCAGTTATTTTCTTTGAAGTGACAGGCTGAATTTTTTTATTCTTGAGAAAATGCCTGAATATGTCATAGCTTTGTCTGTTACTTCTTTCAAATAAAAGTGGTGTTCCCTGAAAAAAAAAAAAAAAAAAAACAAACCCATAACTAGAACAGTTCACAACTCAAAAGTCACCCAAGTGCTTTTCTTAGAGATAATCGTTCTACTGTGGTGCACAGCTGAAGGGCTTTTTCTGCACTTCTCATTTATTCACACAAATTATTAAAAAGACATGTACTTAAGGGTGAGAGTTAGTAAATATTTTTTACTGCTCCATCAAGGATATTCTTAAGTAAAATACTTTTTTCTTTCTGAGTGTGTGTCAGATAGACACAGTGGTTGCTAGCACAGCTTGATGTCACCGCCTTGATCCATAGCAGGCACCAGAAGCTTTATGCGCTGCTGTTTTTGCACCATCGGATTTTTTTTTCATAGCAAATAAAGCCTTGATAATTATGAAAAAATTGTTGGCCTCACAGATAACGCTGAAAGTGTCTCAGAACTCCCATGGGTCTGGACACCACACTTTGAGAACTGACAGTCTAAGGTATTTGTCAGGATTTGAGGGACAAAAGGTCAAGACTGTCTTGGAAGTTTTGAACTCAGGTGCCAGGCACATGGCAGGCTGTGAATTAATGTCTGTTGAATGGACTGAAGAGTTCACAATTCTCTAAATATTTGTGTAACGAGTGAATGTGGTGATGTGGGGAAGAATGGTGGAAAGAACATAATCTAGAGTGAAGAAAGCACACTTTTTGGAATCAGCAAAATCTGCTTTCAACATCTGGCTTTGCCATTTAGCAGCTGTGAATCTGATTCTACTGAGCCTCAGTTTCACCAGTAAAATGTGGATAATGATATATAGATTTATGGCAAAAAATTAAATTGGACTAAATGAAATTGAATGAATAGAATCTTTAATAGGATTTTTGGTACATAGAAGTGAAGAAAACATGCAGACTTACAAAGTCAGTTTGTGATATACTGAGGGGAACATCTCAGGCAACATAGGTGGAAATGTAGGTTTAAATTAAGACACGTAAGTGTAGACTGCAGATATGTTTGGGAGCTATGCATTCATCCAACTACTATTTGGTGAGAGTCTACTATTCCAACAGAGGAGACTATGGATGGTAAAAAATCGACTGATAACTGAGGGAACGACAATCCAGTTGATTAGAAAATAAGGACAGCATCAACCAGAGGTCAGGCACAATTGTTCAGTGGATACACTAGTTTCCAGGTATGAAGCTCTCTGGAGCGCGGGGCTAGAAAGGAATCTAGGTATTTGGAAATATCTTGGATAACCAGTAACTCTGGACCAAGAAAACTGAAAATCCAGAAAGTAGTCCGTTTCGAAGGAAAGAAATTAGATAATTCCTTTATAGTCTGGCAAAATATGCTACATCAGCGCCTTCTTAGCGCAGTGGGCAGCGCGTCAGTCTCATAATCTGAAGGTCCTGAGTTCGAGCCTCAGAGAAGGCAGCCTTCTTTTTCTTCGGCGTGTTCGTTTTCTTTGTTTTTGCACTAATTTACCTATGGGACGTAGTTTCTTCTGCTCTGAAGTATCAAGAAGTGAGATTGTATCAGAGCCAGAGTTTTTCTACAATAACCGTTCGGGTCCCCAGCAGACGTGCGCTCGCCGCTCCGCGCAATGGCTGTTTCCCGAGGGGTTCTGGAGACGCTCTGCCTTGAGGGCGGTGACGCTTGGGACTCCAGACTAGTCCTGAAAAACCACGCGGGGCATAAAACTTCTAGTGCCGAAATAACCACGTGCTCAAAATAGCCAATAGCGCAGAAATTGTACTTCACTAACTTCGCTGGCTGGTGCCTGCAGGGTCCTCCTCGCCCGCGGTCTTCGGCTGTGCATCTCCTTGCCCAAGATCTTGGTCGGTAACAGCAACTTCCCAGA
Organism: Mesoplodon densirostris; assembly: GCF_025265405.1. Taxonomy (NCBI): domain Eukaryota; kingdom Metazoa; phylum Chordata; class Mammalia; order Artiodactyla; family Ziphiidae; genus Mesoplodon; species Mesoplodon densirostris. The sequence continues at coordinate 21,962,629 of NC_082670.1, forward strand.
TGACTACAGCTCAATACAGATATAGAAAACATTGACTTTTTGGGGGGGGGGGCAGTGTCTTAAACAATTTTTTTATGAGCCCGTAGAAGACAGGGAAATATTGGAAATATTGGAAGTGTAGTAAATCGGATCTTTCTGATTTTTTTCCTCGTATGGTTCCACACATGACAGGGCTGGCGATGTCTTAACTGACACTCCAACTTTGTAGCCGGTGGAGGAAAACAGTGGAAGAGAGATGGGGTATCTCTCGGAGCAGGCAGAGATAGATGCTCAAAGAGGAAGAAGGTCTGTGCGAGGCTGGGCTGGTCATTTTCCATCACAGCATTGCGCGGTGCTGTATGTCGGGTGGGTCCTCATCCCCGTGTTATAGAAGCCGAGAGAAGTTAATTTTAATGGTGAAAAGTTAATTAAATGGCCAATGACGGGGACCTAGAGAAGCTAGATTACGAGAGAACTTGCGCGTCTAAGGTCTCCTAGTAGATGCCGGTTGGGGAGGGGATGGCAAAGAGCCAGAGGGTCGGGCAAAAGAAGGTTCTGACGCCCAGTGGAATTTATAGAAAATGAATTCATGCAGGAGGAGGGGGAAGAAAGAGAGTGTTGGGAAGTCTGTCCTTAACGAGATGCTTACCCATCTGCCTAGGACCCCATGATTACCGTCCCTGCCTCTGTATTTCAACTGTAACGCCGGTCCTGAGCAATAACTTTAGAAACCCTTCAAAATCATTAAAGGAAACAAAGAGGCCATTCTCATGTGCTACACACAAAACCTGGATAGTTTTTCCTCTTTTGCTTTAGAGGTTCCTGGAGATAGACATAGATATGCAAAAACTTCACAGCAGAGAATACTGAGAAGCAATTCCGTCAGCATATTTATTTTTAATACAGTCTGACATGTCTAGACTGTAAGAATTATTAAAAAATAAACATACTGGGGGTGGTGGTGGGATGAATTGGGAGATTGGGACTGACATATATACACTAATATGTATAAAATGGATAAATAATAAAAAATAAATATACTGACTATAAGAAACTCACGTAATATAGTTACTAATAAGTTTGCATACAGATTTACTATTTAGTAATTTATTAATTGTTTGTTTCCCTTTTTTTTTTTTTTTTTTTTGTGTGTGTGTGGTTCAGGCCTCTCACTGTTGTGGCCTTTCCCGTTGCAGAGCACAGGCTCCAGACACGCAGGCTCAGCGGCCATGGCTCACGGGCCCAGCCGCTCCGCGGCATGTGGGATTTTCTCGGACCGTGGCACGAACACGTGTCCCCTGTATCGGCAGGCGGACCCTCAACCACTGCGCCACCAGGGAAGCCCTGTCCCATTGTTTTTCATATTTCTTTGTTCCTCTTACTTCCTACTTTCATTTGACTTATTTAAACATTGTTAGTAGGTGGTCTAGTGATTACCCTATACATCCTTAACATCTCACAGCATACTTAGAATCAATAAATTACCATTCAAATTGAGTATAGAAACCTATACCAACATTATGTACCTTTGCCATAAGCCCTTTTGTTATGTATATAGTACATGTAGGTATAATGAAACTCTATGAGACAATGTTGTAATTTTCACTTTCAATCATCAAACATACTTTAAAGAACTCAAGAGAATAAGTCTGTCATTTTTACCCAGATCTTTCCTAGCTTTGCTATTGTTCAATCATGCTGTTCCAAGTGTCCTTCTGTTATCATTTTTCTTGTCTCACACTTTACTTTTTTTCTAGCACTTCTGCTGGCAATGGATTATCTCAGTTTACCTTCAAATCAAAATGTATTTTTCACCTCTTTGTCTGAACAATATTTTCGCTATATCAGCATTCTGGTCTATTCTTTCAACATTTAAAAAAGTCATGTCATTTCTTTATGGCCTCTGTGGTTCTGATGAGAACAGATAGAAGTTTCCCTTTAGTTTTCCTCAGGTTGCTTTCAAGAAGTTTTTATTTTTTCCCTTTGGTTTTCAGCAGTTTAATAGTAATATGTCTGGGTGTGGATTTATAGGAGTATATCCTGCTTCAAGTTTACTGAACGTTTTGAATCTGGTTTAGGTCTTTTGCCAAATTTGGAAAGTTTTCCAATTTGGAAATTCAAAAAAAATTTCCCCCTTTTTCAAGGTCCTCTCTCTCCTCTTGTTTTATGTCTCCAATGATGTGAATATAAGATCTTTGTTATTTTCCAATTTGTCCCTGAAGCACCAGCCATCTTTTAAAATATACTTTTCACTCTGTCGTTTAGACTGGATAGTTACTATTGTCTATCTTCACATTCACTGACTTTTTCTCAGTCATTGTCTGCTATTAGGACAATCCATTGAGGCATTGTTGTTTATAATTTTGGTTAATACATTTTCAGTTCTGAAGTTTCAATTTGGACTTATATGTCCCATTTTTTTGCTAAGACTTTCTAACATTCAATTCATTTCAAACAGTTCTCACCCCTAATTCTCAGAGCACTGAATAAACACTACTTCAAAGTATTTATTAGAAGATTTCAACATCTGTGTCATCTCAGTATTGATATCTGTTGATTCTCTTTTCCAAGTCAGTTAACCAATTTTCCTAGTTCTTCATTTGCTGAATAATGTTGGATTATAACCTGGCCATTTTTGCATCAGACTTTGTGTCTTGTTCAAATTTTATGGAGAATATTGCTACTTTTGTTTTTGCAGTCAATTAACTGCCTTGTGTTAAAGTTCCAAGTACCGACCAGCCTTCTGTGTGCTGTGGTTTCATAGTCCAATCCATTTCCAAAGCCTTTCTGACGCTATTTGGAGATCTCTGGAGTGTGTGCAATCCAGTGACCAATGTGGACTTGGGCAGTGCGCTATCACTTCAGTTCTCAAAGTTTATGTTGTTTAGGACCTGAGTCACTTATACATAGATCGTGGGTTCATCCAGAAGCTCACTAATAACTTCACGTGTTTGCTTTCCACAGTGTCTTTCTTGATATATTCTGGTTACTTGGGGCACTCAGTTTCAGTCCCTGATGAGAAAGCTGCGGCTTTATTGAACCCCGCTCTGTCCTGAGCTTCTCAGGACTGTGCCGCCTTATGGCCAAGTTGCAGGAAGAAACAGGAATAAACAGACGCATTGGGCATATCCCTTGAGATGACCAGCTATTCTGAAGAAACAGAATTCAAATTATAGGTTGAAAATGTCTGTACATACCGAAGGCCAGTAGATCCAAGACTGGCGCTCCTCGGTAGAAAGAGTAAAACCTGGAGGATGTGGGCATCGATCCCACTACCTCTCGCATGCTAACCGAGCGCTCTACCACTTGGGCTAACCCCCCTACACCAATCTCTCTCTCTCTCTCTCTCTCTCTCTCTCTCTCTCGCTCTACCACTTGGGCTAACCCCCCTACACCAATCTCTCTCTCTCTCTCTCTCTCTCTCTCTCTCTCTCGCTCTACCACTTGGGCTAACCCCCCTACACCAATCTCTCTCTCTCTCTCTCTCTCTCTCTCTCTCTCTCTCCCTCTCCCTCTCTCTCTCTCTCCCCCCTCCCCCTCCCCCCCTCCCCCTCTCCCCACTTCTTCCTTCAGTTTTTCAGAGTACTTCATTATTCGCTCTTTTGGGAGGCCCAAACATCAGGAAATGTCAAGGCTATTAATGCGAAACCAGAATTTAGACTAAGGGCACATCTTCTCAAAGATGCCCCAAAGCAAGAGCGCGGTTGGTACCTATTCCTCTGCTAAGAAAAGAAAGTAGCCATGGGAAAAGTTTGATACCCCAAAAGTTCACTTTTCAGATTTTCTGGGACAGAAGAGAACACGTCTCACTTGAGAGGAGTCACCCAGAACAGTTGGCTAATGCGACAAGACTATCTCAGGATGATTATCTGTGTCTTGAAAAGGAGACCGAAACAACAAACCAAAAGAAGTTGGGTGATCACTTGTTCCTTTTAGGGCAGGTGGTACACTGATTTTTCCCAGATGGTGGAAGGCAAAAGAAACACCAGTTGTTTCCGCTCGGTTTCGAACCGAGGACCTCTCGCGTGTTAGGCGAGCGTGATAACCACTACACTACGGAAACTCATGCTGTGTCTTTTTCCCGGCGTATTTATTCAATTCTTTCTGAGGCGGGTCATGAAAGGTTTCACATCTACACCGTGTGAGAGAATAACCCAAAACTACAAACTATTACAAGCAGGACCCATCGGAAATAAGAAGCGAGATCATATCAGAGAGAAGAAATAAAATATGGACATTGAGGGGTGAAGATGAAGAGTGAACAGGGTGGAAGGAACAGGCATGGGGGTAGGAATTCCTGTGTTCAGAAATTACCTGTTTAGTTGGAGTAGAGTGGAGTGTGTGTGTAAAATAGACATGGAGGGAAACAGTGAATGAAATGCCTGGACACATGAAGATACATTGGGGAGAAAATGGTGGAGGCTTAAGAACCTTTGAAAAAAAATCCAGGCACATGGCTTTAAAATCAAAACATTTTATGAAACGCTTTTATTTTGAATGCCAAATAGGTAGGAAACGGAGAAACTAGAATTAGAGAGAGAGAAAAAGAAGTTATAAGATATTAAAGAATCGAGGTTTATTCTTTTAGCTCCTGAGATTAGCAGTAACATGAGTCTTTCTGCATCTCCAGCCCAGTACGCTGTCTGGTACAGAATACATTCTCCATAAACATAGAATGGATAAAGTCATAGATGCATGAGAGGAAAGAGAAAGATTCTGGAGAGGCTGTCCAGGAAGGATCTACAGTATTTGAGTACGTGTCAAGACACTGGATGTAGAGATTTTGAGGGAGAAGACAGTGTCGAAGCCATGTATAGAATACTTGAACCTGGGTGGTAGACACAAGCGATTTTGAATTAATATCTGATGCATGGAAGATTAAATCCACCCATTTATAAGTATTTGTTTTAATAATGAATTAATGAATGCATTGGTCTGGAGAAAAAGTGATAAGACTATGCACAGGGCTAAAGGAAAAGCCTACATTTTAATATAGGAGAAAAAAAATCAGTTTTCCACCTCTGGTTTTGCTCCATACATCCATTCGAACTGAGAAAAAAATGGTTCAACTAATCTGGGCTTCAGTTTTATCTGTAAAGTGGGAATAATGATATTTGGATGAACTGCAAAGCCTAAATCAAACAACTTGCATAAAATTAATAAACATTTAGTACAATTTTTAGCATATGGTGCTGAAAAAAGATTTTTTTTTCATTCTTTCGTAGCCTGTATTCCAAGTCCCCAGTGGTGGTCATCCTTCTCTCAAAGGCTCAGAGAGGCAACAAATGGAAAGAGGTAATTCCCTCGTAACCACTGTGGTGCTTTCTCCAGCCTGAAGATGCCTCCCTTCCTTGAGCCCTTAAGGGGAAGAAACAGCACGGTCTGATCTTCAGGAAGCAATCTCTAGACAAGCTAACTTTCAGAAATCCATCTCTAGGTGTCATTTTGGTAACATGTGTATAAGAAGTAAAACAGAACATCACTTCTTTTTCACACTTTAAAAGAAAATCAACTGGGCAAAGTTGGAATCCTACAACCCATAATCATATATGTCACCATACTGTCACTGGTTCCCCAAAGAATAAAGTGGTTTCAAGATATTTTATTATCCTGAAAAGGCTACTACACTGTCTATACTGTCAGCATTCCAGATGTGACCACTGTCTCCGCTTTCTCCCTCCAGCTTCCAAGCTCAAGAATGTCAAAGAGTTATAGTTTACCTAGTGTAAGAACCCTCACAAACCTCATTAATCAAATCCTCAAGGTCCTTGGATCCTGCCACTCTAGAAGAAGGAGAAGATGGAGGGATATAGCTCCATGAGGAAGGGAATTTGGGGGGTTTATTCACTCTTGAATCACTGCACTGAGAAGAGTACACTAACAAGAATTATTTGGTGCATGATTAAAAGAATAAATGATTTTACGCATCCTCATTGCTTAACTGCTCTTAGGCGACCTTCACAGCACCAATCTGGAAGAGAAATTTCCCTGGCTTCTTCCATCAGAGGGAGAAGAAAACACAAAAATATGATATAGCTTGTATTTTCTGGTGTGATCTAAATTACTTCACCAATGATTTTACAGAAGTTACGAGGAAGTGCAACAAACTTGAAATCTGGTTTCACTCTCCTGAGCAAAAGTTGGATCATTTATCAAAGCTTATCTGACAGCATTTGATCATTTTACTTTGTTCTTTTGTTTGTTTGTTTTTTGTTTTGGTGCAGTCTACATACCTTTTCTTTTTAGCAACATAAGACAGGTGAACTACCCTGTCCTCTCTTAGGCTCGAACTCAGGACCATCATATTATGAGACTGACACACTGCCAACTGTACTAAGAAGGAACACGGGCTTAAATTCCCACATTCTACTTGAAATATGAAATAATATTTTCCAGGCATGTCTATCAGTTTCCAGCCTTTAAAGAATGTAATCAATGTTCTTTGAAAATCATTCCTTATAAGCACCTAAGCACCTGACAGATTCTACATTCTGAAACGGAGGAGCCCACACCTTTCCAGCATAGACCCAGAGGTCTTGGACACTCTGGACAGCAAGACCAGGAAAAATCATACCTGTCTTTTGCTGCTCTTTTCCCCTCTTGTGTTCCAGAGATTTGCCTCTTCCCTCCCTCAGAGATCCCAGCCCCTCTTACACTTTCCTTGGTACCTTATGTTAAAAAGAAACTTAGGAGGTACCCAGTTAATATTAGTTCACTGACTGAGTGAATGAATACTTCTCAAATTTGTCTACAGTTCATACTTCTGTCTCATTCTACATCTCCACTTGTATTGACACAACTGGAGACATTCTCTTTACAAAAACCACAAACTGAGCTTAACAAAAAACCTCCCTGTTTTTTTTTTCAGCCTTTTGTGCCATTAATTAGACTAAGAGATTTATGGAGATTATTTTGTATATTCCAAATGAATTTTGACAACAACTATGTATCATAATTTGCATGTTCCAGATATGTTGGCAGCTCAGAGAAGTTAAGTAATATTTCTTCTAAGCAGTAAAGCCTGAATTGAGAAACACATTATTAGATTCTAAATTCTGATCTTTTTTTTTCTGCTCCAGCTCACGATCTCTCGGCCTGTTCTTCACCACAGTAGCCCATTGATGTATTCCTTAACTATCTAATTCCCAGCCTCCACTGTGCTGGCCTTTCGGGCTTAGCCTTCCAAGTCAACTTTGGCCCATTCTCTTCCTTCAAAACCCACATCCCTGAACATTATCAACAAATCTGAACATTATTTCATGAAGCTCTCTTGAATCTATCCCTTTCTTTCCATTCAGTCAGTACATATTCACTGGGGAGCTGCTCTGTGCAGGGCAGTAGGCTCAGGTGGTTCAGAAGGAATCTGACCACCCAGACCTCTGGAGCTAGAAAGATATATAGAGACAAGGGACAATCCACTTCCGGTTTCACACTTTCAGTCTCCCTGGCATTTACAGCTAGATAACGTTTTTAAAAATATTTATTTTCATAATGTCCCTCGACTTCACTCTGGCCATTATTGATTTCTTAGTTTTGATATGATCTTGCTTTTCTCTCAACTCTTTGGCCCTTCTTTCTACCTACATTGCGATTTTGCTCTATAAGGTCAATTAGATCCATTGGTGGACGGTATTGTTTAGTTAACTACTAGATCTGACATTAATGAGAGAGAAATGTTGACATCTACAATGATAACTGTGGATTCCTCTATTTTTCTTTTCAAGTTTATCAGCTTCGGTTTATGAATTTTGAAGCTTGGTGGTCAGGGGCATATACACTTAGGATAGTTTATTTCATTGGTGAGCTGACACCTTACCATTATGTAACTTCTCACTTAATAACTGGAAATTTGAAATCCACTGTGTCTGATATTAATATATCCACTTCGGCTCTTTTTGATTAATGCTTGTGTGGTGTCTCTTTTCCCATTCTTTACTATCAATCTCCTGTGTAACTTTAATCTTGTTTATAACATTTAATCTCACATATTAACATCTTTGAAAAGAGTTCCTTAAGGTCAGCATATTTATTTTTAGTATATTCTGACAATCTCTGATTTTTATGGATGTGTCTAGAAGATGTATATTTAATGTTATTATTGATAAATTTGCATATAGATTTACTATTTAATAGTTTATTAATGGTTTGTTCCCTTATTTTTTATTCTTTGTTTCTTTTCCTACCTTCTTTCAGCTTATTTAAACATTGTCCGTAGCTGCTCTAGTGATTACTCTGTACATCCTTAATACTTCACAGTATATTTAGAATCAATAAATTACTCTTCAAGTTGAATTTAGAAAACTCACTGCCATTTAGTCCCTTTACCATAATCATTTTATGTCATGTATATAGTACATGTAGATACAATGAAAACTCCATGGGACAATGTTGTACTTTTCACTTTCAAACATTAAACATCCTTCAAAGAAGTCAAGAGAAACATAATTGTCTATCCTATTCACCCTGATATTTCCTTCTCTGCTATTGTTCTGATGAGAATGGAGTCATCATAGTTCAGGCATATAAAAATGGAGACATCTGCCATTGAAAATCTGGTCTCAGACACCTCCTTACATCAGTGAGAACTTGAATTTTCTTTGAACTTTGCCAAACCCAAGGATGCCATTTGCCCTGTTGAGAACAACATAACCAGCTGCAATTTTATGGTCTCAAGGTCCCCCCTTGTAACTATGTAACCATTGCAGACCCCAACCAAACCTTGCTTAGCCAGTTCTCAAAGTCTATGGTATGTTGTTTAGGATCAGAGCCATTTATTCACAACTCACAGGTGCATCCAGAAGTTCACTAATAACTTCATGTGTTTGCTTTCCTGATATTTTCTGGTTACTTGAGGTTCCTGGTTTCAATCAGTGACAGGAAAGCTGGGGCTTTATTGACCCCGCTCTGCTCTGCATTTCTCAGACTCTGCCGCCTTGCTGCCAAGTAGCAGGAAGAAACAGGAATAAAAAGAGGAATTGGGCATATCCCTTGAGATGACCAGCTATTCTGAAGAAACAGAAAATAAATTATAGGTTGATAGTAGAGGTACATAAAAAAGGCCAGTAGAACCAGCGCTGTCCTGTCTTGTCCTTGCCCAGAGAAGGATCTAAAGTGTCTAATTTTCTCATTTCTTTCTACAGATTGGAAGATTTGCAGTTGTCAGCTGGAGCTCCGCAGTTGAAAGAGCAAAAGCTGGAGAATGTGGGCATCGATCCCACTACCTCTCACATGCTAAGCGAGCGCTCTACCACTTGAGCTAATTCCCCATTTGCACCTTCAGTCTTTTTTCCTCAACTGTGTTAGAGTAACGTCTCCACTTCATTATTCACTCTTCTGGGTGACCCAAACTTCAGAAAATTTCAAGGTCCTTATTGTGAAACCAGGACTGGACTCAGGGCACATCTACTCAAAGATGCCCTGAGGCAAGAGCATGATTGGTACCTATTCCTCTGCTAAGGAAGGGAGGAGAGAGTGGCCGTGGGAAAAAGAAGGAGACAGAGGGAACATTTTTGGACTTCACTGTTGAAGAGAAACTGGAAATTAAGAACCTGTGTAGAAGAAAATGGTTAGAAGAAAATACATGCAAAAGGAAATAGGGTTTTAATTCTGTTCTAGTTTTCACCCAACTTTAAACTGTTCTCAGTTGTGACTGTCTTATAACGGGAGTCCTGAACATCTGTGTTCCCTTACATCTTTATTTGTTATTCACTAATTAGAAAGTAGAAGATTCTGTCTGGGAAAATTTTAAATTTTACAGCATAAATAAGTTGTCATTCATCAATAAAATTCAAAACATCGAATAAGGCATAAAGAAAGAGTAAAGTAAATCGACAGATGCAGAGATTAACATTTTGGAAGTTAATGAAATCATTTATTAAATTATTAACTGTTCAATATTTGATCTACTTATTCCTTAGCCTTACCTAATATTTTCATTTCAAGACAGAAGCCATATTTGTGCCTTAACTTCAGGCACTGAGGACCCAGTGATTTGAGCCTAAAGATCCTTATATTCTAGAGGAGAGACAGGAAATTTAAAAAGAAAAACTTCATAAGACACTTTCTGAAACAGAGAGTGTTTGTGAGGAAGGTGGCATAAATTGATGTGATGGACTGAAATCACGATAAGAGGCATTAGCTATGGGGCGGGGGTGGTCTCAGTAGCAAAGTAACATTTGATTTAGCGGCTGAATGCCAAGAAGTAGGCACCTTACCACATCTGATTCAAAATGAAAAGACGTATTAGTCAGGAGCTGAGAGGTGAAGAAAGGCCCTCTGTGGACAACTGGGAAACTAGCCCAGACAGAGCCCGGTTACCAAATACCCACAGCAGAGCCAAAATGTGAGAAATTTTCCATCTCATTTGAAGACTGTGTGACTCTGGCCTAACCAAATGTTGGGTGTGCTGAAGGAGCACCCATTCCCAGAGTCTCCAAGAGCAGCACCCATAGGATTCTTTGTGCCTGAAGACGTTTAAGATCAGGTTGAAGGTGAGGGGAGTCTTTCAGTGAAAAGCAAAGTGCAAGGGCTGTTCACAGCTCAGCATGGCAGAATCATGACCCTCTTTATCTTTCCTTCCTGTCTTTGGACCTTATCTGGTTCTGATCACTAATGTTGATAAATATATTGCCTGCATTACCTGCTGGGATCCCCCCACCCCCATTTTAAATCATATTTCAGCTGCCTGTGCAAAGAGGAAAAATCTATTTTGGATTCTATGTGTGGAAAGTAAATACCGCCTGATTGTTTCATCATTTGAGAGGTATTTCTGAAGGTGTTGATTTGAACTGTCATTGCAGGTACTACGATGTTTGGGTTGAGACAGGTGGGTAAGGAACCTCCTTAAGGAAGAGCTACCCAAAGATCCTACTCCTATTCTTCTTTATGAGTTTTCTCTAACAATTCCCTAATTTAATATTTTCTTTTTTGTTTTGTTTTTGTTTTTTATTTTTGACAATCTGGGTCTTTTTCGTCCCCTTCCGGACCCAGGAAGCTCAGAACTCACACCCACAAATTCTTTTGTACATCTTGTCTCTCTAGGTGTCCCTCAACAGCCTTCCCTCTTCCCCCAGGTCAATAGACCCCATAAATGTCAATTACAAATAGTGGAAAGGCCTTCTTTTCACCAGGATCTCTCTGTTTGGAAAACAGGGGTGGGAGGTCCACCCTCCCACTAGCCCAAAACCATGAATGTTGAGATGGAAAGGCCAGCACAGTCCAGTACAGATCATGTTCACTCCCTCCACAGCAGGTTTCCCTTCCTTGTTGTAGTACAATGACAAAGAGTATTGGTCAAAGACTGAGTCTGTGCTGTCTTCTGTGTGAAATATAAACGTATAAATTGTCATTTTTAAAGGCAATCCAATATTTCCTGGAGTTGGGTTCAGGAGAGAAGCTCTGAGGACTCAGGTGCCTGTGGAGAAGGAATGAAGGATCAAAACTGGGGAAAATAGATATCTTTCTCACTAACTCCCAGTGCCAAGAAGGCTTTGTAACATTCAACCTAATTCCCATGCTCTAACCCTCTTTTTGACCTGGGGTCATTCTAGACGTGTGCCCTAACCAGTTGTATGGGTCTAACCTGGTGCCACAAGGTTATTTCATTGCCACCAAAGAGGACCTGAGAGAGCAGAACATCAGAAATATGACTTCAGCAAAACCACAATGAAAAACTACTGTTTCTATTAAGGAGTGGGGGTGGGGGAAGTGAGATCTATAGTATTTCATCATGGGAATGATCTAACTCTGAAACCACTTCACTCTTTTGAATTGCCAGAAAGCAAGTAAAGGTCCCAGCTGAGTGGGGTGCTCAGTTGGAATTGTGGGGCTGTCTCACATGTCATGTATTTCTCTATAAAACAGAGTTGTGATTGTTAGAGATTTTGGAAATATGGCCACCTAGGAGGAGGAGGAGGGGCGACTTCTGCAGCCCTCTCACCTGCACAATTAAGCCCTCCCAACGTGGCCCAGGTTGCTGGGTAGGGCTTCATCCCTCCTCCTGTCTTCCAGAGAAAGATAGGATTGGCAGAGTAAGACACTAGGATCCTGGACAAGGATGAGGTAGCAGAGGGAAGAGGAAGAATTTTCAAGAGAAAACATTGGAAACTGGAAATCAGGGCTTTTACTCAGTCTTTAATTTTAAAGAAATGAAGGAATGGTCAGGAAATATCAACACAAAATCAAGAAAAAAACTGCTCAAACAAGAAAAGTTCAACAAAAAACACTGATGCTCCACAGGTCAGAATCCCTTCTCATCCTAAATATCTGTCAGATATTTTGAGTTTTCTAGTCACAATTTTAGTCAGATATAATGGTAAAGATTTGGGGTCTTGATTTTTTTTTTTTCATCATGAAAGAAACAAAGTTTCTTTTATTTGTTTCATTCCTAAGGTCAGTAGACAGCAGCTCTGTTGCATTTGCTTTTCAAATTGCAGACATGAAACCAAGATTGTTTCCCTCCACCGTGGACATTCTGCTCAGATTGGCTGCTTAAGCATCTTGACATCCTGAGCAGTCACCAGTATACTGAGACCCAGCATGTGACCAGACTGAAAAGCTTCCTGCTTTTCCCAGGGAACATTCATTTTTTCAAACTCATTTAGGGCTCTTTCCTTACCCAGGGACTAAGGGAAACCTTAGCCTGTTCTTTCCAAGAAGAGAACCCTAGTGGGTTCTAATCTCAATCTGTAAATCCATTCTTCAAGCCTCTAATGAGCGTCCAAAGTACAAACTCAGTGAGTGAGGGCAGCACTCCACAGGCAAAAGCAGTAGCTAATGCTTGCTAGTCATTTCCTATTGTTCTGACCCTGCACCAGTTGCTGTGAAACACCTAGAGAATTCTGGAGGTCTCATTTTCCATGTGAAGAAACATGTGAAGGATGTATCGGGTACCACTATTTATCCAGTGAAGTCTACCTGCCTTATGTGCAAAAAGCTCTTGTAACCCCCACTTGCCTGGACAGGTAAAACTGACTCTACTGACAGTGTTAGAAAAATTGGGGCGCAAGGATTTCAGCAAGCAAGAAGGAAGAAGAGACTAAAACGTATCTCAAGGTGAAAACTTTCCTGACTTTTCCCTGAAAGCTGAACCTCCACTCTCCCAGCCCCCCTGCGGCCTAATGATTACCCCACAGCAGACATCTTCTCACCTAGTTTATTATGCAGTTTTCTTATTTGCATCTTGCCTGTGTCTCCCACGCCTCTTAACTGGGATGTAGCTCTATAAGGGAGGAAAGTTTGAGGTTTTATTCATTCTTGAATCACTGCAGCTAGAGGGGTCCACTAATAAGAAATATTTGTTGCATGATTAAGAGAATAAATGATTTTACACCTCTCCATTCCTTAACTGCCAATGGCTGACCTTCCGGGCCCAAATTTGGAAGAGAACTCTCCCCTGCTTCTTCCATCAGATGGAAGGGAAGATCAAAAGTGTGATATAACTTGTGTTTTCTGGTGTAATCTAAGTGTCTTCACCAATGATTTTACTGAAGTTACTGGGAAGTGCAACAAACTTGAAATCTAACTTCACCCTTTTAAGTAAAGGCTGGCTCATTTTTCAAAAAACTGTGGAAAGATAATGACCTGCCTGCCCTCTCTGAAGCTCGAACTCAGGACCTTCAGATTATGAGACTGATGCGCTGCCTGCTGTGCTAAGAGGGCAGAGAGTGCATACTTTCCTCATTGAGAATAGAATAGGAGACAGTACTTTCCAACCACCACTATTTAATCAGTTTCTAGCTTTTAATAAATACAATCAATGGTACTTGAAAATCATTCCAATAAGCCAATGTTCCAGATCAGGAATGATGCAGTCTATGCCTTTCCGGTATTCACCTACAGATAAGATCATCTGGGTTGCTTGACTGGAGACAACGTACTGTCTTTTGTTAGTCTTGTGTTCCAGTGATGTGCTTTTTCCTGCCCTCAGAGATCTCAGTCAGTCTTACACCTTTCATGATCTCCTTTGTTGAAAGAAACATAGGAGCTGCCCAGTTAATATTATTTCACTGAGTCCTCACATTTGTCTACAGTCTGTACTTCTCTGTCTTACTCTACATCTCCATTTGTAGCTATATGACTGGAGACATTCTCCCTACAAAAACCACAAACTGAACTTAACAAAAAGCCACCTTGTTTTTTCAACCTTACGTGCTAAATCATACTAAGAGATTTATGGAGATTATTTCATGTAGTCCAGTTGAATTTTGGCAACAAAACTATGTATCATATTTTGCTCTTTCCAGATAAAATGGAGGCTCAGAGAAGTTAGGTAGTTTTTCTAAGGTCCCAGAGCTGCTAAACAGCAAAGTATGAATCGAGAAAATTTATTAGATTCCAAACTGTGAGCTCTTTCTCAGCTCCAGCTCATGATCTCTCTGTCTGTTCTTCTCCACAGTAGCCCATTCATCCACACACCACCTGTCTAATTCCCAACCTCTGTGCTGGACTTCTGGGCTTAGACTTCCAAGTCAACTTTGGCTCATTCTCCTCCTTCAAAACCTACATCAAATGACTTGCCAAATACTGAACATTATTCATGTGCAGCTTTTTTGAATCCATCACCTCCTTTCCATTCATTCAGTGCATATTCGTTAGGAGGCTGCTCTGTGCCAGGCACTGCAGTAGGCTCAGGCCACTGAGAAGGAATCTGACCACCCATACCTCAGGAGCCGAGAGGATAAATATGGACACAGAATGATCCACTTCCGGTTTCACCACTTTCAGTCTCCCTGGCATTGGTAGCTAAGTAACTCTTTCTAAAATACCAGTTTTCTGCTTCACACTGACCATTTTTGATTTCCTAATTTTGATATGATTTTGCTTTTCTATCAACTTCTTCTACCTACATTGCAATTTTACTTAATAAGGTGATTGAGATCCATGGTAGATAGTGTTTAGTTCCTTGATGTATTCCCTGATTTGTTATCTACTAGGTCTATCAGTGAAAGAGATAGGATTGTTGACATCTGCAACAATAATTGTGGATTTTTCTATTTTTCTTTTCAGTTTCATTAGCTATTGTTTATGGGTTTTGAAGCTCTGTGGTCAGAGGCATACACATTTAGGATAGTTATTTTGTTAGTGAGCTGACATCTTATAATTGTATACCTTCTCAATTAATACCTGGCAATTTTCTTTGCTTTCAAATCCACTTTGTCTTATATTAATATATCCACTTTATCTTTTTTGATTAATGCTCATGTGGGGTCTCTTTTCCCTTTCTTTTCTTTTAACCTCCTATATCTCCTTTACTCTTGAATATAGCTTTTAATCTCACATTTAACTATATTTGAAATAGGTTTCTTATAATCAGCATATTTATTTTTAATACACTGACAAACTGTGATTTTTAATTGATATATCTGGATTGCCAGAATATATTAAAAATAAATATGCTGACTATAAGAAACTCACATCATATTATTACTAATAAGTTTGCATTTACTATTTAATAATTTATTAATGGTTTGTTCCCTTTGTTTTTCATATTTCTTTGTTCCTCTTCCTTCTTACCTTCACTTGACTTATTTTTTTTTTTTTTTTGTGCGGTACGCGGGCCTCTCACTGTTGTGGCCTCTCCCGTTGCGGAGCACAGGCTCCGGACGTGCAAGCTCAGCGGCCGTGGCTCACGGGCCTAGCCACTCCGCGGCATGTGGGATCTTCCCGGACCGGGGCATGAACCTGTGTCCCCTGCATCGGCAGGAGGATTCTTAACCACTGCGCCACCAGGGAAGCCCCACTTGACTTATTTAAACATTGTTAGTAGCTGGTCTAGTGATTACCATACACATCCTTAATATTTCACAGATACTTAAAATCAATAAATTACCATTAAAGTTGAGTATAGAAACCTCACCACCATTTAGTCCCTTTACCATAACCCCTTTATGTTATGCATATAATACATATAGATACAATGAAAACTCCACCAGATAATGTAATAATTTTCACTTTCAAGCATCAAATGTACTTTAAAGAACTGAAGAGTAACATAAGAGTCTATTATATTTACCCAGTTATTTCCTTCTTTGTTATGGTTCTGATGACAAACTGAAATCATAATGGAGTAATCATAGTTCAGGCATATCAAAATAGGGTGGACGGCCACTGAGGAGCTGGTCTTAGACCACTGGTCTTAGACCACTTAGCTGGTCCCTCCACCACTGAGAATTTGAACTTTGAACTGTACCAAACCCAAGGACACCACCAGCCATATTTGGAGCAACTTCCACAGCTGCAAACGTATAGTCTCAAGGTTCCCCCTTGTAACTATGTAACCATTGCAGACCCTAACCAATTCTTGCTTAACAAGCAGTCTTACTTCTTGCCAGTTCCAATTATAATTATGGAGAAACAACTTATGTAACTAACTGTGTGGCCTTGCAGTTTTTCCCTTTAATAAGCTTCCTTCATTTTGTAGTCCAGTGGAACACGACTCATGTGCTTCTTGAATCTGTGTCTCCCAGGCTGCAGTCCCAATAAACATCCTTTTATTTCAAACAGGTTTCTGTTTCTGAAATTTTGGTTAACTGTTCCTTCATTTATGCTATTCTGTTTCCTTCTGGTATCATTTTTTCTTGTCTCACGACTTTACTCTTTTCTAGCACTTCTGTTAGCAATGAATTCTCTCAGTTTACCTCAAATGAGAATGTGTTTCTTTCACCTTTATGTCTGAAAGGTATTTTTGTTATATTTAGCTATTGGAGTGACAGGTCTTTTCTTTCAGCATTTAATAAAAGTCATGTTATTTCTTTACGGATCTTATGGTTTCTGATGAGAAATCCACAACCATTCAGATTGCAGTTTCCCTTTCATTTTCTTCTGGTGCTTTCAAGAATTTTTTTCCTCTTTTGTTTCTAGCAGTTTAATTGTCATATGTCTGGGTGTGGATTTATTTGGTTTTATGCTGCTTTAGGGTTGCTGAATGTTTTTATTCTGGTTTATATCTTTTGCCAAATTTGGGGAGTTTTCAACCATTAATATTTCCAGTGTTTCCCCCCCCCCACCTCTTTTCAAGGACCTCTTTCTCTTCCTCTGCTGGGTTTCCAATGATGTGAATATAAGAACTTTGCTATTTTCCTATTTGTCCCTAAGGCTCTGTCCATCTTTTAAAATACACTTTTCTCTATGTCATTTTGATTGAGTAGTTACTATTGTTCTATCTACACATTCACTGACTTTTTCCAGTCATCTCCTTCTCCTATTGAGACAATCCAGTGAGATGTTCTTTATAATTTTGGTTAATATATTTTTCAATTCTGAAGTTGCAATTTGGATGTATATCTTCTTATTTTTTGCTAAGACTTCCTAACATTACATTCATTTCAAAGAGTTCTCACCCCTAATTCTCAGAGCACTGAAAATATTTGTCAGAGGATTCCAACATCTGTGTCATCTCAGTATTGGTATCTGTTGATTCTCTTTTCAAGTGAATTAAGATTTTTCTTGGTTCATCATATGCTGAATAATTTTGGATTATAACCTGGCCATTTTTGTATTATATTATAAGGCTTTAT
Source organism: Mesoplodon densirostris (assembly GCF_025265405.1). NCBI lineage: Eukaryota > Metazoa > Chordata > Mammalia > Artiodactyla > Ziphiidae > Mesoplodon > Mesoplodon densirostris. The sequence continues at coordinate 21,980,124 of NC_082670.1, forward strand.
GTCTTGTGCAAAGCTCATGGGGAATATTGCCAATCTTGCTTTTGCAGGCACCTGACTGCCTTGTGTTCAAATTCCAAGTACTGAACAGCCTTCTGTGTGTTGTGGTTTCATAGTCCAATCCATTTCCAAAACCTTTCTGATGCTATTTGGAGATCTCTGGAGTGTGGGCAATCCAGTGACCAGTGTGGACTTGGGCAGTGGGCTATCACTTCAGTTCTCAAAGTCCATGGTAGGTTGTTTAGGATCAGAGCCACTTATTCACAGCTCGCGGGTGCATCCAGAAGTTCACTAATAACTTCACGTGTTTGCTTTCCACAGTGTCTTTCCTGATATTTTCTGGTTACTTGGGGCACTTGGTTTCAGTCCCTGACAAGAAAGCTGGGGCTTTACTGACCCAGCTCTGCCCTGTGCTTCTTGGGACTGTACCACCTTGCGGCTAAGTAGCAAGAAGAAGCAGGAATAAAAAGAGGAATTGGGCATATCCCTTGAGATGACCAGCTATTCTGAAAAAACAGAGAATAAATTATAGGCTGATAGTAAAGGTTCGTACCAAAGGCCAGTGAGCCAGCGATGCTCTGTCATGTCCTTGCCCAGAGCTGGGTGCAAAGTGTCTAATTTTCTCATTTCTTTCTACAGGTTGGAAGATCTGCAGTTATCAGCCAGAGCTCCTTGACTGAGAGCAAAACCTGGAGAATGCGGGCATCGATCCCACTACCTCTCACATGCTAAGCGAGCGCTCTACCACTTGAACTAATCCCCCACCTACCATTTAGTTTTTTCCCCGAGTTTTTCAGAGTCCTATCCCCATCATTCACTTGAAACCCTGACTCTACTAAGGGCAAGTCTTCTCAAAGATGCCCTGAGGCAAGAGCACGGTTGGTACCCATTCTTCTTCTAAGGAAAAGGACGGGGGGAGTAGCCATGGGAAAAGCTTGGCGTCCCAAAAGTTCACGTTTCAGATTTTCCGAGATAGAAGGGAAAACGTCCCAGTTGGGAGGAGTCACCCAGAACAGCCGGCTAACGCAACAGGACTATCTCAGGATGTTTATCTGTTTCTTAAAAAAGAAATGAAAACGACAAACCAACAAGAGTGGGATGACCACTGGTTCCTTTTAGGGGAGGCGGAGGGCTGATTTTCTCCGCATGGTGGAAGGCAAAAAAGCATCAGTTGTTTCCGCTCGGTTTCGAACCGAGGACCTCTCGCGTGTTAGGCGAATGTGATGACCACTACACCACGGAAACTCACATTTTGTGCCATTTTAAGATATTTCTCTGTTTTTACTGAGGAAGGTCATGAGGACTTACATATCTACACCGTAGGACAGAACAATAAAAAAAACAAGGTATTACAGACAAGAGCCATCGGAAATAAGACGTGAGAGCATATCATAGTGAAGGAAAAAATACGGACATTTAGGAGTGGAGATGGAGGGAACAGCGTGCACAGGGTGGAAGGAGCAGGCATGGAAGTAGGAATTCCTGTGTTCAGAAATATACCTGTTCAATTGGAGTGCTTGTGTGTGTGTGTGTGTGTGTGTGTGTGTATGTGTAAAATAGACATGGAGGGAAAGTGATTGAAAGGCCTGTACACATGAAGATACACTGGGGAGAAAACTGTGGAGGCTGAAGAACCTTTGAAAAAAATCCAGGCACAAGGCTTACATAATCAAGGTAACATTTTATGAAAGGTGGGGGAAACCAGAATTGAAGAGAACGAAAAAGAAGTTATAAAATATTAAGGGATTGAGGTTTATTCTTTTAGCTCCTGGGATTAGCAATAGCATGAGTCTTTCTGCATCTCCAGCCCAGTACACTGTCTGGTACAGAATACATTCTCCATAAACATAGAATGGATAAAGGCATAGATGCATGGGTTAGCTGCAATGCTAAATCAGACATGTTGCATAAATTAATAAAATTTTAGTACAATTTCTAGCACATGGTTCTGAGAGAGGATTTATTTCATTCCTTTTTAATCTTTCTTCACCTGTATTCCAAGTCCCCACTCCCTAAGAGAAAATCACGGAGAAATAGTTGGGATCCTACAAACTATAATCATACAAGTCACCATTTTGTCATTGGTCCCACAAACAATAAACTGTTTTCAAGACACTTGCTTACCCTGAAAAGGCTGCTACACTGTCTACATTGTCATCATTCGAACATGACTACCGTCTCCTCTTCTTTCCTGCAGCCTCTAAGCTGCGCAATGTTAAAGATTTGTGGTCTACCTGTATAAGAATTCTCACAAGCCTCCAAATCCTCAAGCTCTCTTCAGCCTAACACCTAGAAGAAGAGACGAGGGAACACTTTTGGGCTTCACTGTTGAAGAGAGAAAGAAAGTGGAAATTAGGAACCTGTGTAGAAGAAAATGTTTGGAGGAAATACATGCAAAAGGAAATAGGCTTTAAATTTGGTTCTAGTTTTCACCCAACTTCAAGCTGTTATCAGTTGTGACTGTTTTATAACAGGAGTCCTAAACATCTGTGGTCCCTTACACCTTTATTTGTTACTCACTAATTAGAAGGTAGAAAATTCTGTCTGGGAAAAATTAAAATTATGCATTATAAATAAACTGCCATTCATCAATAAAATTCAAAACATCAAATAAGTCATAAAGAAAGTGCAAAAGGAATTGAAAGATGCAGAGATTAACATTTTGGAAGTTAAGCAAATGATTTATTAAATTAGTAACTTGTATTTGATCTGCCTATTAACTCCATTTACCTATTACTTCCATTTCAAGACAGATGCCATATTTATGCCTTAACTCCAGGCACTGCGGACACAGTGATTTGAGCCTAAAGATCCTTATATTCTAGAGGAGAGACAAGAAATTTAAAAAGAAAAACTTCATAAGAAACTTTCTAAAGCACTTCATAAGACACTTTGTGAGGAAGGTGGCATAAGTTGATGTAATAGATTGAAATCACAATAAGAGTCATTAGCTATGGGGGGTGGTGTCAGTAGTAAAGTGACATGTGATTCAGGGACTGAGTACCTAGAAGTAGGCACCTTATTATTAAGTCTGATTCAAAATGAGAAGATGTATTAGGAGCTGAGAGGTGAAGAAAGGCCCTCTGTGGGCAACTGGGAAACTAGCCCAGACAGAGCCCGGTTACCAAATACCTACAACAGAGTCAAAATGTAAGACATTTTCTATCTTATTGCAAGACTGTGTGCCACTGACTTAAGCAAATGTTGGATTTGCTGAAAGCGCACCTATTCACAGAGTAGGTGGGCCTTCTTCACGGTCTCGAAGAACTTCACCCAAAGGATTCTTTGTGTCTGAAGAAGCTTAAGCTCAAGTTGAGGGAAAGGGAAGTCTCTCAGTGAAAAGCAAAGTGCAAGGGCTGTTCACAGCTCAGCATGGCAGAATCATGATGTTCTCTTTTCTCAATTTTTTTGGACCTCATCAGGATCTGATCACTAATGCTGATTAATATATTTCCTGCATTACCTCTTGGGATTCCCCCCCCCCACCCAGTTTTAAACCATATTTAAGCTGCCTGTGCAAAGAAGAAAAATTCTATCTGGGGTTGTTTGTGTGGAAATTAAATACCACCTGATTGTTTCATTTTTTGGGAGATATTTCTGAAGGTGTTGATTTGGACTGTGATGGTTGGGTTGGGACAGATGGGTAAGAAACCTTCTTAAGGAAGAACTAACGGAAGATCCTGCTCCTATTCTTCTTCCATGAGTTTTCCTAAGAATTCCTCTGGTTTCACAATTTTTTTTTCTTGTTGTTGTTGTTATTTTTGTTGTTTGCCCGTCTGGGTCTTTCTGATTCTCTCGCAGACCCAGGCTACTCAGACCTCAGAAGGACAAATTCTGCTGTATGCCTTGTCTCTCTAGCTGTCCCTCAACAGCCTTCCTTCTTTCCTCAGGCCAACTGCCCCGTAAAATTCAAGTACAAAATAGTGGAAAGGCCTTGTTTTCACCAGGATCTCTCTGTTCAGAAACAGAGGTGGGAGGTCCACCCTCCCGCTAGCCAAAAACCATGAATGTTGAGATAGAAAGGCCAGCACTGTCCAGTACAGACCATGTTCACTCCCTCACAGCTTTTTTCAGGTTTTCCTTCCTTGTCTATAGACCAATGGCACGGAACATTCGTTCCTTGAAGATTGAAACTGAGCTGAATTAGAAAAACTTCAGGCACAAGGATTTCAGCAAGCGTGAAAGGAGAGACTAAACGGCATCTTCAACACAATATCTTTCCTGACTCTTCCGCTGAAAGCTGAACGTGCCACCTCCACACTTCCGAACCCCTTTACTGCCTAATGATTACACCCCAGCACACATTTCCTCATGTGCTTATGATGCATTTTTTTCTTACTTGCTTCTTGTCCAGTTTCTCCCACTCCTCCCGACTGGGGTGTAGCTCCACGAGGAAGGGACTAACAGGAGATATTTGTTGTTGCTTGGTAAAAGATGAAAACGCCTGCCCTCTCTGAGGCTCGAACTCAGGACCTTCAGATTATGAGACTGACGCGCTGCCTACTGCGCTAAGAGGACCGATGTCCCCTACTTTTGGCTTTGAAAATAAAATATGAAATTTTATTTTCCAGGTATGTCCATCAGTTTCCAGCTTTTGAAGAATGTAGTCAATGTTACTTGTAAATCGTTCCATTTAAACCAATGCTGCACCTGAAGTGTTCCACATCCAGGAATTGTGGAGTCCACACCTTTCCAGTATACACCCAGCAACTGGACACTCTGCCTTGCAGTACCCAAGAATTGTACAGGTCTTTTGCTGCTCTTTTTCCCTCTTGTGTTCCAGCGATCTGCCTCTTCCCACCTTCGGAGATCTCAGTCACTCTTATACTTTCCTTGGTACCTTATGTTCAAAAGAAACTTTTGAACAGTGCCCAGTTAATATTAGTTTACTGACTGACTGAGTGAATGAATACAGTCCATATTTCTCTGTCTCACTCTAAATCTCCACTTGGATATACATGACTGGAGACATTATCCTTACAAAAAACACAAACTGAACTTAATAAAAAACCTCCTCGTTTGTTTCAGCCTTATAATTATACTAAGAAATTTATGGAGATGATTTCATATATTCAAATTGAATTTTGGCAACAAAAGTATGTATCATGATTTGCATTTTTCAGATATAATGGAGGCTCAGAGAAGTTAAGTAATGTTTCAAAGGTCCCAGAGCTGCTAAGCAGCAAAGTATGAATTGAGAAACAGACTTTTAGATTCCAAATTGTGATCTTTTTTCCTGCTCTAGCTCGTGATCTCACTGTCTGTTCTTCTCCACAATAGCTCATTCATCCACACTCTATCTAATTCCCAACCTCCTCTGTGCTGACCTTTTGGGCTTAGACTTCCAAGTCAATTTTGGCTCATTCTCTTCCTTCAAAATCCACATCCACTGCCCTGCCAAATACTGAACATTATTCTTGTGACGCTCTCTTGAATCTATCCCTTTCTTTCCATTCAGTCAGTTAATATTCATTGGGGAGCTGCTCTGTGCTGGGCAGTAGGCTCAGGTGATTCAGAACGAATCTGACCACACAGATCTCTGGAGCTAGAAGGATAAATATGGACAAGGAATGATCCTCTTCCAGTTTCACTACTTTCAGTCTCGTTGGCATTTGCAGCTAAATAATGCTTTTTAAAATATTTGTTTTCATAATGTCCCTCTGCTTCACTCTGACCATTTTTGATTTCTTAAGTTTTGATATGATCTTGCTTTTCTTTCAACTCTTTGGTAGAACCTCATTGTGATTTTGCTTTATAAGGTCAATTCCACCCATTGGTGCATGGCGTTATATTTTCAATGTGTTTTTTGATTTTTTTAATCTACTTGACTTATCATTAATGAGACATGTACATACCAAAGGCCAGTAGAGCCAGCGTTGCCCCGTTTTGTCCTTGCCCAGAGAAAGGTCCAAAGTGTATAGTTTTTTCATTTCTTTCTATGCTTTGGAAGATTTGCGGTTATCAACAAGAGCTCCTCAGTTGAACTGATAAAAGGCTGGAGAATGTGGGCATCGATCCCACTACCTCTCACATGCTAAGCGAGCGCTCTACCACTTGAGCTAATTCCCCACCTCCGGTTTTCTTCTTTTCCTCCCATTTTTCAGAGGACCATCTCCATCCATGTCATTCCTTCTTCTGGGGCCGGCCAGAAGGTCAGGAAAAGTCAAGGCCATTAGGCTGGAGTAAGGGCACATCCTCTCAAAGATACTCTGAGGCAAGCGCGTGGTTGGTACCTATTCCTCTGGTAAGGAAGGGAGAAAGTCGCCTTGGGAAAAGTCTGGCCGCAAAAGTACAGGTTTCAGATTTGCCAGGATGCAAGAGATCAACGTCCCAGTTGAGAGGACTCAGGCAGAACACCAGGCTAATGCGGGAGGACTATCTCAGGTTGATTACCTGTTTCTTAAGCACGAAACTAAAGCAGCAAAGGAACATAAGTGGGATGATCACTGGTTCCTTTTAGGGAGGCGGTGGGCTGAATTTTCCCGATAGTGGAAAGCAAAAGGCAGCACTTGTTTCCACTCGGTTTCGAGCCAAGGACCTCTCACGTGTTAGGCGAGCGTGATAACCACTACACCACGGAAACCTCCGCTTAGCGTTGTTTCTGAGATAGTTATTGGATTCTTGCTGAGTCGGGTCTTGAGAAGTTACATATTTACACTATATGCAAGAACAAAAATACATACTGTTACATACAAGAGCCATAGGAATTTAGAGGCGAGACGTATCAGAGTGAAGGAAAAATATATGGACATTGAAGTGTACAGATGAAGAGTGAACACAGGATGGAAGGAACAGGCATGGAGGTAGTGGATCCTGTGTTCAGAAATATACCGGTTCAGTTGGAGGGGGTGTACATGAGTGTGCGTGTGTGTAAAATAGACATGGAGGGAAACAGTGAATGAAAAGCCTGGACACATGAAGATACATTGGAGAAAACATTGTGGAGGCTTAAGAACCCTTGAAAAAATTCCACGCAGATGGCTTACATTATCAAGGTAACATTTTATGAAAGGTTTTTAATTTTGAATGCCAAATAGGTAGGAAATAGGGAAACCAGAATTGAAGAGAATGAAAAAGAAGTTATAAGATATTAAGGGATTGAGTGAGGTTTATTCTTTTAGCTCCTAAGATTAGCAATAGCATGAGTCTTTCTGCATCTCCAGCCCAGTACACTGTCTGGAACAGAATATATTCTCCATAAACATTATAGAATGGATGAAGGCATAGATGAATGAGAAGAAAGAGAAAGACTCTGGAGAGGTTGTGCAGGAAAGATCTACAGTATTTGATGATGTCTCAAGACACTGGATGTAGAGATTTGTGGGAGAAGAAGGAGTCAAGGACAATTAGAAGTCTTGAATCTGGGTGGCAGACACAGAAGTGATTTTGAATTAATGTCTGATGAATGGAAAAATGAATCCACTCATTTAAAAATATTTGTTCTATGAATGTATGAAGGAAGAAAGGAAGTGGTGTGGAGAAAAACTGCTTATGAGGCTATACCTTAAATTAAAAGAGAGCTCACATCTTTTCATACAGAAAAAAACAACTTTTCATGTCTGGTTTTGCTCCTTAGAGCTATTAGACCTGAGAAAAATGATTCAACTCCTCTGAAATTCAATTTCATCTTTCAAATAGAAATAATGATATTTGGGTTAGCTCCAAGGCTAAATCAAATGACTTACATAAAATTAATACACTTTTAGTACAATTTCTAGAATGTGTTGCAGATGTGAGGTCTACAGAAGTTACCCCACTTCCTCCTCCTATGTGCCATATTTCCAAGATCTCATAACAACCACAGCTGTTGTTATAGAGAAATACACAATGTGTGGAAGAGCTCCAAATTTCTAACTGCACCCAGAAAAGTGTATTAACAAGAAATATTTGTTACATAAGTAAAAGAATAAATGATTTTGCCCTTTCCCCATCCCTTAACTATGGTTGGACGACATTTAGAGCACGAATTTAGAAAAGAAAATTCCCCTGCATCTTCCATCAGGTGGAGAGGAAGACCAAAAATATGGTATAGATTTTGTTTTCTGGTGTAATCTAAATTTCTTGTCTATTTCACTCAAACCACTGAGAGGTGCAACAAACCAGGAAGCTGATTTCATCCTGAGCAAATATAGAATATTGAAACATTTATTAAATGCTTATCTGGTAGCAGTTGCTAATTTTCCTTTGTGTTGATTTCTTTAAGCACAGATGACACATGCTTCGCCAGGCGGACTGTGAAAAGACTTGATCTTGCCCTCTCTGAGGCTTGAACTCAGGACCTTCAGATTATGAGACTGACGCGCTGCCCACTGCGCTAAGAGGGCAAGTACTTTACACTTTTGGCTTTGAAAGTAAAATATGAAATAGTATTTTCCAAGAGCATCTGCTTTATCTGTTTCCACCTTTTAAAGAGTGTATGTACTCAATGTTACTTGAAAATCACTCCGTTTAAACCAAGGTTACCCGGGTAAGATTCCACACCTATGAAAGGTGGAGTCCATGTCTTTCCGATATTCACCCTAAGATAGGACCATCTGGACCTTGGGACTAGGGACACTTCATTGTGTCTGTCTTTTGCTGGTCTTGTGTTCGAATGACGTCGTATTTCCTGCCCTCAGAGATCTCAGTGGATCTTACACCTTTCATGATCTCCTTTGTTGAAAGAAAAGTAGGAGGTGCCCAGTTAACATTAGTTCACTGACTGAATGAATCAATAGCCCTCAAATTTGTCTACAGTCCATACTTCTCTGTCTTAGTCTACATCTCCACTTGCATCTACATGACTGGAGACATTCTTCCCTACAAAAACTTAAACTGAACTTAATGAAAAGTGTCCTTGCTTTTTTTTTTTTTTCAGCCGTATGTGCCATTCATCACGCTAAGAGATTTATGGAGATTATTTCATGTAGTCTAACTGAATTTTGGAAACAAAACTATTTATCATAATGTTACCAAACCAAACTTGGGGCCAATGGCCCCAGTGCAGCACAGCCAGTCTGCTGACATCAGGTTGTGGTGAAGGAAAGTACAGCATTTATTGCAGGGTGCCAAGCAAGGAGAACTGGCTCAAAAGACCCAAACGCCCCAAAAGCTTTCAGAGAAGCATTTTTAAACACAGTCTGAGGGAAATATTCACAGGGTATATAATCAGCCAATGCGAAATTCCCTGATTAACTGATGGTGAGGTAACAGGGTGGTATTTCGGGAAATTCAATTATCAATTTTCTGGCTCCAACAAGTCTGGGATCTACACACTACTGGTCAGCATGCAGTCAACTTTTTCCATCTGGTGGGAGTTTTAGTATCTGCAAAATAACTGAAAGATATGGCTCAGAATATTATCCATAGCCCTTAAGGAGGAACTAAATGCTCTTGAGTTTGTTTTATGGCTAAACTATCAATATTATTATTTGTCTTGTTTGACTGCTTTCCTTTGTGTCTTCATTTTCTCACTTCTCTGATTAAATTTGCTCTTTGAACTGGGGGAAGGCCTAGGATGCTAAAGCTTTTCTACAAACAAGAGGCAGGCAGGGGATACGGGGGATGGTGGGGGGGAAATCTATCCCTGGGAAGGCCCTGCAGAGTCCTGCTCGGTTTCAAAAATTTGCACTTTCCAGATATAATGGAAGCTCAGAGAAGTTATGTTCTTAAGGTTCTAGAGCTGTTAAATGGCTAAGCCTGAATTGAGAACCAGATTATTAGATTGCAAAACATGAGCTCTTTCTCTACTCCAGCTCATGATATCACTGTCTGTTCTTCTCCACAGTAGTCCATTCATCCACACACCAGCTATTCAATTCCCAATCTCCTCTGTACTGGCCTTTTGGGCTTAGACTTCCAAGTCAACTTTGACTCATTCTCCTCCTTCAAACCCCATATCCAATGACTTGCCAAATATTGAATGTTATTCTTGTGCAGCTCTTTTGAATCTGGAACTTCCTTTCCATTCATCTGGTACATAATTCACTGGGGAGCTGCACTTTTTCAGTCACTGCAGTAGATTCTGGGGTTCTGAAGGGATCATACTACCCTGACCTCAAGAAATAGCAGAAGAAAAAATGTGGATGTGAGATGCTCACCTTCCAGATTCTCCAATTGAATCTCCAGGTATTTACAGCTAAGAAACTCTAAAATATGAGTTTCGTGATACCATTCTTCTATTTTCTAACCATTCGTGATTCCTTAATTCTAATATGACCTTGTCTCTCTCTCAATCACTGATCCTTGTTTCTACTTGCATTGTGATCTTGATCAATTAGATCCATTGGTTGATGGCACTGTTCAATTCTTCAATCTCTTCGATGATTTTTTTTTTGTCTACTAGATCTATTAATTATTGAAAGAGAATGGTTTTGAAGCTCTGTGGCCAGGGACTACACTTTTAGGATTGTTGTGTCTTCTTGTTCAATTGACCCTTTATAATTGTGTAACATTCTTCATTACTGCTGGTAAATTTCTTTGCTTTGAAGTCTACTTTGGCTGATACCAATACATTCACTTAAGCTTTCTTTTGATTAGTGATTTCATGTTGTATCTTTTCCTATTCTCTCATTTTAAACCTACCTCTATCATTACATTTGAAGTGAGTTTCTTATGGCCACTGTTTATATTTAATCCATTCTGACAATTTGTGATTTTTAATTGATGTATTTAGACCATTTATCTTTAAGGTAATTATTGCTATTTATGAATAGAGGTCTACCATTTTATAATTTGTTTTCTGTTTGTTTCCTCTCTTTTCATTCTTCTATTTTCCTCCTCCTCCAATTCTGTACCCTGTTGGAATGGTACTGAAATGCAAATTTAGTTACCGCCCGGCCTAAATTCATTTACCAGCAAACTTTGCTTTCAGAAAGTGTCCAAATACCTGCTCTAGGGATTTCCATATAAACACTTAAATTTTCACAGTGTATTTAGAATAAATATTTTATAATTCAAGTGAAATGTGGAAACCTTATCACCATTTAGGCTCTTTTACCCTAACCCCTGTTCATCACACTGAGCAGATGACATCTGAACTTTCCAGCTGTAAAGTTTCATAGTGACCAAGGTTTCAAGCTGATAATAAAAGGAGATGACAAAGTCTTCCAATCTTCCTAATGAATTTGAAGCGGGGAAAATACTGGAACGTGGTTTATTATTCACTTTTCTGGGAAGCACTTGAGAGATCTGATTAGGGTGTTCATTTACTTATGATTCTGTTGGTTACAGCCTGCGGTTAACAGCCATTACTTTGTCAGTAATCTGGATAACCTAAATAGCCATTACCTTGTTAGAAATCCCCGAAACAGAGTGAAGCATAACTACAAGTGTGTGTGTGTGTGTGTGGGGGGGGGGGGGCTGTCAGTACCAATGAGTTTGAAAGTAGGAAGGGAATGAGAATGCAAATTCGTAAAGACTTGTCTCCTACACGGTGCACACAATTGCTATTAATAGTGGTTGTCATTGGCTCAGCAACCCGGGCAGTGGTATTGGTGGCGTCTGCCTTTTGACTCCAGAAATGTATCTCCTATTCCAAGCTTTTAAAGAAAAGGTTTGAGCTGGATTATCCTAAAAGGCCACAACGCAGCAGGGATGAAAGAAGCTGCTCTCCTTCTTTTCTCTTCTTTCTTTTCTTTGCTTGTCGCCCGAATTCCATCAGCTGCCTCCCAGCGGCGCTCTTTCAGCGTGGGTCTCAGTAGACAAGGATGGAAAAACTCGTCCATTTACTGCCCTTCTGTCAGCGGACCCGGATGCTGTGCATCCTTGACCTTCACGAGAAGGCTCTTCTCGAGGGCAGAGACCACAGGGACTCCTCACCTTTGAGCCGCGAAGCTTGGGCTGCACTCGATGCACGCTATGCGCGGCGTTGGACTGATGTTCTGCAGATACCTGCGGGGCAGGTAAACTTGCTGCTAGCTCTTCCCAGCAGATCCCAAACCCATCTCAGTCACTTCATAGACACAAGGTCCACATCGTTCTCGTTTACTGTGTGAAGGTCTCATCGCTTACGAACTGCTTCTCTTCACTCGTGGTTCCTTTAACACCTGACTGCTGATTCCCTCCCTACTTAACGCTTCTCTCTGTTTATGACATCGCTGTAGTTTGTTTCGGTGTGGACTTGGACAGCTGAACACTGGAGAAAATTTAGCAGGATCCCTCGAGGATTCTATTCATACTAACTCTCAAGAGAGCACTGTGTTCTCAAGAGGCAAGTGTTCTGAAAAGGGAGAGTTTTTCATGCAAGACGGGCGGGTACAGAAGATATTATTAGTCGATTTGTGCAAGATTCTTGTCCTATTCTTTTGTATATCTTTTCTAGTCCTGCCCCGCCCCGCCCCATCTTCCCTCCATTCTTCTCGGTTGTGTGGTGATCGAAGAATAACACCAGGGGTTTTATAAGGACCTCCTCATAATAAAACAACCTTAAGTGGACAGTACATATCTCCCCCAGGTAGAGGGAACGATAACCCCGAGCCAGCCAGAAGTCGAACCTTGAACCTTCCGATCCGTAGTCAGATGCGCTCTCCATTGCGCCACTGGCCCTGCTTTTGCCAGTTCTCTTTAAGCCATTATTAATTAGCCTTTACGAGGTTTTTGCATTTTCATACCATCGAATTTCTGGATGTGGCTTGATGTGCACTGTCCTTCTTCTGATTTGTCTGCCCTCTTCTCTCCCAGATGATAGAATATAAAGATTCGCGGTCTACTTTGAAGCCTCATTATAGCAATAACCTGCCAGTCTCATGTCCTTGACGTCGTGGTGAGGGACCTGGAAGTAGCAAATGATGGAATTTTTAGGGCTTTGCTAATGAAGGAAGGAAACCAGGAAACAGGGACCAGAGTAAACAAACGGAATAGCGGAAATACTCGCAAACCTAATCGAGTTATTAATTCTTCCCCAGTTTGGATGGTGTTCTTTCCTGTACTCCTAGGGTGCAGAACACACCCCTCATTTTGGCATTTATCACATTGTTGTGAACAGCTGCTTGCTCAGCGGTCCTCCCCACTCAATTTTATATTCCTTAAGGGCAGAACGCTCGGTATCTACAATGACTAATCTTACATTAAAAGTCTGCATGCGCGAATGAAGAGTTGAATGAGAAAAATGCCAGTGAGCAACAGGAAAACAATTTAATTTATGGTACACGTAGGCATCATGAGTCTGTGATTCCATGTTATCTCAACCCGGGTGTTTAATTGGAAGAGCAGTGGAGTGCCGTATACAGCAGCAGAATCCTAGTTTCCCGAATATAGGTTTGCGGCTCACAGTGGCTGTTTATGTGTTCAGGGGCTGAGGCTGGGCCTGTGTCCATTAAGTCTAAAGCCAGCGACAATCAGACGGTAGGGCTGGGCTGGAGCTAGTGGCTGAGAAGTAGGCTTTCTAAGTGAAGAGAATGTCTAGTCTGCTCATATAAAAGAAAAAGCTTAGTGAACCAAGTGCGCACCAGACTGATATATTTAATACCACTTAGTGGTTGGCTTCGAGTTTTTCATGCCAGTCATCAGGAGGACTTACAACACAATGCTTATAAAACTGTAAGACATCTAGCCCAAAGATCCCTCCCCAATCAAGGAAACTTTCAGTAATAGCTCTACAACAATTCAAACAACAGCCTTCAATTGGCTTAAATAAAGTGGATTTATTATCGCACATAACAAGTCTGGAAGGTAGAGAGGCTATGTGCCTCGATAACTTGGTGGCTCCAAGATGTTATCAGGACCAAGTTTTTTTGAATCTTTATGTTCTGTCATTCTCAATATATGGATCTCATACTCCAGCTGGTTTCCTTGCAGTACCTCAAACTCTCACAATATCAAGGTAAAGTCCAGAAAAAAAAAACAAAAAAAAAACCAGACTTCTTTACTGTATCTGTTGTTGAGAACAGTTTCTCTGATATGCTCCCCAGTGGATTTCCCCAAATTGGCTAAATTTGTATTATATATTCTCACCTAATCCAATTACTGCCAAGAATGTGACCACTGTGATTAATTAGATCAATCACAATTCTGCCTCAGGAGCTGAGAATTGGGCCCACCTCCTGCAAAGCCAAGGCAGTATAGAGAAGGTTATGTGAATAAAATCATGTTTCTGTTGGAAAGGAGGAATGGGGGCGCTGGTGTTGGTGACTGGTGGTGGAATAGGCAAGCAGTATTAGCTGCTATACCCTACACCATCCCCATATTTGGAATAAAATGAAATACTTCTTTAAAGCATTTTTATGAGCTCCATTCCTTACATTATTAACTCACATTAGACATAGATAAATTTCCAGATCTAACCATCATAAAAGGCATTTGATATACAGCTTATATTCAGTATTTGTATTCAGAGCAAGTACATTAATTGTACATGATGACATATTGACTTATAAATCAGAATTGTGTTAAGTTTGGCTATTAATAATGCCATACATCACCGATCTTCATGACTGCACAGTAAAATGACACTACAGTTTCTGAATTTGGAGTGTCAGAGGCCAATACATGTATAATAGTGTAAAGATCTGAAGCTCAACCTTAAATAGTTCCAAGACAGGGCAGGAATCTTAAGTTCCTAACTCTGGAAACCAGTAGTTTATGCTACCTAAACTTGTCTGTAAAGTATATAACACTCACTGGTCCCAGGCTTATTTTTGCAGCTTTTTAAATAACAGTTGGCAGTTTAAATTTGTTTCTTCATCACAATCTGTTCATTTCCAGAATAAGCATAGTTTAACGTTTTCTGTCTTAATGTTTACTCTCTATTCTTATCACTGTTCACGTAGAAGAAAATTGATATGGAAAAAAAAAGAGCAGACTTAGAGAGAGACTCTGCCTTTTACTGGAATATGTGAATTTGGACAAATCACTTTACGTTTTAGTCACCCCACTACCTTATCTGCAAAATGGGATGATACTTACTTTGCAGGTTTGTGGTGAGATTGAATTACACAAAGCAGGTAAAGTCCTGGCAATTATTTAGGCTGTCCATAAAAAGTAGCCGTCATTGATAGCAATGTCCAACTGCTTCCCAATCTTCTAAAGCTTAATCTTGATAACTCAAAAAGCATGTATTGAATATTCATTTACCGAGCAAAATGTGAAAACCTAAGGATTCACAGGTAAAGCTTAATCCAACTTCCTCAAAAAACTAACATCAAGTCAGGGAGACAAATCTAAATTCATAATTACAATACAACAGGAGAAAGGCTACTCCAGAAATAAGGAAGAAAATGTGCCAGCAGCATGGAAGTACAGCAATTAACTCTGGAAGGGAAGTCAGGGGAAGCTCTTCATGACATCGCATTTCAACTTAATCTTGAAGGGGAAACAAATTTGACTTTCTGAAGAAGGAGGAAATAAAGGGCCAGAGGGCTCCGTACTTGTATGACTAAAAGTCACAAAAGTTGCCTGGTATGTTTGAGGAAAGCAGTTTCATGTGGTAGAACTACACTTTTAATTGGCATGGAGAGGAGGAGCAGGAAAAGTGGCTGGAAAGGTAGCTTGATGGGGCACCCTAGGGGGTTCTGATATACTGGCAATATTGTTTTTTTCTAGATATGGTGGCTCATTTCTTATCCTTCCAACTGTACATATACATTTTAATACTTTTTGCATGTATGACATGTATGAGATGCATCACAATAAAAAATTAAAACATTTCGAAAGATAGGTTGGTGCCAATTTATAAATAACTTTATTTATCAAGATAAGGAATTTATCCTGAAGGCAAGAAGAAGGCAAAATAGGTTTTTTTTTTTTTTTTTTTTCCTTTTTGCGGTACGGTATGTGGGCCTCTCACTGTTGTGGCCTCTCCCGTTGCGGAGCACAGGCTCCGGATGCGCAGGCCCAGCGGCCATGGCTCACGGGCCCAGCCGCTCCGCGGCATATGGGATCCTCCCAGACTGGGGCACGAACCCGTATCCCCTGCATCGGCAGGCGGACTCTCAACCACTTGCGCCACCAGGGAGGCCCCAAAATAGGTTTTTAAGGAGAACATTCTCAGCTCTGTGTTTCAGGAAGATGGAGTTGAGCAGCATTTGTAGAGGTAGACCTCAGTCTGGGCAGGGATAACAAAGGCCTTGTCCGGATGACTAGGCATGAGGAGGGCTCAGAGAGGGGAACAAAGGTTTGGTTGAAGTGGAAAGGACAGGCTTTGATGATTCATTGAAAGTGATGAGCAAGGGGTTATTAGGTGAGTGCTTGCATTTATGGATCAGGAAATTCCTTTAACCTTTAATGAATAGTAAAAAACATAGTCTCCTGAAGGAAATGAGCTCCAATTCTAGTCCCCAAAGTCTCTCATGTAGCCCCGATTCTACCAGAACTTTCTTTGAGTCTATGAGCTACCCCTTTCATCTTTCCAATAAATTCACTTTTTGTCATTGTTGTTTGAGGTACTTTGGATAAGGTTTTGTTACCTGCAACAAAAAGAGTCCTGAACAATACAGTAGTGAATAGATTCCACTCATAAAATTCCCAGGGAACAGAAAATTTTTTATCAAAACTCAGGCTTCATAGGAGGAGAAAGATTTTTGTTACTGTTAAAAAATCTACTGCCAGGAGACCCCCAATACCGGTGAAAGGGTTGGGAGGTAGGTGCCTAGAGAATCTTCAAGGTGAGGAGAAATTTTTCCATTCCAAGTCTCCAAGGCCAAACACACTCAACCCTCCCCACACCCCAACTCTGTCTTCTCTCTTGTGAAAATTTAAGTTCCCAGAATCCTAATCCATATCTGAACAATGATTAATAACAGGCCAACGCTTTCCAGTCTTACACAATAATTAAACAAGAGTGTGTGTGTAGCTGTAAAGTCTTGAATTACAAGCTAGATGTGATTTTTCTTCTAAAATTAGCCTTCTCACCACCACTGAGGTTAGGCTAGCCATCTCTACCCGGTGTCTTTTCTGTGACTGTTATTGAGTTCCCATTGGCCACTGATATTTCCAAGGGTTTCACTTGGATTGGTTGTACTAAGACACACTGAAGCCAACAATGGTGGGAGCTGAACAAGCAGAGAATTCTTGAGGAAAGAATGATGATGTTGAAGATGAAAATGACCACAACACTTGATATTTATTATGAAATTTACAGTTTTTAAATGGGCTTAACAAATGAGAGTATGGTCTAGGGAACTAAAGTGCAGATTACTCTGTCAATCCCATTCTTTACTCCACCCACCCCCTGCCCTACTACAATCTATCTTACACTCTCTCTCTCACTCTCCAAGACATGGTTCTTACAGTATGTACAGGAGCAATGGATTCTATGTTTTCTATAAAGTCAAAATTCTAACATTGTAGAGTAGGAGCAGCTGCAATGAGCAAATGACATATCATTGCACCAAATCCATGTCCAAAAATTAACAGTACTCAAGAGAAATATTTGAAACCCACAAATATAATTGTTCTGAATTCAGGACCTACCCCCCAAACTCACAGAGCCCCCAAAACACTCACCAGATAAGAAAAACAGTGTGGTACTGAATGAAAGGATGAAAGAGGGGTAGATAAAGGCGATTTTCACGTCCTTGTAAAAGTTAGTTACTTTCAAAACATGCAGAGAGTGCAGCAGTAGTGCAAGGAGCACACAGATACCTGTTACTCAGAAAAAAGGTGGGGGGCAACAACCCATCTAGTTAACTTAGTCTATGGTCTTCAGGCTAATTCCCAAGACCTTAAGTTGTCTTTTTAACTCCCCATACACCATTTCTTTCCTTTTGTTGTCATTGTATTACCTTTTTTCTTAACAGTCCCTAAACAGTTTCTAAGAGGCTATGCCCAATGGACAACCACCCCAGCCCAGAACCAGAATGATTGAAGGAATCCTCTTTCTATTATCCCTTACCTACCATGAAGAAGGTGATTGTGAAGACAAAATAGTGTTTCTGGGTATCAGGAAGGGAATGAGGGAAGGCCAGGAGTATAAAGCTCAGGAAGAAGGAGAGAAGGAGGGTGCTGATCATGAAAATTCGACCAAATATGTAGCAGTCTGAATTGGGGAGGGAGAGGGGAGAAAGGCCAGGAGCTCCCTCTAGGGTCCCCTTCTTTCTGGGTCTGAATCCCCAGAACACTAAAGAAGCAGTGCAGAGACTTTAAGGTAGGAACCAATGGCAACTGGTGGGAAGCTTAGGGATGGAGGGAGAAGTAAGGTGCAAAAAGATCCAGAATAGTGATTCTAGCTGGGCTGGTATCCCTAGAGAGGCCTGATCCCCTGGCTCATTCTGAAATGAGCCAATGTTACTGATGGGAGTATAACTGCTTCCTTCAGGTGTACTGGGGCAGGAAAGGAGTCTGAAAGTTCTGGGAAGGTACAGGGTTGGAGCAGGGCCCTCCCTTTCAAGACCAGAACTTGTTTGATTTTGATGGTAGAATCCAACATTTGATCTCACCACTGCATATTGCGAAGAGGGCACTGAATAGGACTTGGGAATTGCTTGGGATTTCTATCCTCACCCAGGGAGAAAGGCTGAAGGCCCACCACAGAAGGGCAGAACCAGTGAAAATACAGATGAGGATAAGAATGTGATATGGCTTAACTATTCCACATTTCACACAAAAGGGAGCTGATTGAAAAAAGTTCCTTTGGGATTTCTCTCCACTCTTAAACACCCATATAAGTCCAACCTCCTTGCCTTTTCTCATACTCAGCTTGCAGAGCTCTCCCTCCTCATCTCCTAACCAAAGCCTCTCCAGGTCACAGACTGACCCTGTGTCCCTCACCAGCAAGAACTGAGATCTTTCTCCTTGATCTATACGTCTTCTCTGAACCACTTGTACACAACCATCCACAGCCTTGTATTGTTACTATGCTTTTCCTGGGTGTCCGGCTATCTTGTCTCATCACCTACACTAGAAGTCCCTGGAAAACAACAGCCCAACTTGTTAATCTCCCACCACTTTTAGCCTAGTGCTTTACATGTAGCAGGATCTCAGTGAATATCTGTTAACAGAAAGGAAAAAAACATAGCATAGACCAAATACATTCCCTAGTGATGTCAAGAGAAGTAAAAATTTTCTGATGCTCTGCAGCCTCAACATTCCCCTCCATCATCACTCCCCTCAAATCACAGCCCCCTTCCCCCCTTCTCTCACTGTTAACGATCCCAGCTTACCTTTCCTCTTATTTCTTCTTTTAATAGTTCTGTTTCAGCTTTCATCTTTTGATTATACTTGGTTTTCTACAACACCTTTTAACACAGAGGCCCATCCTAGTCTTCTCTTCAAGAGTAGAACATTGTGGTGCCTTCCTGTCTCCTCACTGGCAGAAACATTTAGTGACATCATAAGTATGTGAACTCTACATCCCAACAAAAATGTGAAATCCTATCCTGTTGGCCCGTTTTTTTAAAAAAAATATGTCATCTCCCAACCCCCTCCACCCAGCAAGGCCTTTGTTTTCTTTGATACATGTGTGCCTCAAAAGTTATGGCTTGTGTCCTTAGTTCTAACTTCTAATACAGAATAGGCAAGAGTACTGTATTCTCGTACAAGACTAAAGGACACTTGAGAGAGAAAATGAGATAATCAGGGAAATAACTGGGAAGATTTAAATGGAAATTAATTTTGTGTTAAGGGTACAGTGGTTCATACTACACCCTTCAATTCCTTCACCAGAATGATATTAAGACACATAATGCCTTCTGATCGCAACCTTACTGTCTAACACACTGCTTGGCAATGGTGGACATTCTGCCTGTTTGTTGATGAAGGAATTAACAAATAAATGAATAAATGCAAGTGAGACAGAAAAGAAGAGGGTTGCTAGGAACCTCTGTTTAAAATTTTCTTAAATGTAAGCTCTGGGAAGGCAGGAATTCTATTTGTCTCTTCTATTCACTTATGACTTCTGGCACAAGGCAGGTGCTAAATAAATATTTGTGGAATCGATGACTAATCCAGGAACAAAAGGATCATCCTAAGACAGAGGGTTGGCATATCTGTCAGTTTCCCACAACTGACTATTTTTGTTGTATGTGCATTATATACCAACATATTCCTAGGATAAACTAGGATGTTAGAGAGTGCAATAGTAATACATTTTCAGCTTAACACTATAGGTTTATGTGTCAATCAGTTAAACTATTAAAAGCGGATAGCATGATAATTTTATTGGCTGGGAAGAGAAGGACTATTTATGAAACCAGAGGTAACTCAACAAGGTAAAGTCTGCTTTTGACAATCATGTGCACATGGAAACCCAGCCCTGAGACTTAGAAAGAGTAGATATTGCAAGACAATATCTTTAAGTCTCAAGGTTGGTGGGGTCCCCTTTGAGGAGAGCACCATATTTTCTCCTGAGCTTTGAACTGACCCCAGAAAACAAAGTATACAGGCAAATAGATTTCTGTTGATATCAAAAAAGGAATAAATGGAAACTATAAATATATTTAGCAAGCAAATTGTTTACTGTAAACAGTGGGTCACTTACTCTTTCCCTTATAGACAACTTCTCAGCCTACACATTAAAAAATTAATTAATTAATTACTCCACATTCACTTGAAGGCACACACTCCCTTAAATAAGATGACAGTTCTTTGTTTAAAATGACTTGGAAAAGGAATCAAGTAGGAGAAGCTAGAGACAGAGAACCTCAATTCAAGCCCTAGTTTTGCCACTTACTTTTTGCTAAGTCACTTCTTCTTCTTTTTTTTTTTTTTGTGGTATGCGGGCCTCTCACTGTTGTGGCCTCTCCCGTTGCGGAGCACAGGCCCCGGACACGCAGGCTCAGCGGCCATGGCTCACGGGCCCAGCCGCTCTGCGGCATACGGGATCCTCCCGGACCAGGGTACGAACCCGTGTCCCCTGCATCGGCAGGCGGACTCAACCACTGCGCCACCAGGGAAGCCCTAAGTCACTTCTTGTAGTAAGAGATTGCTGCTGAATTTGCTGAATGTAATAGCAATATTGCACTCATATAAAGAAAAGAAAGTGAAATCAAAGAAAAAGAGTTCTTATCTCTAAGGCGTACAAACTGAAGAATTTAGGGTGAAATGATATGTCTAGATTTTACTTCCACTCCCACCTCCAACCGCCTACCTCCAACACAAAAATAGTACTGGAAAGACAGAAGAAACAAGATTGGTAAAATGTTGATGATCGTAAGACCGATTACATGGGAGTTCATTATCTAATTACGTCAACTTCATTGTGTTTGAAATTTTCATAATAATACATTTAGAAATATAAATTTGACATCTCAGTCACTTAAAAGGCTAGAAGCTAATTTCTTTTTCTTTTGTAAACACTCTGCTCACATGACTGAAAATGCTGCCTGCTCTCTATCATATTCAATTGTGCTCACTGATACATTTTTTAAATTGTATGACTTTTCAGGCTCTCTCAGATATAAACTCCACAAGAGATTGACTGTTTTGTTCATTTACA
This sequence comes from Mesoplodon densirostris, assembly GCF_025265405.1. NCBI lineage: Eukaryota > Metazoa > Chordata > Mammalia > Artiodactyla > Ziphiidae > Mesoplodon > Mesoplodon densirostris. The sequence goes on from NC_082670.1 coordinate 22,001,470, forward strand.
CTTATCTTTTATTAAACACAGTAAGTGGTCAGAGAATATTGTTTATATATTATTTCAATAAAAAAAATCTACCCCTGTAGGATTGCTGTAGGACTAGACTGAGAAAATAAATGTAAAAGTATTAAAAAAAAAAAGAAGCCCTGTATAAATTCTACTTCAAACCATCATCATAATTATTATTGGAAATTTGAATCCTTTGCTCCATTTTTAAACATTATAGCAAAATTTGACACTAGCATTGCTCCATGGAGATCCCTATTATCTCATTAAGAAAATTAAGTAACTTAAAGAAGTGACTAGAATGAAACTAAGTGTTTTAAGGAATCTCCTAGGACAGTATAAAAATTTATACACCAGGTAGTTTGTATTCTTGCCCAAATTTAAAATCTAGCAGCACACAGGCAGAATGAGCTATCGTTGCGCATATTTGAAACTATATGCTTGGATTCGGAATAAAAGTCAACTAGGTCACAGCAGGTCGATGATACAAATGCGTTTTAGGTTCAAATACTGCTTTCTGAAGCTATCCAAATAGTACATTTAAAAAACGTCAAAAGACATTCAATAAGAGGTATACCTTGGGGGTAGATTGTCTTCTAACTCGTGAAAGATTACCACCAAACTAAAGAGCACTAAGCAAATGTGCTCTTGGAAGCCCACAGGAATTCTGGATGCTCACACACTCTGAGATAGCCTGCAACGGCTTCGTGGCCCTCCCACATTCACCCCCTTCCCAGGCTCAGAGAGCAAGCCTCCCTCCGACGCACCGAGGAGAAGCATCCCGGAGAGAGACAAATGGAAAGGCCCCGGGACCCACACAGCAGCAGAAGTCTCTCCCGCCTACTCTGCCCACTGAAAGTCCTCCTTGGAATGCTCGAGGAGGTCAGAGTCTCCCGAGTGTCTGCACTTTTCGCGGTCGTCTTGGAAGTATCCGCCCCCGTTTCCGCTAGCAGAGCACCCTCCGTGTCTTCAGGATTGGTGGCCGGGTGGGGTCTGCACCTGACCACAGTCCGCCTTTGTGCGCAAGATGCAGTTGCGGGACTCCGGGAAGGATGGAGGTACTTGGACCTTTGCGACCGGAGAAAAACTCTGAATATTCCTGCATAGGCCACGTAATGCGTGACCGGAAGGAAAATATAGGAGCTCCAGTGGCGCAATCGGACAGCGCGCGGTACTTATATGGCAGTATGTGTGCGAGGGATGCCGAGGTTGTGAGTTCGATCCTCACCTGGAGCATCATTTTCCAATCGGAGATTTAACATCTCTTGAAGAGACCCTTTCCCCTTTGCTTTTCTGTCTACTACACCATCTTCGATGTGTTTGTTTGAATTTGTCCTATAGCATTTATTCTTACCGCTCCCTTAGCGCCAATTAGCGTCAAGCAATTACCGACTGAATGAATCTTTTGTGCTGCAGTGGGTTAGCTTCTCTAATTCTTTATCTCCACCTTGTCTTGCAAGTTGATCTCAAATAAAGAACATTTCCTGACGCCCCCCCCGCCCACCACCACCACCCCGTCTCACTTTGCTCTTATGACCACCATTCCTCAGGGATCCCCTGGTGCGTACTTAGAAATCGCTAAGTAACTTCCCAGAGGTGATAAGCATTGAACTCCATTAGAGGGAATCAAAAGTGGGAACTTGCATGGAGTTCCTGCTTGATTAAAGCTCTGGTTTGGGGGGAAAATAAAATACTGTTTTCTGAAAAGAGAGTCACCTGTAGTATTTTTCCCACATTTAATTTCACCCTGATGAACTAACAACCATGCAGCTTTTATCAACTGAGAAACAAAACCTGGCATCCTCAAATGATCCAACTGTCTGGGCCTGGAAAAGGATGAGGGATAATGAGGCCCAGAAACCAGAAATCTGTAGAACAACATTACAGGAAAAAGCATATTGTTGTGAGTGGTGTAGGTAGGAAGTAGGTAATGATTTTGACTTAAAAATATGCTCCCCCTTCCACAAGGACACAAGGAGTATGCCTGGTCATACATCTTATCACATGCCTCCCTACTTCACCCCAAGAGGGTGAATTGAACTAAGTAATTTAGAGTACTTTTCCTAGCTGTAAATATTATCCCATACTTGAACGCATGTATGTCCCACCCAGGACAGGTCACAGAAGGTGCATGTAATAAAGCTAGGTCCAGAGAACTCTCTCTTGAGGTCTGGATTCCTAAATATGTCCTGCATGTACCAGGACATTGTCCAGTCACAGAGTCATCTCCCTGGGAAAGGTAGGGAGGTCCCATCCAGAAAAGCACCAGATAATAAAGTGTATACTTTATCACTTCATAGCTCCTGCTAAGCCACGAGAGTATCTTGGAAGTATATATTTAGGTTATATGCAGTATTTTGTATCATACTAGACATTTTGTTTTATTTAATATGATTTTAATTCCTTATATTTAAAAACTTAACCATTGCACCCATTGAAACATAAACTGAAGCACATTAAAATTTATAAGGGTTTATTTGAGCAAGCACCCATTCAAATTAAGGAGTGCCAGACAAAAAGTGGTTAGGAGGCTCTGCAGGCAGAAGCTAGAGGGAAGACTTTTGTAGAGATGTCAGAAGCAAAGCAAAGCAATTATTTGATTGGCTATAGCTTAAGACTGCTTTACATGGGAAAGCCTAGCTGGCTCATTGTGATAAGCTGTTCTTAAATTTCATTTTCTCAGATTCCAGTTTTGGTTTGCTTACCTAAGCTACCAAGGCATTTAGAGCCATCTCAGTCTAATGGTCTCCTTGTTTAATTACTTTAACAAAGCCCTACGAAATTGTGTTTTCCTTTTACAGAATAGTATAAAAACATACAGTAAACATACATTGTAAACTTAGTAAAATAAAATTGGGCTTTATAAAATTAGAAACTTACATGAAAAGAGTAAATATGGTGTCTTAGTTGGTTTGGGCTACTATAACAGAAATACATAGACTGGGTGGCTTGTAAAAAAAAACCCAACATTTATTTCTCACAGTGCTGGAGACTGGAAAGACCAAGATTAATACACCAGCTGATCAGGCATCTGGTGAGAGCCTTCTGGTTTTGCTGACTTCCTACATAGTGGAAGGGGCAAGCAAGCTCGCTGGGGCCTTTAAAAACATTTTTTTATTGGGGTGTAGTTGATTTAGAGTGTTGTGTTAGTTTCCGCTGTACAGTGAAATGAATCAGTTATACTCTGGGGCCTTGTAAATGAAGGCAGAAATCCCATGCATGAAGGCTCTGCCCTCATTAGCTAATCATCTCCCAAAGGCCCCACCTCCTAATACCATCACCATGACCATTAGATTTTCAAAATATAAATTTTAGGGGGTCACAAATATTCAGACCATAGCACATAGAAAACAAAGTAGTTCTACTAATATATATTTTCAAATGCTTTTTTTTTGAGAAAAAAAATGTAGTCAGAGCATAATATAGTCAGAAAATAATGAAAATCAGATATCTTAAAGTTTATATGATTCTGTCAAGGCTCCACTTAGGCTTCAATTCTAATCCTTAAAAGCTTCTATAATTACAGAGAACAAAATAAATATATGCACCACGGCCTTCTTTTTTTCCTCATTAAGTGTCATCACTTGCTCTGGATTTGTTCCCCACAACTGTGCCCTTGTCTTGGGTGTTGTAGAATGGTAAACAACCTCATAGAGAAAAAACATGAATGTTTTGACTACCTCCTTTTAACACATCCAGTTATTCCTGGCTTTGAATCTGCCTCAAAAGCCGCTGACCCAAAAGGTGGAAAATGCGGGTATCGATCCTACTACCTCTTGCATGCAAAGCGAGTGCTCTTCCACTTGAGCTAATTCCCCTCCACCTGCAAGTTAGCATCATCGATGTCATCTCTATAGCCATATGTCTTTCAGGCCCTCTAGGATCCATTGGTGATTTTATGTCCACCAAGGCCAAACTGTATGGAATAGAGGTGGGACAACTCATAAGCAGCCTCGTGCAGGAATCCCCGACCACCGAGCAAAGGAGAGTGAAAAACAGCTAGACCTGGAAGGTCGCTCTAGGAAAGCTCTAGCTTCGCCCTATTTTAACTTCCTGGACCTCTCCGCAGAGGAAGAGGAAGCCCTGAGCAGGACCACCGACTCATCACTTGGCTCTCTCCAAATGCTCTGCGCTCCTCTTATGTAATAAAAGGAGAGCTATCACTGAATAGAGAAGTTTAGAGACTTCTGCAGGTGTAAAGAAGAGCAAAGCTCCAGCACAGCCTCACAGTCCAGGCTTTTCCACATGTGGCTTCTGAAAAAATATGAGCTACTCTCACACATTTTCCCCAAAGAAGGTATTTTGATTTTCCCCAAATACATCGCTACCAAATACGGGATGCAGCCAGAGTGTGAGTGGAAGAGTGCAGGGGAGGCTGGTGAGAGAGGGCAGAGGTCTATTGCCAGGGTGTAGGTCATCGATAGTTATTAAAGGGTTTTAATCAGGCTTATAGTATGCTCAGGGTGCCAGTTTACAGTCTTGATGTCTGGGTAGACAGTGGGCTGAAGCTGGCATGCTGATTACTTAACTAGGAGACCTCTGACATCCACAGAGCATGGCCAGAGAGTGAGATAACTCAGTCAGGTTTTGAGAGTTAAGTCACCATGAGAATAGTTGGACCGGATGCCTAAAAAGGGAAGAGATGGATGAAGGCAATGAGGAGCAACTTTAGTCTTGATTTTAAAATGCAGGAGTGTAAGAGAGTGGCAGGGCAGACTATTAGGAGGGTAGTAGTCTTGAACTTGCAAGCTTACGTTACTCAAGCCTTGCACTTTTGTAGAAATCTACTGAGAATAATTTTGCTTCTTGTTTTACACATAGACCATCTCATTTTAAACAGTGAAATCTAGAAGCATTCCTACTTTGTAGACTCTTAATGGCAATAGAAAATAAATGGAAACACAAGTAATAGACAATAGCAGCATAAACAAACAAACAAAAACTATTGTTCTCTCCACAGCTGTTCCTGAAAATAGTGGCAGAATTGGCTGATTGAAAACTATTTATTGAACAAATTATACCGATAACTTCTAGAATTTTGAAGATGAATGAACACACTCTTTATCTATTAAAGATTCTTATTGAACAGATGAAAGGAAACACAAAATAATATAATGCCTGAGATTAACCTCACAATAATATGGAAAACCAGCTTGGCAAAATGTTGATAATTGTTGAAGCATATGTGATGCGTACTTGGAGATCCTTGACTCTTTCCTATTCTCTCAATAATTTCTTTTGGGACTATGATTAGATATATGGTAGAACTTCTTTCCTAGCCTTCATTTTTCCTATTCCTCTTTCCTAATTTCCAACTACCTGCATCAGTGGATAGTATTTTACATAGTTCCCTCAAATCTAACTTCCAGTTTCCTAATTCTCCCTTCTGCTCTATCTAATGTGCCATCTAATAAATCTGTTTAAGTATACATTTTCAGTGTTTTAATTTTCAAATTCCTCTTTAATAATTTCAAATACATGAGATTTAGTGCATTACTTTCCCAATGATTCACCGCCCCTTCCTGTGAAAGGCCTATTTTTGACAAATTTCCTGTTAATTATATTGTCCTTCCTTGTGAAAGTAATATAATTCCTTTACCCTTTGCTATCAGAACTGACAACAGGATGAATCATATGATTGCTTTGTATGCTTCCTTGCCTTTGCTCAGGCCCTTTCTTCAGTCTGGGACAACCTCATTCTTCACCACCGCTAGAAAACATGCTCCTCAAGACTCACCTTCAATATTACCTTCTTTTCCTGGGCATTTATGATCAATCTGATTAGTCAGAATTAGCTCCTATTCTTGTTCGTTCATCTGTCCGTTGTGTTCATTCTTATGAAACAACGAGATGGAGCTGAACACTCTTTTATTCCCTCTTTCTTCCTTCGAATTATTTTCTCACTAGTGTTGAGTTTCTTGACGTTTTCAGTACCAGAACGCTTGGAAAACCTAGTAAAAGTTGGACAAACTCTCCCTAGAAAACACACAGGTTCTGGTGGGGCGCGGGGGCCGTGGAGGAATCAGAATTCGTGGTTCCTCCGATGCGGATGACCCGGGAGGAGAGCCCCACGAAGTTAAAGATTCTTCTCTATGCAATTTCACCCGAAAGTATTGTAGAAGCGGCAATAACACGGAATAGAAATTGAGCCCTATTCAGATCTGTCGTCTAATTTTCCAGACTGCCTCATTAACCACGAATTAGGGGTCCACATTCGCCAGCTCCCCTGACAGCGACTCCAGTGGAACCGGCTCTGGGAAGCTCTGCCCCTGCGGACAGCCGGCCACGCTCTCGGGCCGCGGGCCCAGGCTCCCCTGAAGAGGGACGGTGACAGCAAACTGGTTCAGCCCAGGTTGGCCGCGTCACGCCCACCGCCTGCCAGGACCTGACGCTGAGGCGCCTCCTGCCGGGGACCAGGCAGCCCGAGAAAGGGGAGTGAAAGCCCAGGCAGATGTGTTTCTACCACGTCTCAACCAATTTTATGACTCCTGTGAAAGCTAAGCCCGTTTTTTGCCCCCGTCACAGCTTTTCCATCCCAGTTCCTTGTCCATTCGTGTGGAAGCTAGCCACCTCCACGTCTCCCAGACGTCTCTCTAAGCCGTCTCCTAAGCGTCTTTCTCTCCGGGGTAACCAGCGAGTTCCCTAGTATAAACTCTGAAATAAAACACGCCGAGGGGTCTTTGTAAGTGGACGAGGTGGCCGAGTGGTTAAGGCGATGGACTGCTAATCCATTGTGTTCTGCACGCGTGGGTTCGAATCCCATCCTCGTCGGGGGTGCGCTTTTGGTGTGAAGAATTGGGAGTGTTTTCGAAAGTTTACTAGCATTTCCAGTTATGCTCTCTTTAAGTATTTGTTCAGTATTCTGAGTTTGGCCTAATGAGGTCTGCCTACCTCTCTACTTTCTATGAGCTCTGTCATGTTTCACTCCCCTCTGTAAGTGTGCACGCTCTTGCATTTAAGGTGCTGACTTCTTATAACAGGTTTTGCAGATTATTCTTCAACTCTACCATAACATACTGTTCTCTTGATATTTAACAGACTTCTTGAAGGAGCTTTTGTTTTCAATCAACTCGTATCTAGGAGAATTAATTGGTTAAGGGCTTTGAACTTTATGGATCTTTTTAACAATCGACCAATTTTGTTTCCAAATTTTTTGTTTCTTTTTCCAACACCTCCACTCATACTTGAGTAAGCCAGATTCTTCAGTACAAAGGACAATCTAGTTTCACAATGATTTTAGTATTTTATATTTATATAACAATAGAGTATAGGTTATGTATGTATAAATGTTTGAGGTCTATCCAATTAGGAGAATGACTGGAGGATTTTTTCCCTCCTCAAATTTCAATTACATTATCTTAGTTTTTCCAATGACATTATCTTCTCTTTTAAAATTATTATCTTAAAAAATTATTTAGTAAAAATATTTTTCCAAACTCTTCCTTTTTGAAAAAAAAAAGTAAAAACATTTTATTTTGGCAATTTTAAAACATATTGAAAATTAGACATAATGTAAAAAGTATCTGCAAACTCAGCTCAGAGCTTCAGTTATCCCCTCTATTGCCTGGACTCGCCTATGAGTCTCCTCCTGGTCTGCTTTTCCCAATTCCTCTCTTTGGGAAATTAACCTCTCATCAGGAAACTGAAACTTGGCAGCCCCTCTTCCACATCCCCTAGAGCAGTTACCACCTACAAACTTCATTAGGCTTGCTTGCAAACCTATTTAGAGTCTTTGGTAATTTATGAAGAAGAAAAAAAGAAACTGCATTAATGGGAAAGGAAATCTGAATATATGACTCTTTGATGAAACACTTGGCTTCACAGAAGCAAGTGCTCTGTGGAAAGCCAATCTGAAGCAAACATTTTTCTTTCAAATAAAAGTACTCCAGTGTATAGTATCATTTTTGGTGAAAATCATATCTAGGTTGTGGTTTATAGCAGTGCAATAAGGCAGTGTGTTTTTATACTTAAAGATGGTGGTTTCTGGCTGACTGCAATGAACCTTTCCAAACTTCTCATTTTTTTTTTTATCTTTCCTCCCTCATCTTCATACCCCAAATGATTCTTTCTCCTTGTCATTTCTCTCTACATTTTTAATGCTTGTCCCAAAGAGCAACTGGAAGAGAACTTTATCTTACATTACTTACCAACCCTGTATGATATATATTTTAACTCATTCACTCATTCTCACATTCACTCAATAATTACTTCTTGAAGGTGGAGGATTCGGCCCTGGTGATGATGCGATGAACCAAGTGCTCCTGCCGTCATCAATCTCAAGGGCTCTAAATCTAAACCTAAAACAAGTCATTGGAAGTGTTAGGGGGGAAAAAAAAAGAAAGAGAGACAAAGTGTTAGGAGGGTTTACAGAGGCATTGGAAGAGCAGAGGGTTGTGTACTATTGGAAAGTATTCAAGGAGAGAACAAGTTGGCTTCTTTAAGGTATGGAGAGCAAGGAAGGAAGGGGTGGAAGTAAGATTTGCTGAAGGTCATTTGAACCCTGAGAGGAAAATGTCCAACACATACGGGCTTTCTGAACATGGACCTACTGCTACCTCAGTGTCTTCCTTTACGACTCATAGACATTAATCTGAAGAACTGATGAAAACCCTCATCTTCCTGTGTTCTACATTGATCTGAGAAAAACCAGAAGCTTATAAAATATTCCTGTCTCTACGAGCCGCACGTGTTTCCTGCTTTTTACACTGCCTACACACTAAGTTCTGTAACTGGAGGAGGCCAGTGTCCAACTCAGCTTCTGCTGCTCACTGCCAGAAAGGCTCATATTGGAGAGACAAGTGTTGGTGGAAAAGGAAAAGTTGCTTTATTCAGGAGGCCAGCAACCTGGGGAGATTGTGGACTCATGTCCTGAGACCATCTCCAAGTTACCAGTTAGAGGACAAAGGTTTTAAAAGGGAGTGTCAGGGGTGCACAGGTGGGGGAACTAGGTGCAGAAGAGCACAGTCAGCTCTGATAATCATCTCGAAACTGGTCGTGGGGTGGTCTGGTCAGCATCCTCTGATGGTTTTATGTGCAATTAATCTTCTATTCCAAGTTCAGCCATCTTCCACCACTTTAAGGTGAGTCCCTGGAATTCTTAAACAAGCAAGATTAATTCTCACCTAGTTAACTAGTCATTATCTAAGACATGTCAGGGTCAGCAAGAAAGGAAAACATATGTAAGTTAAAAAAATCCGTGCTGCTCAAGATAGAGCATCTTATGCTATGGCTACAGTTCTATAAAGAACCCACGACGCACTTACCACAAGAAGAGAAATTTTGGGGAACATGGGTATTGATCCTCCTGTTTCGTGCCCGTTGTCGTCTACCATTTGAACTATTCCTCCCGAGTACCAGTTGTATCCCTTAATTTCAGAGTGTTAGACGCCACGTCCCACCAGAACTTTCCAGGCAAACTCCCTCCCTTGGAAGCCTTTGCCTGACTTGGGTTCAGTCTCAGTACCATACAAACCCATCTGGACTTAAGGGGGCTTTAAGTCTTTAAAAAGGAGGGCTCGGCCAAGGCCAAGGCGATCCTTCATTGCTCAGCACTTAGCAAAGTGAAGGTGGCAGCAGGAAAGCTCTGATTCGCTAGTTTCAAGATCCTGAATTGTAAGGAGGAGCAGAGAGCAAACAGGTCCCAGCTACGGAAGACCTTGCTGGTTACTTCTGGGCTAAATAGTGCTGCAGACCCCAAAGGCTCTATTTACAATTTACAATAATATTTATAATATTATAATATTTACAATTGTAGTTGTAATGTGATTGTGGCCAATGTGTCCGGAGGGTGGAGGCGGTGGCTCTGTGGCTTCCTGTCGTTTCTGTCTTCCAGTTCCTCAGTCTCCACGAGACTCTGCTTCCCTGCCAGGTCAGACCCAAGCTCCCCTGCCAGGTCCCGGCAGGCTTCGGAGAGCTGTAGAGTCCCCTCAAGCCTCAGCCTTCCAGAATGTGGCCCTTGAGCCTTTATATTTAATATAAAAAATGTGCAACATACACTCAAATACAGAAGAATGTAATGACTTACGACAACCACGGGTCCATCCCTCAGCATCCGTCAGTAACATAATGGCAGTCCTTTTCAAGTATCCTGTCTGTTTTTTCCCTACCACGCTAGAATATTTTAAAGTAAATTCAGGATATTATTTTATTCCATAGTAAATACTTCAGGATACATTGCTAATACATACTACAAAATAATACTATGCCAATATCACACCCAACAATTACACTAATTCTTTAATAACACCTAATACAAAGCAGACCTTCAGTAATCTTTGTAACTATATTGTTGTTATTAGCAGCAGTAGTCATATGATTTATTTGAAACAAGACTCCAGAAAGATCCAACAATGTGTTCTTTTCAATTGTCTCTTAAGCCTCTTTAACAAGTGTCTGTAAAATTTTCACTCCTCTTTTTAAATTTCATATCATTTACTTTTTTCTGAAACCAGCACTGTTGTGCAACAGAACTTTTGACATCTGAATATTATTCATTCCCATGATGTCATTAAATATGCTGTCATCCCCCATATTTCCTGTAAATTCAAAACTAGATATATAAACTTGATTGGATTCAGTGTGATGTTTTGGTTTTGTTCAGGTCCAGACATGAAGGAGGCATATTTTCCATTAGCGGCTTATGAAATAGGTGATCTAGTTATGATCAACATGACTATGGCAGTTCAGGATGCTCTTTGGAAACATGAAAATCCTGGAAGAGGTTTTAGAGCAAAGCCACCTGCAATGCAGAAACTAATTCAGAAACAGTTCCCAGATTGCTTGTGATTCCAGCTAGAGATATGCACGTGGGAATGGATCTTAAGGGTGCAGGATCAAGCTGAAAGTAATATAAAGTTAGATCAGGTAAAATATATTGATATGGGGCCACTGAGCAGAGATTATGAATTCAAAATTTTAACTTGAGGGCCTAGGAATGACTCTAAAAGTTTTCTATGTTTGTTGATTAAAAAATAGACCCACATATGGCCTACACTAAATGAAGTTGAAATCTCAGGACCTTCTTACTATACTGTAGAGGGAAGTACCCAAAGTCTTAGGGATGCTAGAGACAATGTTTATGTTGGTTCTGTTCATCCAAACCAAGGGGTTCCAGAGGAATGCCTTTCACCATGGCTGTGACTAGTAAATTCATGAGGATAGCCCCAGCATAAAAGAAGAGCTCTATCGTGGGTCTTCCCTATTGTACTGGAATCCCTAAACATAATGGTGATGACTGGAACTCAAGATGACAGGGGCCAGTGGTAGCACTTAATCATCAAAGACAAAGTGGGTACGATTACAGATGTTAATCAGAATAGGCTGACTGACAGAAATCTTTGGTAATGACTGGTTGATCATGGTGTCTGTAGAGCTGAAACATATGAGAGGTCTACTGAAGTCTTACTTGAACTGTATAAGGAGAAAAGCCTCAGATCTGGTGAACAGAAATCTGACATGAATCACTAAAACAGATCATCAATCAATTCCCAGACTTGAGCCAATTCACAGATCTGGAACGCCTGGGATGAAGGAGAAGACTGGAACCCATCCCTGCTACACTGCCAAAATTGTATACTGTTAATCTACCTCTCAGCCTTCCCCAGAAGGACCTGCAGTCATTTACTAGAGCACTATGTAATGGGAAAGGAAATGTAATCAGTATTTTCAGAGATTAATAGACACTGGCTCTGAATTGACAATATTCCTGAAGATCCATAGTGTCATTGTGGACCACCAGTTAGAGTAAGGGATTTTATAGGATCAGGTGATCAATGGAGTTTTGTCTCAGGTCCATCATTTCTTGTAAGAAAGTCACTGTCGTTTGAGAATTTTTGTTCCCTTATAGGTAAAACTATTGCTTTTCTTGGGCCATCTACAAGATTTTTTCTATGTTTTAATTTTTACAAACCTGATTATGATTGGCATGAGTATAAACAGTTTTGAGTTCTCTGAGGTTTTTTAAATCTGGAGCTTTATGTCTTTCACCAAATTTGAGATTTTTCAGCCATTATTTCCTTTAATTTCATGTGTGATTTCACAGGAAAAATTGATGCAGAGTTCATCGTCTTACTTCTTTCCTACTGGTAACAAAAATTATAAATACATGAAAGGTAAGAGGCAGTTGACATGTCCACCAGCCATAGCTGTGTGTTCTAAAATTATTATCAGTTTCTGCCTCCTACCTGACACTCCTTTAGATATGTAACAGTTTAGTCATGTGTTCTTCTATTTTAAGTTATTTTCTTTTTAAGATTCTAGAGTTAATTTAGATTTCTAAATTCAATTCGAATTTTTAAGAGGTAAGCACAGAATAGCACTTATTTGGAGAACTCAAATTTCAATCTACCATTAACCTTTTTGTGCCAGCAATCACACAACATCTCCTTATTTATATAGATACTTCCTGTCTATTCTTAGTGCTCAATAATCTTTTCTTCATGATTAAATTTTAAAATGATGCTCTTAATTTCTTCCAGGCTCTTATATCCCTTGCTTTTCCAACAATTACCAATGACCAACTTGGAGAGTGTTTTTTCTTGTTCTCCATGCTAGATATTAGGAAAAGGTTGTGAAACGTTCACAGGAAAGCTATGAAACTAAGGTAAATAACATAGCCCTTGCCTTCAAGCAGGCCACAGTAATATGAGGAAAATAAGCTCTTAAACAAATTTACTATAACATAGCTGAGTTATTCAAAAACTGTGTGGACATGGTATAATGAAGCCAAAAAATAGACACTTACCATTTTTTAGTACAGGGATAAAAAACCTTAGCATACAAGGACAATAATGGAATACGGTAGAGAGAGTCTTAAAAATGGAGTAAAGCCTGCTTATATCAATTCTAAGATTTTGTACCATAAACATGTGTAACAAATTTAAAAGCATCAAATATTTTTCCAAATGGATTCATCAGATATCTTATTGCCAGAACAATGCATTGTACAAAATACCTATACTTAATGGCTCCAATTTAAGAAATCCTTCAGTTAAATTAAGGTAGAACTGGATTACTTTGTAGCTCTTTGATAACAAAAAGGCCGATTGTATTGTAGGGAGTACCAGGGAACTATCAAATGATGCCTAAAAAACCCCCACTATTTTCAATTTATTTATTCATTAAAACATGATACAACCATTCTCTTCAACAAGTGGTGCTGGGAAAGCTGGAGAGTTGCATGTAAATGAATGAAATTAGAACACTCCCTCACACCATACACAAAAATAAACTCAAAATGATTTAAATACCTAAATATAAGACATGACACTATAAGACTCCTAGAAGAGAACATAGGCAAAATATTCTTGGACATAAATCATAACGACATTTTCTTAAATCAGTCTCCAAAGGCAAAATAAAATAAAGGCAAAAATAAACAAATGCGACCTAATCACACTTAAAAGCTTTTGCACAACAAAGGAAACCATGAACAAAATGAAAAGAAAACCTATGGAATGGGAGAAAATATTTGCAACCAATGTGACTGACAAGGGATTAATATCCAAAAATATACAAACAGCTCATACAGCTCAACATCTAAAAAACAAACAACCCAGTCAAAAAATGGGCAGAAGACCTAAATAGACATTTCTCCAAAGAAGACATACAGATGAGCAACAGGCACATGAAAAAATGCTTCCTATTAATTTTGCAGCCTGCTTTATCTGTATATGTTCTCCCAGCCGGGTGAATGGCAGCATTTGGGGTTTTTTTTTTTCCTTTTTCAGTATGAGCTGATTTTTTACTCTTTCAATCCAGACAAGCTTTACTCTTTCAAACATCAAACATTTATACAATGCTTCCTATATATTAAAATTTTAATTTCACTATCATCAATTTACTGGTGAGAAAGCACAAAGTAATTTTCCCAAGGTCTCAGAACTAGCAATTAGTGGCATCAAACTCAGGAAAAGTAATTCTAGACGCCATAGATCATACCATTGTTCTTTTCTGCCTGTGAATATTATACTATATTATATCATATCATATTATATTATATAAAACTAGATATTAAGTGCTGCTATTTTCCATTTTCAAGAGACCTATCCAACACATAATGAGAGATTAGGTTGACAATAAAATTATGGAAGAAGATATCTTGACTAATACCAAACAATAAGAATGTTGGAGAACCCATACTAATACAAGGAAAAATAGTTAAGATAAAAGAGCATTATTGTGACCAGAGAGGGTTTCTCTATAATGGCAGTAAACTTTTAATAGAAATAAACATACAAGGAAGTACATAAATCATAAGTGAACATCTCAATTAGTTGTGTGAACTGATTCATATGCATATATCCAGCACCCAGATCAAGAAACCAGCATTCCAGAAGTTTCCTCTTTTGCTGTCTTCTAGATACTACCTATCATGGGTATCCAGTATCCTTCTTCTAACACTGAATGATTTTTCATTATCAATGAAGAGGATAGTTATACATTTTTTTTTTAAATGACCACGTCTGATTCTCAGATGTTTCTTCCAAATTGTTCCTGAGCTTTGGTGGTGAGTGGAGGGCATGGCAGGAGGCTGCAATAAAGTCTAGGAAACCTGAATCTCTCGGGGAGCAGCTGTGCAGTGGTAACTACTCATCCTCACAGTGTCTCCTACTCATTATTGTCCACTGACTATAACTGGCTTTGGAATATTTCTGGGCTCAGCAAATTATGGAGCATTAGGGAGAGGAAAGAGATGTGCCTCAGGGATCAACACTGTGCAGAAGCTCTTTACCCCTTGTGAAGGCAAAACTTATGATGTTGACATCTTGACAACAGTGAGAGTTAGGCATGAGTACTGGGGCTTTGGGAAATATAAACAGGGCCTGGCTGGTTCTGCTCTGCCAGAACACCACACAGTGCTGCACAGAGCCACCAAGGTGAGTATACCTGACAACCGTGGATTGGGACAGCCTTTGGCTTTGGAAGAGAGGCCATTGGAGGCAGGGCTGGTGAGGGGCAGGCTGTAAGAGAGAAGACTCTGAGCTCTTTTGTCACTTATGGAAGAAGAAGCTGCCAGGACCCAGGGCAAAAACAGCTGATCATTTCCTAGCTGCCATCCAGAAACATCTGGGTTTTTTTTAGTCCATGAGAGAGCTGATCCATTATGTATTTCGGGATAGTATCTGAGTCTAACCCATTTTGAAAGTCTCAAATCAGAAAAATGCTTACTACTGAGATAGATAGATAGAGATATATAGATGATGATAAATGAAGACTTTAGGTCAGAATCAGAAGATAAGTTGGGCTTTATATGTACCATGATTAAATGTTTAAAATTTCTGGAAATTCTCCTTCTTGATACTGGACCCATGTTCCTTAATTATAGGCTTGAAAAATAATCTCACTAGTGAAGTTACATCGGCAGAGATTTCAACATCACTAGGCCTCATGGCCAGATATCTCTTCAGGGTTATGCTGGTCCTCGTGTAGAAAGGCTATGCCAAAAAACTCCAGGAGGAGTATACCGTGTTTGCAGATTGCCTTTAGGTGATCCTTAAATGCTGGCTGTAAATGCCTTGCAAAGGTTTTTTAGAAATTTATGTAACCTCTCACCCCTCCCAGCAGCCAGAGTAGATAAAAAAGTAACACCTGCCCAGTCCATTTTTCATCCTCTTGTGAAGAGCAAAGAAAAAATT
The DNA here is from genome assembly GCF_025265405.1 of Mesoplodon densirostris. Classification (NCBI taxonomy): domain Eukaryota; kingdom Metazoa; phylum Chordata; class Mammalia; order Artiodactyla; family Ziphiidae; genus Mesoplodon; species Mesoplodon densirostris. The sequence continues at coordinate 22,017,105 of NC_082670.1, forward strand.
CTCATTCCAAAAACTGCTCTGGGTATCTTAGAGTGGTGTGTCTGTCAAGTAACAACTATTTAATCAGAAGCAGTAAAAGGCTAAGTGTAAATTTGTCAGATTTTACTGTCTCTTGAAAGATGGCACATGTGTCTTATTGGAGCCAATAACATTAATGGGAGCCTTGTAGTTCAAACCCACCTATGTATCTGAGGAGACACTGAGGTCCCCAGTAAATGTGCCACCCAACATAGATTGACTTGAGTTCTCCAGGTCATCGACTTTTTAGATTCATAAAGAAAAAGAATCTCCTCAAATCCCTCTCCTAATTGGCCCCTAACTTCATCTGTCATTAACATGTACTTTTACAACCATAACTCCATGCCTCATTTTGATTGTTTATTTTTAAACTGTTTATTTAATATTATTTTGCAGATACAGAGCCTGGTAATTTAGATACTAGGTGGAGAGTAAGTTAACCGTGTAGCTTAGAAGTGGAGGAAGAAAAGTGAGAAGCAACAGCATCACAGTTCAATGAATTTAGTGAGGGCTTATTAGGCAAGAGAAGTCTAAGCTGGTGTCTTAGTCTGCTCAGGCTGCTATAACAAAATACAGGATGCTGGATGGTTTAAACAATAGAAATTTATTTACCACAGTTCTGGAGGCTGGGAAGTCCAAGATCAAGGTCCAGTTGATTCAGTGTTTGGTGAAGTCCACTTCCTAGCTTGTAGTCATCATATTTCTGTTGCTCACATGATTTCTTCTTTGGGGGTGTGGGAAAGAGAGGGGGCTATGGTCTCTTCTTATAAGGGCACTAATCCCATCATGAAGGCTCCACCTTCATGACTTCATTTAGACCTAATTACTTCCCAAAGGCCCCACCTCCTAATACCATCACATTAGGGGTTAGGATTTCAACATATGAATCTGGGGAGACACAAACATTCATAATGGCTGGTTTATGATGAACGAACAGGAGTTAGCTATGAGGTTTTAGCTATGATTATGCGGTGTCATAAAGATGTGACATAAACAGGGAAAAAGAACCATCTTTCAAAGGAGCTGGCACTTCAGATTCCTCTCTCTCAATCCTTACTGAAAAGCCAAAACCTTCTTCTAAAGCTAAAGAGATATACAAGAGGGAGCCATACTAAGCATTCATCTGCCAGCATTGCCATTTTTCAGAGAAGTCTTATGAGAAACTCAGCAAGCAGGGATGCCAATCTATAAAGAATCTGAAGACAACTGCTTGCGCTGAAGAGAAGGTCTTTGCAAGCTGTTTTCTAAAGTGTTAAATCTTTGAAGGATTCTGTTCTTAGTCCTAGCAGAATATAGAGATTTCAAAGTCATAAAACAGATGCAATAATAATGACCTGTACTTGGGGCACAATCCTGTTTTAGGGGACCACATATTGAAATAATATCTTGACAAAAATGCTTACTTATGAAAAAGCAAGTTTTTAGGGGACTTGTCAAAGAAAATGTCAGACAATTTCCGCTATGAAAGTAAAGTATAGAAAACTAACATGAATGTCACTCAAATTACTTGTCACACCACGAAGTATCAATACATAATGAAATTTGGAATATGTACTTCTTTAGATAAAAATATGGATCAAACCTGAAACTAACATAATACTGTATTCAACTATATTTCAATTTAAAAATAGGATGAAAAATAGAGTACTGCCCTAATGTAACCTTTATTATGTAATCTTGTCAATTAAATCACAGATTAGTCTACTGATGGAATTCACTTAGGAGTGGTTATTACACAACTGACCGGAGGAAGGATGAAAAATGTAGTAACTTGAGCCTAAGCTAAGAGGTCATCGCATCATAAGACTCCAAAATGTATATTAGTTGCAATTTAAATACAGTTATATTGATTAAATAGTCAGGAAAATTGGGGCTCATCCTTTTGACTCAAAGTGTGGGAAAAGAAATCTGATTGTAATTCTCTTTATATTAAGTATGGGCGTGCTTTTTTTTTCAGACAGGTGGCTCGTTGGTCTAGGGGTATGATTCTCGCTTCGGGTGCGAGAGGTCCCGGGTTCAAATCCCGGACGAGCCCACCTCCTTTTCGACCAACTGGAATAATGAATCAGAAAAAGTATTTTCTCTAATACTATTGCCAAAAAGATGGGCTTTCATTACATTGACAGCAGGATTCCCTTCGGAGAAGCTGGGTGCTTGATTCCAGATCTCCTTGACTGGGAGGTATCAGGAGTGTTGATGCGAGTTTACTGGCGCCGGCCCAGTTCCAGTTCTCCTGTGGATCCCTTCCCGACAAGTCAAGAAGGAAGGCCTTGGGCATCTAGTCTGTGCGTACGTGTGTACGTGCATACGTACGTGCGTGTGCGTACTTGACTGAGTAGGGCAGGGAAGCGTGAATTACGGTCAACCTGTACCTTCCTTCCTCTCGTAGAGACGTGAATATTCATTTCCACTGCTACGTCCAACTTGAGTGATCATTTTCGGAATCGCAGCATTTACTGCTACCGCACTGACTAAAGTAAAAGTCACCCCAGCTGCTGCTGCCGCGGCTCCCACTGTAATCTACCGTTTACATTTAATCCCACTGTAATCTGCCTCTTTCTTTTTCTGCGTTGCGCCATGGACCTGCATTCTCTGGTCAAAGTTCATTCACTTTTTCACTCAACGAATCGATATTCAGTGAATACTGCGTGTCAGCCTCTCCTGGATGCCAGGAATGCGATGGAGGACCAGGAATTTAAAAAAAATAATAAAAGGTTTTGTTTCAGTGGAATTTAATATCACAAGTAGCTAAATGTTTACAATTATCATGCGTCCTATGAAGAAGTGTAGAATTCTCACAGAAGCACATAGCACCAGAGCCTACCTGTAGATTCCGGGGAATATTGCCAGCCAGAGTTTTTCCCCTCGGAGAGAAAAACCACGAGGAGCAATCGCTAATACTGGAAGTTCAAGGTCTTCCCCACCCCAAACGTGGAAACTTTCCAGTACCCGTATCCTTGGCCCCAGGAAAAGCTCTCACTTTGGAATTGTTGAAAACGCTCAGGTGAATTGATTAGTATGGAAATTTGGAAGATGAAAAATAGATGGAGAGGAAGGTATTAATCCAGTTACTTTGCTCATGCTAACTAAAATTATTTCCTCAGAATAACCGTGTGGTTATGTGGCCAAAACTGAAAGAGGACACACACACACATACACACATGCACACACACCACCTCAGTTTCTTCCTTGCTTCATGACACCACAGAGGCTCACCTGGCCCTGCTCATCTTGGTGTTCTGAAATAGTATGGATCATTTTACCTTCCCTTGTTCTGTTTCATCTTTCCTTGATCAGCTTTGGGAGCCCATTAAGTATGAAGACACAGGTCCTTATTCAGAAGTGGTGTGTAATATATTGTCTCTTTGTATATACAAATATAAATTTATAATTTATTTGTAATTTAACTTTATAATTTGGAGTAGATGGTGTCATTCATTAAGCTTGAGATTCAAAAAGAATTTCCTCCAACTCCTGTCCTTTAAGAATTTTCTCAGAATTCAAGAAGGCAGTTTTATGCCGTCTAAGCAGATTGAATGAATGATCCTTCTTCAAGGGATTTTACTATCCCAAGAAGGATGAGTTAAACATATTGACTGATAGTAAATGGCACAGGCAGATCACTTTATCATATAGCCCACAATCAATAAACTGGGCTCATAATCTCACTTTCAGTTATTTGTAGGGCCTAATTATATCTATAGATCAGCAACCAAAGATCACTAGACATCTAAAGTTAATGTCTAATATGAAAGACAGAGATAAAAGTGAACTAAAAAAATAGAGGAAAATATAATTCAGAGAGGAGAAAACATCTCAGGGAAGTTATTATATCTATTCTTGTTTTTTAAAGAGAATGCTGGGTAACTCTTAAGTACAGATGTCTCTTAAAATAGAAATTGTGAGAGGAGATATGAAAAACGTAATGGAGTAATTGGAATAAAATGTAAAAGACATCCTCCAGAATGTGGAGTAAAAATATAAAGGCAACTCCAGCAGTCATGCTCCTTGGTATATACCCAAATGAGTTGAAAACTTATGTCCACAAAAAAACCTGCACATGAATGTTTATAGCAGCTTTACTGATAACTGTCAATACTTGGAAACAACCAAAATGTCCTTCAGTAAATGAATGGATAAACAAACTGTGGTACATCCGTACAATGGACTATTATTCAGTAATAAGAAGAAATAAGCTATCAAGCCACAAAAGGACATGAAGGAAACTTAAAAGCATATTACTAAGTGAAAGAAGCCAATTTGAAAAGTCTCCATATTGTATGATTCTAACTATACGACATTCTGGAAAAAGTAAAAGTATAGAAACAAAATATCAGGAGTTCTCAGGGTTATGGGGGCTGTAGGGATGAAGATGTGGAGCACAGGGCAGCGTAACTACTCTGTATGATGCAGTAAGGATGGATACATGTCATTATACATTTGTCAAAATGCATAGACTGTCTAAAGGGAAGAGTAAACCCTAACATGAATCATGTTAATAATAATATATTAATATTGGTTCATCAGTTTAACAAATGTACCAAAATAATATAAGATGTAAATAATAGGAGAAGCTGTGGGGGATGGGAGGAGGTATGTGTGAACTCTGTACTTTTGAATTTGACTCTAAAAAAATAGAGTCTATTTAAAAAGTATAAACAGAATGTAACTAGGAGAGAATAATAATTTTTTTTAAAAAAAGTAGAGGAGACATCCTGGAGGTTTAAAATCCAAGAATAAGAAATTCCAGGAAAAAGGTAAAGCAAGAAAATAGAGAACACATAAGTGAGAAAATTAGAAACAAAAAATTCAAGCTAATTTCTCAAACTGAAATACATGATTTTCCAAATTTAATGATGTAATGGAGGTCCCAGAACAGTGAATGAAAATAGAAACATACAAAGGCATATCTTTCAGACATTTCAGAGCATTGAGGACAAAGAAATCATTCTGAAAGAGAGAAAAACGAATCACAAATGAAGCATAGTAATTAAAATGACTTTGTAATGCTCAAAAGCAATACTGGAAACTAGAAGAAGATGGAGAACTCTTTCAAAATCCTGAAAGAAAATATTCCCCAGCCTAGCATTCCATACACAACCAAGTATTCAATCAAGTGTTAGAGAAACTTGAAAGATATTCTCCAATACCCAAATATTCCAAAGTCTTATCTCCAATAAACTCTTTCTTAGGAAGCTACTTACTTGGGAAATGGGGTCTCCAGGGGAAGAAAGTATGCAGATAATGGTGAAGGAAGACCTCAGGATGAAAACAGTATAGCAAGTATAGAAAACACCCAATTTCTTTTGGCAAAAATTTATGGTTATTTGTTGTAATTTGAGAAAAAAAAATCTAATGTTCAGGAAACAAAATATCATGAGAGATCAGTGAATGATATTTGCCAATCATAATATATGAACAGTGATACTAATTCAATACACATTATGATATAATTATATTTGGAAGAAAATTTGATAGGAAGAGTATCTGTATCTGTATATGGTGGTGTTTAAGGTGAGGAAAGAGAAGTGAATCTTCCTTTTGTATAAGGCGCAATCAATAGAAAATACTAAACTTAAAAAATCAAAAAGTAGAAATAAAAGCATCAGTATTAATTAGAATACAGTTTTGTCTTTGTAACAAAGACCCCAATGAACTGTAGCTTAAAGGAAGCAGAAGTTTACTGATCTCTCATGTAATAGTTTGAAGGTATAATCAAGAGCAGGGTGATACTTTGGCTCCAGGGTGTTGGTTCCAGTCTTCTATCTCATGGATCCCTCCTTTCTATGGGTTGCTGGGTCCAATCTCTTTATATTTCATGACACCTTCATTCCTATGATGTTGCCTTTTCCAGCAAGCAGTTACAGTAGGAAGAGAGAAGTGAATGGTATTTCTTTCCTCTTCCGGACATAACCTGGAAGTTTTACATCCACTTTCTCTCTAATGCCCTAGTTTAGAAATTGGCCACATGACCTTACATCAAGGAAAGTTGTGCATTGTAATCTTCTCATGGGTGGCTATGAACTCTACTAAATTTCCATTTCTTGGAAGGAAAACACAAATATTGATGGCAACTAGCCATCTCTGCCATAGCATGATATTTGGAGACATGTTGGTAGAAACAGAAACAACAACACAAACAAAAAGCCAAATGGCTGAAAATCTTTGCCTCTACCAAAGAAGGAGAGGAACACTTTTTTTACATACACATATTTCTGAATTACTTGATATTTTTAAACATGTGTGGTTAACTTTGGTTTTAAATTTTTAATTTAAAAAATAAGCTTTAAACTGAGAACCAGGTATGGATAAAAAAATTTATCCAGGTTAAAATGAAAAAGCTCAAGAGCAACCCGTGAGGGAAAATGGCTTGTCAGAAGAGACAGGAAATAGACTCTTCTTGATACAAAATCATAAATTGGACTAAGCATGGAAAACAAGGTGGAGGGAAGTAGGTTAAATTAAGGTTGAAGATCCAGGCAGGACAATGCAACAAACACTAAAATATAAGGACTTTTCCAGGTTAAGAAGAGAGATTAAATCTTTGGGACAAGCAACATGTGGTCTTCACTCAAGAAGATGTTTGAGCAACCTAAGGTAGTGTCCCCACACTTAGAGTGTGAAAATGCCGCAGGGGTCCGTTCCTACAGGATTTCCCCTGTGTTTCCTGTTGTCCATCCGGTTGTGGTTGATTTGCTTGGGCTTCAAAAGAAAAATCTTCATGACCACCTTCCATTCTCAGATTTATTGATGTTTCCTGATCAGCCACTCACGTGCTTCAACGCTCCAGCCACAGTGATTTCCAACAGTTTTCTAGATACTACTCACCTTTGATCACGTGCTTTCCTCAGTCTGGGACACCCTCATTTTGTGCACCTCTAGAAAATTTGCTCTTCAAGACTCGTCTTCGATATTACCTTCTTTTGCCAGGCATTTATGATTCATTATGATTAGTCAGAATTAGTCTCTACTCCTCGTTCCTTCATGTGCATTTTATTCATTCCATGAAACAAACCTATCAAAAACCAAAAAAAAAAAAAAAAAAAAGCAGCTAAAATAGCTTTTTTCACCCTTTCCCAGAATCATTTTCTCACTAGAAGTGAGTCTCAACATTTTTAGCACCGCATTCCTTGGAATATAGAATGAAAGTTGGGAAACATTTCCCCTAGAAGGCCACTCAAGAAACACACAGGAATTTGGAAGGAAAACAGAATTTATGGCTCCTCAGATGTGGATGACCCGGGGGGAGAGCCCCACGAAGTTAAAGATTCTTCTCAATGCAATTTCACCCGAAAGTATTGTAGAAGCGGCAATAACACGGAGTAGAAATTGAGCCCTATTCAGATCTGTCGTCTAATTTTCCAGACTGTCTCATTAACCACGAATTAGGAGTACACATTCGCCAGCTCCCCTGACAGCGACTCCAGTGGAACCGGCTCTGGGAAGCTCTGCCCCTGCGGACAGCCGGCCACGCTCTTGGGCCTCGGGCCCAGGCTCCCCTGACGAGGGAAGGTGACAGCAAACTGGTTCAGTCCAGGTTGGCCGCGTCACGCCCACCGCCTGCCAGGACTTGACGCTGAGGCACCTCCTGCCGGGGGGACCAGGCAGCCCGAGAAAGGGGAGTGAAAGCCCAGGCAGATGTGTTTCTACCACGTCTCAACCAATTTTATGACTCCTGTGAAAGCTAAGCCCGTTTTTTGCCCCCGTCACAGCTTTTCCATCCCAGTTCCTTGTCCATTCGTGTGGAAGCTAGCCACCTCCATGTCTCCCAGACGTCTCTAAGCCGTCTCCTAAGCGTCTTTCTCTCCGGGATAGCCAGCGAGTTCCCTAGTATAAACTCTGAAATAAAGCACGCCAAGCGGTCTTTGTAAGTGGACGAGGTGGCCGAGTGGTTAAGGCGATGGACTGCTAATCCATTGTGTTCTGCACGCGTGGGTTCGAATCCCACCCTTGTCGGCTTGGCACTTTGTTTAGGAGGAGGAAGGAATCCTGTCTTCCCTGACCTCAACTTTGAATCCACCTAGAAGAAACCAGCCCTCCCTACTCCCGTTATTTATATGTGTGGATTTTCCCAGTGATAGCTGATTGGCTATTTGATAACGTTTCTTCATGTAGGTGGAGGAGGAGAAGAAAGTCAAAGACACATGAAGCTGGTAGAAACTGGAGTCTGATCTCTCTAGTCCCTCATTTTAGAAGTCATTACTCCAATGAGTATTAAAATAAATTCATCAAAAAGATATTCAACAGGACAAACACACCAAGGTAGAATTTCAATTACTTAGATTCTCAAGAACAAATCTACTGACCAAAATTGAAGAAATGTATAGCACTGAAGAGATGAGTACACAAGTTTAAAAATTAAGAAATTCAGAGGTAAGTTAGTTTCAAGTGACAACCACACAAACCTCTTTCCAAGAGGCCACAGGCAGGATGCAGCTTAAGGATGGAACCAAGAACCTGTTGCTGAAGATTGATTGGGTTGGACATTCCCAGACTGTACCCCTGAGGACTTGAAAATGAAGATGCCCCATGGAAGGGCCACATGGAAAGGAGAAGCATGGTTTAGAGAGACTCAGTGGAACACAGTGTCCCAGGATTTGGTAGGGGAGATGGTCAGAAAGTCTGGGAAGAGGGACTTGTAGGACCCTATCTGAGCCCAACTTTAAATGAATTGAAGGTTGAATCAATAGGAAACAATAAAGCAATATTTTACCCCGTTCTGAGATTAATATTTGTTCTTTTTGGTAATACATGCTGCGTACATGTTCTTCACTCTACCATATTGCCACTAAAATACCCCAAACTGAAAGAAAGGGTGTCCTCTTTCCCTGAGGTACACATATTTAATGTTCTTAGCCTGCTAGGAAGTGACATCCTTGACTATACAAAGGGTGGGCCTCTCATAAGCCACCAAGTGGACACCAAACAAATTTTCCTGGGAGCACTTCGCAGGCTCTAATGCATTTCCACTTGTGAACTAGAGTTCTTGTTCCTTACTTGTAGGCTTTTCATAACTAATTTTAAGAAAGTATATTGCAAATTTTCCTTTTCCTATTATATTTTACGTTGACCAAAGAATTGAGTTTTTGCTTTTATTTTAAAAAACAGCTTTATTAAAGTATAATTGGCATATGATGATCTGCATATATTTAAAGAGTATATTTTAATGAATTTTGACATATGTATACACATGAAACCATGATCCCAATCAAGATAGTGAACTTATCTATCAGCCCTAAAACCTCATTGTCCCCCTTTTTTTTTTTTTTTTTTTTTTTTTGTGGTACACGGGCCTCTCACTGTTGTGGCCTCTCCCATTGCGGAGCACAGGAGGCTCAGTGGCCATGGCTCACGGGCCCAGCTGCTCCGCGGCATGTGGGATCTTCGCAGACCGGGGCACGATCCCGTGTCCCCTGCATCGGCAGGCAGACTCTCAACCACTGCACCACCAGGGAAGCCCTCATTGTACCCTTTTGTAATTCTTTTCTCCTGCCCCCTCTGTCCTCAATCCCCAAAGGACAACTGATTTGCATTTTGTCACTATAGATTAGCTCATTTTCTAAAGTTTGTATAAATATAGTTCAGTATGTACTTTACTTTGACTCCTTTCATTCAGCCTAGTTATTCTGAGATTTATCCATTTTATGTGTGTGGTGGACAGACCCCTCCCATGAGCCCCACATCCAGGTGTTTGGGCTTTTGTCTATGTCCTCCCCTTGAGTGTGAGTTGGACCTGGGACTTACTTTAACTAATAGAATATGGCAAAGATGATTGGATCATTTCTGTGATTATACTGAGCTATATAAGACTCATTCTTGCTAGCTGATTCACTCTAGAGAGTATCCTTGCTGGCTTCATGATGTAAATGGTCAAGGAGGGAAAGTCCATTTGGCAAGGAGCTTCAGGCACCTCTAGAAAGTGCAGATAGCCCCTGAGAACTGAAAGATACTTCCAGCTAACAACCAGCAAGAAGACTGTGCCTTCAGTCCTAGAGCTGCAAGGAAATAAATTCTGCCAACAACCTGAGGGGGCTTGGAAGCAGGTTCTTCCCTAGCCAATTAAAGGGCAGCAGAATACGCCACCCCAAAATATGCCTCTTTGGCATAAGGATTATTTTGAGCTGATTATTTTTGAGAAGAAAACAAACACAGGAGATGCACTAAAAAACAGTAGACTTTACCCTTTTATAAGGGAACTTTACATTTATAAGGGAAGTCTCCACTTGTAAGGGTGAATCCCTACCAGGAAGAGAAACTCTTATCAATGGAGAAAGTACCCGACTTAAATGTTCATAAGAACATTACCCTTGCTCACTGTGTTTTTCCTGATAACCTCCTGTAACTGACGTCCCCAACCACCACCATCTTTCTTTTGTCTTTAGCTGAAGATGGCACTTAATGTAGTGGCTCGGGGTATTTCAGGGAGTTGTACTCAGTTTTCCTGGATATCTCCCACATATATACAAGGTAAACATGTTGTAGGGGAGCCAAATTTGCCAGCCCAAGTGCGTCCCTTTGGCATGAGGATTCATTTAGGCTGATTATTTTTAAGAAACAAGACTCAGGAAGTTTTCCTTGTTGCCTCCTCCTTAACTGCCTAAAAGAATTTAGATAAAAGGCCTGTTCCAGAGTAGAGCTATCACCAGAGGTATCTACAAAAAACTCTGGGCTAGTTGTGGCAGGGGAAACTTGGCAGTGCATAGAGATCAGAGCTCACTCCATTTCCCATTGTCTCTGCCTGGCCCAGGGAACATTTGTTTACCAAGCATTTGTTTTCCCACCTCCATGTGAATTGCCTCCCTCCCTGTTGAAGTGCCAAACCACTACCCCAACATCCTTCTTTTTTGTCTTTAGCTGAAAATGGTATTTAAGATGAGGATTTTGACCATTTTGTCAAGTTACTCAGTTTTCCTGGGTCTCTCCCACAGATACATGTTATTAAAGTTTGGTTTGATTTTCTCTTGTTAAGCTGTCTCATGTCCATTTAATTCTTAGACCAGCCAGAATGTTACGGGCTGGAGCCGGAACAGAACTCATATTTGGCTGCTCATCACTCAAAAGTCAATGTTCGAGAGACAAGCGTTGGTGGAAAAAGAAAGATGCTTTATTTAGGAGGTCGGCAACCTGGGGAGATGGCAGAATTGCCTCACAAAAAAGCATCTCCAAGTCGCCAGTTAGAGGAAAAGCGTGCTATGGGGAAAAACTGGAAAGTTTCAGGAGTGGACTTCCTTTCCCATTTAGATGACTCTTTCTCTTTCCCATTCTCTATCTTTTCTCCTCCCTTTCCCTCCCTCTCTCTCTTTCTCTCTCCCCTAAATAAAACAAATGAGACAATCCAGGGCAACAATTTTGTGGAAAGAAATTAGTATCAGGAAGTACTGGACAATGCAAAAACAAAATCTTGTACAGATTCGAATCCAACACCTTTTGCTTACCAGTAGAATGCACAACAAATAATCCCTATATTGTATTAAATTTAATTTATTTGATATGCATCATATGGACAACTTTTAAGAGCATGCCAGTAGAATTTTAGAATTTGTCATTAAGTCACATATTGTTTGGAGCAGGAAACATACCAAGGCAAAGCTCCTTGGTACAAAACCCTGTCAAGGCCTGAACACAGGAAGCTCTCAATTGTGGAAAAGGAAAGATACAAATTGTCTGTTTTTCATTTCCTGTCTTGACATCTATAAAAATTTGTTCTAAAACAACAACAACAACAACAACAACAACAACAAACACAGGTCTTTCCACTCTCCAGGACAAATCAACATATACTGAAGTTTACAAGCTAGGTGTTGAAAATGTGCTAGGTTACAGTGTGATAGTTACTGCTCTTGGGGAGATGGAGATGTTCAGAAAAGAAGCCACACACACTCCCTAAAAAAATATATGATGGGAAAGTAAAAACACAAAACAAGTATAAATAAAAAGCTGTGGGAGTTTAGAGAAAAACAATATATCAGATGAAAGGAATCAAGAATGGGCATTAAAGAATAAAACTGAAGCAAGAAAAGAGTGTAGAGGCCGCAGGCATGGAAATGGGAACTTCTCTCTGGGAAAGAAGAACTTGTTTAATTGGGTATAAAACATTCATTCCGGATAGAAATAAATTTTTAGTGAGCTTGAAAATTGTACATAATGTTGAGTAATGGTTTGAAATTCAGATTAAGGGGATGGAAGATCTTTTGAAGAACTTTGAGCAGAGGAGTTACATTTCAAACTGAGTTTTGAAGTACACTTCTTTAGCTGTGTCAGAAAGATTACAAGATGGTGTGACTAGAGGTGAAGAAACCAGAAGTTATTCAAACACGGAAGGGCCCCAGATGCTAGGCCATGTTCCTTCCATCAGCCTCTGAAGTAAGAGGTGGCCTATATGTGACACAGCATTTCCTCTACAGTACTATGTACCACAAATGGCTGAAGGAATGAGTGAAAAGAAAAAGAATGTGCAGGAATAATCTACAAGATCTGGCAAGCCCTCGGAGGTGGGGATATCTCTTTAACTGGTGAAGGAATCCTCAAACCTGTAAATATGTGTTAAGAGAACTTGCAAGGACACATGGAGAAGGAACATGGAGAGAACATGAGCTGAGATGGAAGAAAGAACACACATTTTAGAGTCAAAAAAATTTGCTTTTCAGTACTGGCTTTGCCACTTACCAGCCATGTGGCTTGAATTTATTTTCCCCTGAGCCTCAGCTTCACGTCTAAAAAAGGGGGTAATGATATATGTTCATGACTAAATTAAATTAGATTAAATAAAACTATGTGAGTAATTCGATTTTTATCTTTCTGTGGTACACAGCACTGAATAGATAGTGGCGATTATTGCTATGAGGTCCTTTTGATAGTATTTTGAAGAGGATCTCAGGCCACGTGGTTCCAAGTGCAGATTTAAAGGTGTTTAGGCTGGAGACAAGTTTGGCAGTAATTCGTCCCTTCATTGGTTGGACTAGATAGAATACTCCATCTACTATGGCCAGAGAGGAGACTATGGGCAATGAAACAGTGATTGAAATTTCGGAAGGCAAGGGAGTTTGAGAAAATCGGAGCAGGTGAAGAAAAAAGACTAGCCAGATGCGATCACAAGTGTCTCCACTCAGAAGTCCACAGGGTCCTACCCCTGGATGAGCAGCGAATGGCATCGACAGCACCGCCCTCCAGTGCTGGGTCCCTCTAACTGCAGGGGTGAAATGGAAGCCTTGGCCCGTGTGGAGAAGTCCTTAGACACCAGTGTTTCTCTACTGGTAGGAATGTTAATTCAGAAAACAGTACTTTGAGAGGAGGGAGGTTTGTCATTTCCTGTTAACCACAACCCCTGAAACCAACCAGGCTGCATGTCTTTCCTGACAGAATGGCGCTAAGTTTGAAATTCAGAGAGGGCAGACTATCTTGATGTGACACAATGTGTCACTTGCCTTATTTGGCATATAAAAATAAAATAAAATAATGTATGTACCAATAATCATTAGTGAAAAAAATTTAGGAAGAAGCAGCAATCTGAGTTTTAACAAAACCAAAGGTTTTTGCAGGGGAGAGAAAACTGGGAGTCACCAGAAGGAGCCCTCAGACAATGGCAAGAAGTGAAGACAATTTGTCTTTGATCTGTTGAATCCCAAGGAAGGATTTCTTTTTTTTTTTCAGCAGGTGAAACAATTTTATTTCACAGTTTTCTTTAAAACCACAAAGACAATATGTTCTTCATATAAAAACGTTAGTTCAGATAACTATACATTCTAGAAAATGATTATAGAGACGCTCTTAAAGAAAATGCACCCCATTATATGGTTTTGGTGAAGTTGCTTGGAAAAAACTCACATCTAGACTGATTCCTAAAACATACCATTCCACCATTCTGCATCTTTTGGTTCAAAGTATATGTTATTGTCATCAATACATGTTCCTGCATTCTTACATGTATGATAATACATATATAGATTGGTTTTCTTTACTTTTTCTTTACTTTCTTTACACCCAAGGAAGTAAAGAAAATTCTTTGAGGGTCTCCCATAACAGCAGTGGAGCCAAGGATTATTACTTTATCCAGATATACTTTGTGCCAGGCACCGTTCTAGAGGTACCATTTTTTTTAACTTAACATCTTTAAGGTTATAATTGAAATTCTTTTATTCTGAAAAACTTAGTTTTTGATATGATATGATATCATATGATATCATATGATATATGATAAAAAAATAACTTGTTTTCTCTATAGACAAAATAAGAAAAGACATCTTAACATTTTAATTATTCTGAATTAGAAAGTAGAATGAAAAAGAGAAGAAAGGTTTGAACCTACTAAAATCTGACCTCGAGTGAGGTCAAGGTCAGATTTTAGTAGAAATAGACTTTTCAACTCTATCCTCATTTAAAATTGATATTCACTAATATTCTGTCCTTCCCAAATTAAGAAAGAACATAGATGGGCTTTCCTGGTGGCGCAGTGGTTGAGAGTCCACCTGCCGATGCAGGGGACACGGGTTCAGGCCCCGGTCCGGGAAGATCCCTACATGCCACGGAGCGGCTGGGCCCGTGAGCCATGGCCGCTGAGCCTGCGCGTCCGGAGCCTGTGCTCCGCAACGGGAGAGGCCACAGCAGTGAGAGGATCGCGTACCACAAAAAAAAAAAAAAAAAAAAAAAAGAAAGAACATAGAAGTCTGGATGCTGCAAAATAGTTTAAAAAGAAAATGCCTCCTCTAATGAAGTGTAACATAACACTCTTATCTTCATGGTTAGAACTTTTGTTTCTTGTTTAAGAAACCCTTTGGTACTGTGAGATATTTTCTTAGCTTACCTTCTAAAAAGGCTTAATGGTTTCCCTTTTACATTTAAGGGTCTTTTTTCCTCTGTGAGTAACCAATTGTCCTGATAAATTTTTGAACAGCTTATCTTTTCCTCATTTACCTCACCGTTTTCATTTCTAAAGATTCAACAAAAAAATTAGATATGATCTTTGCCTTTCTATCTAATTCAGCTGGTAAATGTGTCCATCTCTGTGCAATACCACCCAGTATTATAGCTATATGACTCTTTTTTTTTTTTTTTTTTTTTTTTTATCTTTTTATTTTTTTTTTTTATTTTTTTATTTTTTTCACTATATATTTTTATTTTTTTTATTTTACAAATTTAATCAGTTATACATATACATATGTTCCCATATCCCCTCCCTTTTGCGTCTCCCTCCCACCCTCCCTATCCCACCCCTCCAGGCGGTATATGACTCTTTTTTTATCACTAAATCATATTCTACCTCATCAGGAGTTTCTTGGATTTTTTTTTCCCCTTTTGATCCTCAAATAAATGTTAGAATTAACTTCCAAATTCCAAAACTAGGATTTTTACTTAAATTACCTGATTTTGTCAGTCCTCCTTTGGATACTAAAACTTCTAAAAAAAAAAAAAGTAAAATAAACACAGCAAAGATGCAAGGATGGAAAGTGAAACTTTTTCAAGTTGGTAATTAAGTAAGTGTAATAGCAGTGGTACCACTCCATTTCTACCTCTTAGTTCTTTCTTTTTTTTTTTTTTTTTTTTTTTTTTTTTAAGAAGATGTCAGGGGTAGGAGTTTATTAATTTATTTGTTTGTGCTGTGTTGCGTCTCCATTTCTGTGCGAGGGCTTTCTCTAGTTGTTGGCAAGCGGGGGCCACTCTTCATCGCGGTGCGCGGGCCTCTCACTATCGCAGCCTCTCTTGTTGCGGAGCACAGGCTCCAGACGCGCAGGCTCAGTAGCTGTGGCTCACGGGCCTAGTTGCTCCGCGGCATGTGGGATCTTCCCAGACCAAAGCTCGAACCCATGTCCCCTGAATTGGCAGGCAGATTCTCAACCACTGCACCACCAGGGAAGCCCTACCTCTTATATGTGCCACTTTGAGTCTCCCAGTAATTGATAAGGCTGCTTCTTTATCAACGAAGGATGTGGTACACATTAAGACTGCAGTAAAATAGGAACATACATATCGATAATTACCTTAAATGTAAATGGATTAAATGCTCCAACCAAAAGACGTAGATTGGCTGAATGGATACAAAAACAAGAGCTGTATATATGCTGTCTACAAGAGACCGACTTCAGACCTAGGGACACATACAGATTGAAAGTGAAGGGATGGAAAAAGATATTCCATGCAAATGGAAATCAAAAGAAAGCTGGAGTAGCAACTCTCATATCAGACAAAATAGACTTTAAAACAAAGACTATTACAAGACACAAAGAAGGACACTACATAATGATCAAGGGATCAATCCAAGGATATATAACAATTGTAAATATTTATGCACCCAACATAGGAGCACCTCCATACATAAGGCAAATACTAACAGCCATAAAAGGGGAAATCGACAGTAACAATCATAGTAGGGGACTTTAACACCCCGCTTTCACCAATGGAAAGATTATCCAAAATGAAAATAAATAAGGAAACACAAGCTTTAAATGATACATTAAACAAGATGGACTTAATTGATATTTATAGGACATTCCATCCAAAAGCAACATAATACACATTCTTCTCAAGTGCTCATGGAACATTCTCCAGGATAGACCATACCTTGGGTCACAAATCAATCCTTGGTAAATTTAAGAAAATTGAAATCGTATCAAGTACCTTTTCTGACTACAATGCTATGAGACTAGATATTAATTACAGGAAAAAACCTGTAAGAAATACAAACACATGGAGGCTAAACAACACATTACTTAATAACGAAGAGATCACTGAAGAAATCAAAGAGGAAATCAAAAAATACCTAGAAACAAATGACAATGAAAACACGACGACCCAAAACCTATGGGATGCAGCAAAAGCATTTCGAAGAGGGAAGTTTATAGCAATACAATCTTACCTTAAGAAACAAGAAACAGGGCTTCCCTGGTGGCGCAGTGGTTGAGAGTCCGCCTGCCGATGCAGGGGACACGGGTTCGTGCCCCGATCCCGGAAGATCCCACATGCCGCGGAGCGGCTGGGCCCGCGAGCCATGGCCGCGGAGCCTGTGTGTCCGGAGCCTGTGCTCCGCAACGGGAGAGGCCACAGCAGTGAGAGGCCCGCGTACAGCAAAAAAAAAAAAAAAAAAAAAAAAAAAAAAAAAAAAAAAGAAACAAGAAACAACTCAAACAAACAACCTAACCTTACACCTAAAGCAATTAGAGAAAGAAGAACAAAAAAAACCCCAAAGTTAGCAGAAGGAAAGAAATCATAAAGATCAGATCAGAAATAAATGAAAAAGAAATGAAGGAAACAATAGCAAAGATCAATAAAACTAAAAGCTGGTTCTTTGAGAAGATAAACAAAATTGATAAACTATTAGCCAGAAGTTATCAAGAAAAAAAGGGAGAAGACTCAAATCAATAGAATTAGAAATGAAAAAGGAGAAGTAACAACTGCCACTGCAGAAATACAAAGTATCATGAGAGGTTACTACAAGCAACTGTATGCCAATAAAATGGACAACCTGGAAGAAATGGACAAATTCTTAGAAAAGCACAACCTTCTGAGACTGAACCAGGAAGAAATAGAAAATATGAGCAGACCAATCACAAGCACTGAAATTGAAACTGTGATTTAAAATCTTCCAACAAATAAAAGCCCCGGGCCAGATGGCTTCACAGGAGAATTCTATCAAACATTTAGAGAAGAGCTAACACCTATCCTTCTCAAACTCTTCGAAAATATAGCAGAGGGAGGAACACTCCCAAACTCATTCTACGAGGCCACCATCACTCTGATACCAAAACCAGACAAAGATGTCACAAAGAAAGAAAACTACAGGCCAATATCACTGATAAACATAGACGCAAAAATCCTCAACAAAATACTAGCAAACAGAATCCAACAGCACATTAAAAGGATCATACACTATGATCAAGTGGGATTTATCCCAGGAATGCAAGGATGCTTCAATATGCACAAATCAATGTGATAAACCATATTAACAAACTGAAGGAGAAAAAACATATGATCATCTCAATAGATGCAGAGAAAGCTTTTGACAAAATTCAACACCCATTTATGATAAAAACCCTCCAGAAAGTAGGCATAGAGGGAACTTACCTCAATATAATAAAGGCCATATATGACAAACCCACAGCCAGCATCGTACTCAATGGTGAAAAACTGAAAACATTTCCACTAAGATCAGGAACAAGACTAGGTTGCCCACTATCACCATTATTCAACATAGTTTTGCAAGTTTTAGCACAGCAATCAGAGAAGAAAAAGAAATAAAAGGAATCCAAATTGGAAAAGAAGTAGAGCTGTCACTGTTTCCAGGTGACATGATACTATACATAGAGAATCCTAAAGATGCTACCAGAAAACTACTAGAGCTAATCAATGAATCTGGTAAAGTAGCAAGATACAAAATTAATGCACAGAAATCTCTTGCATTCCTATACACTAATGATGAAAAATCTGAAAGTGAAACTAAGAAAACATTCCCATTCACCATTGCAACAAAAAGAATAAAATATCTAGGAATAAACCTACCTAAGGAGACAAAAGACCTGTATGCAGAAAATTATAAGACACTGATGAAAGAAATTAAAGATGATACAAATAGATGGAAGAGATATACCATGTTCTTGTATTGGAAGAATCAAGATAGTATGGTACTGGCACAGAAACAGAAATATAGATCAGTGGAACAGGATAGAAAACCCAGAGATAAACCCACGCACATATGGTCACATTATCTGTGATAAAGGAGGCAAGAATATACAATGGAGAAAAGCCAGCCTCTTCAATAAGTGCTGCTGGGAAAACTGGACAGCTACATGTGATAGAATGAAATTAGAACACTCCTTAACACCATACACAAAAATAAACTCAAAATGGATTAAAGACCTAAATGTAAGGCCAGACACCATCAAACTCTTAGAGGAAAACATAGGCAGAACACTCTATGACATAAATCACAGCAAGATCCTTTTGGACCCACCTCCTAGAGAAATGGAAATAAAAACAAAAATAAACAAATGGGACCTAATGAAACTTCAAAGCTTTTGCACAGCAAAGGAAACCATAAACAAGACAAAAAGACAACCTTCAGAATGGGAGAAAATATTTGCAAATGAAGCAACTGACAAAGGATTAATCTCCAAAATTTACAAGCAGCTCATGCAGCTCAACATTAAAAAAACAAACAAACAAACAAAAACAACCCAATCCAAAAATGGGCAGAAGACCTAAATAGACATTTCTCCAAAGAAGATATACAGATTACCAATAGACACATGAAGGAATGCTCAACATCATTAATCATTAGAGAAATGCAAATCAAAACTACAATGAGATACCATCTCATAACTGGTCAGAATGGCCATCATCAAAAAATCTACAAACAATAAATGCTAGAGAGGGTGTGGAGAAAAGGGAACCCTCTTGCACTGTTGGTGGGAATGTAAATTGATACAGCCACTATGGAGAACAGTATGGACATTCCTTAAAAAACTAAAAACAGAACTATGATACGACCCAGCAATCCCACTACTGGGCATATACCCTGAGAAAACCATAATTCAAAAAGAGTCATGCACCAAAATGTTCACTGCAGCTCTATTTACAATACCCAGAACATGGAAGCAACCTAAGTGGCCATCAACAGATGAATGGATAAAGGAGATGTGGAACATATATACAATGGAATATTACTCAGCCATAAAGGAAGGAAACTGAGTTATTTGTAGTGAGGTGGATAGACCTAGAGACTGCCATACAGAGTGAAGTAAGTCAGAAAGAGAAAAACAAATACCGTATGCTAACACATATATATGGAATCTAAAAAAAAAAAAAAAAAATTGGTGATGAAGAACCTAGGGGCAAGATGGGAATAAAGATGTAGACCTACTAGAGAATGGACTTGAGGGTATGGGGAGGGGGAAGGGTAAGCTGTGACAAAGTGAGAGAGTGGCATGGACATATATACACTATCAAACATAAAATAGATAGCTAGTGGGAAGCAGCTGCATAGCACAGGGAGATCAGCGTGGTGCTTTGTGACCACCTAGAGGGGTGGGATAGGGAGGGTGGGAGGGAGGGAGATACAAGAGGGAAGAGCTATGGGGACATATGTATATGTATAACTGATTCACTTTGTTATAAAGCAGAAACTAACACACCATTGTAAAGGAATTATACTCCAATAAAGATGTTAAAAGAAAAAAGCCTGCAGTAAGTCTCATTGCCATTTGTACATCGCCTTACTTTTTCTCTATAATGTATTGAGATTGGTTTAAAAAATGTTGTGAGATATGAGGTATAAAGTATTCAATAAGTCCACAGATAGTCTTGCTAGCAACAACATAAGAGAAAGTGAAGCACATCCAAATCTAGAATCAGTGTCTACCTCATTGAAGACAAATCCCTGCCTCATCCAGGACAAAATTTATTGAAATCAATGGATAGTTTGTAAGTGTAGTTATTACTAATTGAGTATTTTCCATATATCATCAACAATTGAAAATAAAATTAACAGAAATTTGTATTATAATGAAATTAACTTTAACATAGCAAAGATAAAGTTATAATTGAAAAACAGATATCTGCATGGTATCTACATATAGAGCCACTAATCTTTTGACAGACTCTGTCAGTGTGTCTCTATTAACTTCTGAGGGAATGGGTGCCTTGATTTCAATAACTGTTGTAGATTAGTTTAAAAAGAAATATGTGTAGAGTAGAAAAGGCGATATAATCATTTAATGTACCTTGAAAAAAAGTCCTTAACAACCAGCTGGTTCATCTAAGGCAATAGTCAAGGCATCATTCTGATTTGACCTCTGGGGAAGACCTGGCAATTAGTTCTAAGTATTGTGAGCAAAAAATATCTATTTATTTTGTGATAAGATACACCACAACGTACATTTTTTCAAATGACATACTGTGTTAGTTTAGCCTTGAACGAGTTCTTCTGAAACTGATTACCAATGAGATAAACTGATAGCATTTGGTTTTTCAAGCAAAGGAGTAAATCCACCCCTTACTCATAAGGGAATTCCATCAAGGTGCAAACAGCCCAAAAGATGAAAATTTGATTTATTTACCTGGTTTATTTATCTCTTAGGCAGTTTAATTTTCTGCGTAATAGGAGAATTGGCTGGGACTTTTCCACTTTGTAGTTTTCAAAAATTTAGTCTTTATGAATTTTCATCTGGGGATAAAGGATGACTCACCTTCTATTCCAATCCCTCTCCTTCTTCCACAGATTTTATTCTGGTTGCTATATACTAAAAGACAAAGAAACAACCAAAAAAGTATTTAGCTTGGAAATTATCATCTAATTATTTGGATTAATGGAGAAGATGGGAGGCTCACGTGACATATGACACAACAAGAAACAAAAATCGTTTATGTTGTTTATTTACAGGACTCGGTTACCATTAGTGTGGGATGGAGATGGTGAAAGAAAAGAACTTTTTTCTTTCTTCCTTTCTTTCTTTCTTTTTCGTGTCATAATGAGTGTACATTCTCTATATGGAAACACACAACAAGCCAGTTAGTAGCAACTCAAATAGATATATGAGACACTATGGAGGCAGTTTCCAAATTCTGGACAAGCTGTTAGAAAAAGCTCAAAAACTGGAAGAAATTTCAGAGAGCAGGCAAGGCTGAAGTGGGCGTTGAAACATGGGTAGGCTTTGGGTCAACAAAGGGGAAGAGTACATTTGACAGTGGATTTAACAAATATTAATTGCTTTTAGACATTATTACTATGCTAAGTTTAGATCCATTTTTGATAAATTAGGTAATTTATTTACGTAAATTAAATTCATTGAAAATCTCGACCTAAATCAAAATTCAGCCATAGTGGAAGCTTCCAAACTTTATAGATAATGGCTTTTGACCTAAAAGAGACATGTAATTTTAAACAACCGTAATATAGAGAAGCATTGTTCGTTGAGTGCCTGAGTGCCTGGTTCTCATTCATGACAACCTGAAGGACGCGGAATTTGTTTTTCTTCACTGGTTCCAGGCAAAGTTAAAATAGCATTTAAAATTCCAACCAAAGTAACTTTAAAATAGAAATGGATTTTTTTTTCAGAAAAAAAGTTTGAGATAAACGCCCTCAAGCTTCTCGCCTTCATCGGACCCCAAATAGTCATGTTTAGTCTTGCAATGTTTCCTATTATATGGATATAGGGCAAAACGAAAGCAATATTCTAATTAGAAATAAAGCGTTGGTGTTTCTCAGGCTGAAAAATCACATCCACCAAGTTCCTTTCTCTCCGAAGAAAATTTCGATTTTTAAATAAACCTCATTCTCGAAAGGGAAAAAGCACTAAGAAAAAGACAAATGAAAAAAGCAGGAACTACCCGAAAATGTTTATTAAAGAGCTTCTGTGTGCTAGACTGAGAAGCAGGAAGTGGATTTCTCCTGCGCACCGAAACCCCCGATCTCTTCCTGGATTCCGGCAACCAATCAGGCCGTGGAGGGAAAGAGCGGGCGCCCGGGCAAATTTAAACTGCCCGCGCAATCTGCACCCCCGCAGGAATCCAATTCTTTGTCCCAGAGCCATGAGTATTTGGATTTACTACGAATGTAAAAGTTAACTCCTCTCTCGTTACTTAACCCTAAATGGTAACAGAATTGTTACCTGAACCTTTTTAAATATACGAAGTACCTAAACGACAATGAAAAGGCCAGGGCAGGGTTACAAGGAGTTCCAGAGCTTTGCCAGGGTCAGGTAACATCATTTCTGTAGTTAGTGGTATCTTAAACTTACCGTGACAGGAAAGTCCTAAAGGACTGTTCAGCAATTGCTCTACTTCGCAGACTAAATACTGTAATGAGCTACGAAGGCCAGCGCAGAAACAAAACCAGCACCAGCTCTCTCTCTGAGCACATGGTGGCTCTTAAAAGAGCCGTTAAAATTGTTTGCAGCCAACTCACTGTTTACTTGGCGCTGGTGTACTTTGTGACAGCCTTGGTGCCCTCGGATACGGCGTGCTTGGCCAGCTCCCCGGGCAGCAGCAGGCGCACGGCCGTCTGGATCTCCCTGGACGTGATGGTCGAACGCTTGTTGTAATGCGCCAGGCGCGACGCCTCGCCCGCGATGCGCTCGAAGATGTCGTTGACAAACGAGTTCATGATGCCCATGGCCTTAGACGAGATACCGGTGTCCGGGTGGACCTGCTTCAGCACCTTGTACACATAGATGGAATAACTCTCCTTGCGGCTGCGTTTGCGCTTCTTACCATCTTTCTTCTGCGCCTTAGTTACCGCCTTCTTGGAGCCCTTTTTCGGAGCAGGAGCAGATTTAGCTGCTTCCGGCATGATGGAAATCAACTCAAAAGAATTCAAGAAAAAAAAATAGCGTAGTAAAACATACGATGTGTCCTTTTTATATAGAACCTCTTATGCAAATAAGGTGATAAGTTAAATCTTGTGTCTGATTGGTGGCTGTTTAAGAAGCCGTAAGAAATTAGTTTTGCCCAATCACAACGCAAGAATCCTACTGCCGCCTTTCCATTGGTTAAAATGAAGCCACAATCCTAACCAATGACATACCTCCTTTTTCGCGCCCAATAAGGGTTATAAAAAGTGCTGCCGCCCCCTATGCTTTCGTTTTGAAAGACTTCTGAGGTATATTCGTTGGTTTCATGATGTCTGGACGAGGTAAGCAAGGCGGGAAAGCTCGCGCCAAGGCCAAGACCCGATCTTCACGGGCGGGGCTCCAGTTTCCCGTTGGCCGAGTGCATCGCCTGCTCCGCAAGGGCAACTATGCCGAACGGGTCGGGGCTGGCGCGCCGGTGTACCTGGCGGCAGTGCTGGAGTACCTGACCGCGGAGATCCTGGAGCTGGCGGGCAACGCGGCTCGCGACAACAAAAAGACGCGTATCATTCCGCGTCATCTGCAGCTGGCCATCCGAAACGACGAGGAGCTTAACAAACTGCTTGGCAAAGTTACCATCGCTCAGGGTGGGGTCCTGCCCAACATCCAGGCCGTGCTGCTGCCCAAGAAGACTGAGAGCCACCACAAGGCTAAGGGCAAGTAATTGCATAGATTATAGCAACTCTAGTAAATTCAAACCAAAGGCTCTTTTCAGGGCCACCCATGTTTTCTGTAAAAGAGTTTAACATTTGTTACGTTGGACGATGAAAAGCGGTAGTGAGATTTAATAAAAGTTTCTGAAACATTTTGGTACAAAAGAAGTACTACGCTGACTCGAATTTAGCACACGGTGCAGCAAGTACCTGACCAGGCGGCCTGCGAGAGCGCGCCGGCCACGGGCGGCGTGAAGAAGCCACACCGCTACCAGCCCGGCACGGTGGCCCTGCGCGAGATCCGCCGCTACCAGAAGTCCACGGAACTGCTGATCCGCAAGCTGCCGTTCCAGCGCCTGGTGCGCGAGATCGCGCAGGACTTCAAGACAGACCTGCACTTCCAGAGCTCGGCCGTGATGGCGCTGCAGGAGGCGTGCGAGGCCTACCTGGTGGGGCTCTTCGAGGACACCAACCTGTGTGCCATTCACGCCAAGCGCGTCACCATCATGCCCAAGGACATCCAGTTCCCCTACAGATCAACGGAGAGCTTCGTGGCACGATAGTCTCCCTCACCCAACTACTGTCAGCCACATACGTTTTCCCTAACAGTACATGTGCCACGAGGCAATGTTGCTACGTTAAAATATTGGGATTACATCTGTAGATGTGACACCACTCTGGAGCCCGAGAAAGGTTTCTCATATTTGGGGTGCGGCCTAAATCTCAAATGTTGTTGCCTCAGGAGAACTTGACAGGTTAGTTATTTCTAACGAACTTTAAACCGATCAAGACATTTGAGGAAATGTTTTCCATAACTATTGCTATTGAAATGTTGCCAAGTGTTGCCAGTCACGCAGACTTAAACTTCTGCCTCGTAGACTTAAAGTAAGTGTGGGGTAAGGAAAATAATATAGAGGATTATGATATGGTTCGACAAAGTAGTTAGTAAGTAGTGGAGAAATGTAGTGTGTTGTGGGCTCCTGACAGAAACCAAGTCAGCAAAGCTGATAAGGGTTACCTTTGAAAGAGTTATTTGATGTGACATTACAAGTAACTTCTGTTGCTGTAACCAAATGAGGAATACCCCTTCCAATGGTTTTTACTGCCTAGGTTGCAGAATCTAGCCTCTTACTCTCCACTCACTGAACTCTTTTAATTGATGTCATCTCAAAATAAAAGACGTTAACTTTTTTTTTTTTTTTAATATCGTGAACACCTTTGGCTGTGTGGTGACTAAGTGGAAACTTCTCAGAATAATGTTTTAAGTGTACAAAATGCAAAAGTTGCAAAAAAATTTATTACATTACAGTTATCAAAGAATTTTTTAAAAGAATTTGATAGAGTGACATATGTGCTTATATAGTTAACACACTACATAACAGTCTTTTGGGGAGCCTAACTGCCATCAGCAATAAGATAAGTATAAAAGATGGTTTAAGATAACTCAGCAATTGTTATGAAAAATGAAACATCTGTGATTTCCACTGGGTAACAAAGTAACAGGTACTGAGGTTTGAGGCCTAAATTCATAATAAAGTGAAATGCCAAAGTTCAGTTAAAGGTTAATTAAAATATATTTTTTTCTCCATCTAAACTCATGGACTTCCCCCCTCACCACTACAGCCACCACCCCATCCACATCCTGCTGATTTTTATCCTCAGAGGCATTGTGGCATATATGGATCCCAGGTGAAAAACTCTTGCTGTAAGATTTGGTCAATCTAACCCATTCTTTTGCAACTTAATTATGATTTTTCACTGAAACTGCCTCTTCATAGCTGGAATTTCTTTAGCACTTAAGTCCATTAATATCTCATATAATTATTCATACCCTTTTATTGTCTTTGTTTTTTGTACTTAAAATAGAACTACTTCCAATCCTAGTATAAATAAGACTCTTGAAATAAAAAGAAATGCTGACAACAGTATCTAACAATGCTAGACACTCAAATGACCCATCAAAAAACAGTAAAATATTTGACTTTTCACAGACTTTTTAGATGTTACGTAACGCAATGATTTCATTCATTATTCAATTGTTCTGTCTTTAAATACGTCTTCCAATTGTAGGGAAGAAACATAATTTTTCCTCCACCCTTCTGAGTTCTTGGCTAAGAGCCTGTAAGCAGATAGATTAGGGGGTTCCCGCACCTGAGCAGGGATTGAACCCGGGCCCTTGGTAGTGAAAGCGTGGAATCCTAGCCACTGGACCACCGGGGAATTTCCAGAATGGATTTATTTACATAAAAGAAGCCATTTTGGCCTAAGCCATTTTGTGATCTAAGCGTGGCGGCAATGCTTGCCCTTGAACGTGTCTCATTAATCAATGATCTTAAGGAAAGTAAGGGAGTGCAGGAACAAAGGAAAAGCAGTCAAGACACAATAGTTCAACAATAAAACAAAGTCCTAGTTCCTCCTCAAGGGATATAGATAAAAATCTGATACAGTCTTTGGGTTCTGCAGGAACTAAGGCCCCCACCTAGGTGGACAATGAAATGATAATTTTGCCCCTAGTGACTTTAGATCAACTAAAGCTTGGACTCTGTCAACCTTTGCTCCAATTCTGTGCTGAATTCTCTGCTCGAGCCCCTTCATGAATATGCATGTACCCTTAGCTTAAAACTTCCCCAGTTTTGCTGTTCACGGAGACACTGCTTTGGGAAGATTCCCGGTGTTCTCCTTACTTGCTGCAAATAGTAATAAATTCTTCCTTCTCCTGATTTTTGGCTTGGTTGTGTCTTTTGGTGCGACACCCACCAAGAGGTGAACCCAGTTTTCAGGTAACAAGCCCTGTAATAAAAGCCAAATTCGAAAGAGAAAAACAAGTTTCTTAACAACTATACCTCATCTATACATGGGAGAAACCCAGGGAAAAATGAGTACCTCTAGAGGTGCCTTAGAATTCCAGGGAATTCCCTGGTGGCTTTCACTGCCAAGGTCAATCCCTTTTCACTGCTGAGTTAAATCCCTGGTCAGGGAATTAAGATCCTGCAAGCTGTGAGGTGCGGCCAAAAAACAAAACAAAACAAATAAAAAGAACTCCAGCTTAAATACCATCTTCCGCTAAAGATGGAGATGTAGGGAGGTCAGGTACGGGGAGGTTAACAGGGAAACAAGGGTAAACTTTGTTAGACATATTTAAATTGATGCCTTCTCCATTGATAAGGGTCTAAAGTTGTTTACTAGGATTAACCTTTGTTCTTCCTGGGAAAGAGAGGAGGAGGGACATCTCTGTAAATCTGTGTCCTGCTTTTAGGGAAACAGAAGGAAAGCAAGAAGATTTTCTTGGATCTGCTTCATCTCAAACGCCTCTGTTCAGCGAAATAATCCTTATGCTAAATGGTGTATTTTGGGGTGGCCTAGTCTGCTCCCCTTCAACACCAAATACTAACATTTTGTTGATGTATACTATTGTCTGTATTAATGTAAAAAATCTGAACTCATGCATTATATTTTAAATGATACACAGAGAATATTTCTAAACAAGTTTTTGGAAATCATTCTAAGAGTTTTGAACAGAGGAATGGCATAACCTGATTTACATTTCTTTGAAAGTTCACTAAGGCAACTGTATGGTGAATACAAAGTTTAGAAGTAATGATATAAATTAGGAAGCTATTGCAGTGGTCTTTTTGAGAGATAATGGTGGTTTGGCTTAAATTGGGGTAATAGACAATGGTTAGGTATAGGATATATTTCACAAGTGTAACCAATAAAGTTTGCTGCTGGATTTGATTTGTATTGTGTAGGAGAGGAAAAAAAAATTTCCCTTTGAATTCTTGACTTAGACTGCCTAGAATAAAAGACAAGTGAAAAAGAGAAAAACCACCAAAAATTTATTAACATGTAAACCTCATGTATACAGGAGAGACACAAGAAAAATGAGTAAACTCCTCAAGATGGCCCAAGCCACCACCTTACACACCGTCATTATCTAAAGACAAAAGAAAGTTGTGTCGGGAAGGGGGCCCACATTATCAGAAAAAAAACATAAGAAACAAGGGTTTGTTATGCAGGTTAAAGTGGGTGCCTTCTCCCATAAGATCTTTTTCATGATTTAGAATCATCCTTCCCTTCATAGTATAGAGAGGGAGACACAAATGGAGCTTTCCTCTATAAATATGTGTCTCTTACAAAAAGGTAACTTCTGTTTTCAGAGATTCACCTGTCTATGCTGTTTCTCAAAAATAATTAGTTCAAAATAACCCTTAGGACAAAGAGACATACTTCGGGATGGCATATTCAGCCGCCCTTCAACAGTGAAAGAACATAAAGATACAAAGAAAATACTGGATTTGAACTGTTCATCTCAACATATTAAGTCAGTTACTATGTTAGAAAACGGCCCGAAGAGCATGGTATTTTTATCAAATAATATATTGTATGTTTATAGAACAATAAACCTTTGCTTATCAATTTCAGAAATTATAAAGAATCTGACAAACTTTTCAGATATCTATCCATTGCTAGTCTTATAATCACTAGTTGTTATGCAAAAACTCATGAAATCGGTTAGGAAGGGAGGCTAGTAGTTGGTGGGAATTTTACTCATTTTTAAAGTAGAGAAGGGGGCCTCCCCTGTTGGTCCAGTGGTTAAGACTCCACGCTCACAATGCAAAGGGCCTGGGTTCCATCCCTGCATGCCGCAGCTAAAGACCCCGCAGGCTGCAACGAAGGTCCCGCGTGCCACAGAAGACCTGGCTCAGCCAAAAAAAAAAAAAAAAAAAAATGTAGAGAAGGGTCTGTAAAATATAATCCAGTTAACTAATGTTGGGAAAATATAATGTAAAACAAAAGAAGAGAAAGTTTATTATTGAATAAGCTTAATGCTTATTCAAAATATAATGCTCTACACGGGCAATCTTTTAAAGAGATTGCAAAGAGAGAAAAGAATCTCACTCTTTTATATAGGTAAGTAGATCCAACCCATTACATTAGGTAGGTTTTGCAATCTGGAGTCAGGAAACTGGGAAATAGATACGATTTTCCTTGATGATTAAAGAGAGGACTCTAAGGTCCTTGAGGAAACTTTCCTGAGTTAAGAGGCTGGCAAAGGGCTTTTTTTAGCCACCTTACGTACATTTGAAAAGGACAGAGAAAGAAATTTTGAAAGAGAAAAAGGAAAGGAAAGGGACACTCAGGGAGAATTAAACCTCTTATTTTCAACTTGTATTTGCCCTTAAATTAACTTGTTGAATTATGCTGGATATATACCCATCTCTGTAATATATACTGAATTTTGTTCCTGTTGGTTGAATCATTTTTGTTTTTGCAAAGGTTTTTATTTATTTTATGAAATTTATAGTTTATAGGAGTACTTTGAAAATACTGTATTGCAACCTTGCTAAAAGTAAATTTCATTGAAATAAAGGAAAGTGAAAGAAAATCATTGAATAACAATGGGATTATATGCTAATGCTGAAAGAAGGGATTCAAATTTCTCAATTTAAGCAATAGTAAAATAGTATATATTTTTTAAATTAAGTATATACAACCAAGAATGTTTGAAATATATAATCATTCTTTTAATAAAGGCTTTCTTAGAAAGACAAAGGTAGACTTTCTTTTCTCTGCATTTGAATTTTCTACTTGTTCACTAATGACAAATTAACTGCTCTTCTAATTAATGAACGTTAAATTTTTTTTTTAATTATATGTTACCTAGAAAAAAAACTACTGAGACATTTAAAGACCCAGATTCGGTATTGGGCAGGTTAGGAGGACACAGTACTTCAAAAATAAGAAATCTACCCTAATAAATTTTATAGATTTAATACAATTAAGAGTACTAAAAGAACTACTTTGTTGCAGCTAGATAAAATGATTTATTTTTCTATAATAGTAGAAATTAATTTGAAATAAATAATTATGAGGTATGAATTCACTGGCAAATACTTATTTTTCAACATTACAAATAATTAAAATGCTACAGCACTATACATAGACTGATCAGCAGAATAAAAACTCAAGAAATAATTTTAAGTGAAATATTCAATAAACGATCAATTAAGTTCCTCAAATCAGTGGAGAAAATATTTACTGTTATACTGATTAGCCAGCTGGTTAATTTTTTAAAAGTTAATTCTCTATACAAGAAACCAAGTCTGGATTATTATAGTTAAATTTTTTTAATGATTCTACCCATTATCAGTAAAATAATAATAGGAACTTACATTAAAAATGAAAATTGACACACATTTGGTGGAAGAGAATTTAGCAATATACCTGGAAGATCTTGAAATTCTCTATTTTATTAGCCCATTTTGCTCTATTTCTAGGTAATATATTTCCCCCATATATTAGGAGAAAAACTTCACAAAATGGTATTAACTGTATGCAAATACTGGTAGAGAAAGAAGACATGTATATAAGTAGAGATAAAAGCAGAATATTTTATTATCTGTGCTATTTTATGTATCATCTACAATGTTAAAGTTTTGTTGTTTAACAAGGGTGAGGAGCGAAACACATTAAATGAGAAAAGGGGAGAAAAATAGCCTACGTCTTGAGGAGTCAAAAGAATTAACTGAAAGAGAACAAACGGGAGTAGTACGGCTGGCTCATTCCTTTAGGTCTTTAGGTCCCCTCCCCCAAGCCAGAGGGATTCCCGCCACAGCTCTTCTGGTTTTCACTCTGGTCCGCAGAGGTTACTTTTTAAAAGGAGCTGCGACAAGTTGAGTGCAGTTTTCTGCTCATTTCCTGAGGATGTCTGGACGTGGTAAGGGGGGGAAAGGTTTGGGGAAAGGGGGCGCCAAGCGCCACCGCAAAGTCCTGCGCGATAATATCCAAGGCATTACCAAACCCGCCATCCGCCGCCTGGCCCGACGTGGAGGTGTCAAGCGCATCTCTGGTCTCATCTACGAGGAGACCCGTGGGGTGCTGAAGGTGTTCTTGGAGAACGTGATCCGGGACGCCGTCACCTACACCGAGCACGCCAAGCGCAAGACGGTCACGGCCATGGACGTAGTGTACGCGCTTAAGCGCCAAGGACGCACCCTCTATGGCTTCGGCGGCTAAAAGGAAAAAGTTTGATCCTGTTTATTAAAAAGGCCCTTTTTAGGGCCCCCAAGTTTTCAAAGAAAGGGCTAAAGTAATAATCCGTCTGTACACTGGTGTCTTAAACCATTTAACATAGATCGCTCAAGGCAGTTCACATAGATAACTCTAGGGTGTGGAAAATGGGCTGAGCACAGTATTTAGTGATCGCGGGCCAAGATTCCCCCAGGCACGGGTGGGGCCTCCATCTAGCTTCTCGGCTGCGGGTTGGATTTGTCTGGAGGCCTGAGTTTTATGAGACCAGAGGCCCGGACTCAGGCTCCACTCTAAAATCTCCCTCCAGTCCTTTATATTTCTTAATGTCTGGGGTGAGGGATATGACCTTGTTTCCCCCCATTTTACCAACCATCTGTTACTTGTTTCTCTAGCCGTATGTGTTTTTTAAAAACTAGTAAATTGACCACATAAGATCTTTTTGGTGAGCCCTCATATTACAATATCTTTACTCTGAAGACATGTTTCTCTTTGCTTTGCAGACTTTGTTCCTCCTGGCTGGGGTGGGTGGGGAGGGGGGCGGGCAGGGAGGGCGGCGCAGAGTTCTAGCATTGTCCTGATTCCAAATGGGCTGGAAAGGCCAAAATTTAAAAGCCGAGCGAAAGCATTGTTTTGCCAATTTAATGCCCTTACCGCCATTCTGTATCTTTTTAAGCACATCGTACGGCCAGGGACATGAGATAACTGCTGAGTTAAAAGGCTGCATTTTGGGAGGTCATTGGAGACCCAAGTTTACTGACACATAAATGCATATTAGAACACCGGTGGTGGAGAAAAAAGGACACGTGTCACAGAGGCTGTTAAGGCTTAAACAGGAAGCCACTGTACCTCACACAGAAGACCCCCGAAACAAGAATGATTCGCTTTGTGTTCACGTGTTAACTTACCAGATCTAAGGGCCGTGTTTCTGAGGCACTTGGTAGTATAATTGGTTTCCTTCTATTCAGAGGCAATTTACGACCACAGTACGTATGATTCAGTACAATGGAATTCTCAATCGCTCACGTTATCGCTAGAACTTAAACCTAAATTCAGAGTCCGTATTTTCAGCTCTAATACTGACAACTTAGTGGCTCTTAAAAGAGCCTTTGGGGTTAGATATAAAAGTTACTTGACAAATTTACTTGGCGCTGGTGTACTTGGTGACAGCCTTGGTACCCTCGGACACGGCGTGCTTGGCCAGCTCCCCGGGCAACAGCAGGCGTACGGCCGTCTGAATCTCTCTGGACGTGATGGTCGAGCGCTTGTTGTAGTGCGCCAGGCGCGACGCCTCGCCCGCGATGCGCTCGAAGATGTCGTTGACAAACGAGTTCATGATGCCCATGGCCTTAGACGAGATGCCAGTGTCTGGATGGACCTGCTTCAGCACCTTGTACACGTACACGGAGTAGCTCTCCTTGCGGCTGCGCTTGCGCTTCTTGCCATCCTTCTTCTGCGCTTTGGTTACCGCCTTCTTAGAGCCCTTCTTCGGGGCCAGAGCGGACTTCGCCAGCTCAGGCATGATCTATAAACAAGCAACGTAAAGCGACAAAAAACAGTTGGGACGCAAAGTACCTCCTTTATATAGAAGCTCTTATGCAAATAAGGTAAGTCGAAGTCCTATGTCTGATTGGTGGCTGTTCAAGAAGCCGTCCGAAATTAGTTCTGCCCAATCAGAACGCAAGAATCCCAATTTCACCTTTCCATTGGCTAAAATGAAGCCACATCCTAACCAATGACACACCTTCTTTTTCGCGCCCAATAAGGGTTATAAAAAGTGCTGTCCTTGCACTTTCCCTTTAGTAGCTGTTTGAGGTGACGTTGCCGAGCTCGTAATGTCCGGACGAGGCAAACAAGGCGGTAAGGCTCGCGCGAAGGCTAAGACCCGGTCTTCGCGGGCCGGGCTTCAGTTCCCCGTGGGCCGAGTGCACCGCCTGCTCCGTAAAGGCAATTACGCCGAGCGGGTCGGGGCCGGCGCGCCGGTGTACCTGGCGGCGGTGCTGGAGTACCTGACGGCCGAGATCCTGGAGCTGGCGGGCAATGCGGCCCGCGACAACAAGAAGACGCGCATCATTCCGCGCCACCTGCAGCTGGCCATCCGCAACGACGAGGAGCTCAACAAGCTGCTGGGTAAAGTCACCATCGCGCAGGGCGGCGTCCTGCCCAACATCCAGGCCGTGCTGCTGCCTAAGAAGACCGAAAGCCATCATAAGACCAAATAAGTAACAAGGTGAGAAAAGCTGAAAAACAAAGGCTCTTTTCAGAGCCACCTACACTGTCAAAGAGAAAGCTGGTACACACAATCTTGTGTTTTGAGTGATAAGATTACAAAGTGCTTCTGTTCTCTTAAGGGGGTGGAGCACAACTCCAATAGTAATTCGGCACTTGGTCTGAACTGAAAGGACTACTTGCAGATTCACATGGACTAGTATGTGCAGGAGAGGCTTGTTCACAAGTTGGGAGGTGAATCCGATAGGCAAGTACCTGAAGTCAGTTAATAAAAC
Organism: Mesoplodon densirostris; assembly: GCF_025265405.1. Taxonomy (NCBI): domain Eukaryota; kingdom Metazoa; phylum Chordata; class Mammalia; order Artiodactyla; family Ziphiidae; genus Mesoplodon; species Mesoplodon densirostris. Next base: position 22,050,642 of record NC_082670.1, read on the forward strand.
TAATGTTACCTAGAAGTAGTGTCCTTAGGCAGCCAAAATACGGATGCACTGATGGCTTTTAGGAAACTTTGCAATTCTGAATGTACTGTTTAGAAAAGTCCTTTGAAAGCATCCTGGTTAAGTGACCTTACTAAAGGATAGTTTCATCAGATGATGAAATTCTTAAAATTCCACTCAGCAGCCGTTTACATTTTCTTTAGGATTTAATTCTAATGGGAACTAGAGTTTGTCGGTTTAAAATATGCAGAATTTATTTAATCCCATATTAGTAAATCCTTGGTCCTATTTCTTTGGGACTCATTTAATGCACTTTTGTAGTAACTCAGGATACAACAGTCAATTCAAACCTAGAAAATCTACCTCCCTGGAGTTTACTCTAGGTGAGGGAGCCATAAATAAACATGTGAATATATAATATGTAAGATGATACACATCCTGTGAAAAACAGAGGACATAAGCCATATTTTAGATACGGGGTAAATGGAGATTACTTCTTAAAAGTGTTACTTGCTCAGAGACCTACATAAATTTAAAAAAGAACGAGACAGGCAGATACTAGAGGAAGAGTATTTCAAGTAGAGGGAACTGAAAATGCAAAAGCCTTAGGACAGAAAATGTGTTTTTCTTGGGCACAACCAGAAGGCCCATTAGGCGATGAACTTAAAGGGGGGTGGGGGGGGGGGAGGACACCATAATATAGGACTTCGGGTGTGTAAATTAATGTGTATAAGTAATCAAAAGCAATAGCAACCCTGATCTCTGAGATAATAAATTTGATAATACAGATTAGCTAGATAGAAAAAGCTGTGGAATCCAACCCACTTTTTAGAAAAGACACCATAAAAACAGTATTGACTGGGTGGGGGGGTGATGAATTGGGAGATTGGGATTGACATATATACACTATTGATACTATGTACAAAATAGATAACTAATGAGAACCTACTGTATAGCACAGGGAACTCTACTCAGTGCTCTGTGGTGACCTAAATGGGAAGGAAATGCAAAAAAGAGGGGATATACGTATACGTACAGATGATTCACTTTGCTGTACAGTAGAAACTAACACAACATTGTAAAGCAACTACACTCCAGTAAAAATTAATGTAAAAAACAATATCGACTTTATTATGTGGTTCAAAAACTGAAAGATTGAGAACATAGTTTATAATTCAATACAGGATTTATTTGCTACTCCTAGTCTTTGCTTGCAGAAGCCCTGTCGAATGAAGTGCTAATAAAATGCAAGACACCCAGGAAAAAAATTATGGTGATATAGTGATGTAGGTTGAGTTCTCTGGAAGCAGATGCTGAGATGGAGTTTGGGGTGCAAGACGTTTATTAGGGACCAACATCTGTGAAGGAAGGAAGGAACTAGGATTGGACAGAGAATGTCAAACTGTGATACAGGCCAGACAAACATGTGGGGAGCAATGGAGCCTGTATTGCCTGTCAGAGTTGCCCCACATTGGGTGAAAATGTCTCTGGATCAGGCTTTACTTCTGCCACTGATGTGGACTGCCCTGAGAAAGGGTGTGCCTTGAGTTGGGTGGAGATCTGCAACTCTGGGGAACCCTGGAGATAAGAGCTGCTGCCTATATACTAAGTGTACTCTGCAGTTGGGCAGCAAGTCTTTCCTTGGTGGGGGATCTGGATACTGCATTTCCATGTCTATGACATACATTAACATGAATATAAATATCAGTGTTGCGTAATGTCTATGATGGTATTTGTAAAACTGACTTTAGCATACATAGTTTCTTTACCTTCATTGGGGAATTTAAAAGGGATGTGTTTTCTTTTTAGAGAAATGAGAAAACTTACTTTCTAAAAATCTTTACTAATTTCATATACTCCTGTAAGAGTTTTCGATGCCACAATCATTGCAAATGGAAGGTGATATAAAACAATAAGGAATATGAGAGAATCTTCCACTGGCCTTTTCTCCCTCCTCCAGATCCAGCAATCACTTCACTTATCCAGTCCTGGGTTCCAGTTTTGTACCATAATGTGAAGGCTTCAAAGTAAATAGTTGAGGCCCCAAAAGAGAAGAGAATGAGGCTTTAAAGAAAACATGGAAGAGATATTCAGTGCAGACATTTATGGGCTACATATGTAACATGAATGCGCTTGAGGTGGGTATCATTCCAGTTTCAATTTATAAAAGAAATGCTATGGGACTAAATGTTTGAGCCTCCTGCCCCCCTTTCATATATTGAAATCCTAACCCCGCAATGTGATGGTATTTGGAGGTGGGGGCTTGGGAGGTAAACGGGTTTAGATGAGGTCATGAAGGTAGAATCTTCATGATGGGATTAGCACTCTTGTAAGAAGAAGAGACCAGAGCTCCCCACCCACTCCTGGAGCCCACAAAGAAGAAATCACATGAGCACACAGAGAGGTGGCAGCACCTACAAAGCAGGAAGCAGGTCTTCACCAGACATGGAATCTGTTGGCACCTTGCTCTTGGACTTCCCAGATTCCAGAACTATGAGAAATAAATGTTTGTTGTTTAAGCCACCCATCCTATAATATTTGTCATAGCAGCCCAAACTGAGTAAGACAAGAAAGAACAATGTAATTTATTCAATCGGATTCTCAATTTGTAAGAAATAAAGCTATAAATCAAGATATTAGCTACCTCAGCACAGAACCCACACATAACTGCCTTCTCTTAACTATCTGGTCTTATACACTTTGGTCTAAGGTATGAGTAGGAACGTTAAAGGGAGATGTTGAAAAATTTGTACATGGACAATTTTGCAGTCACTGATTGGTTGGGATAAGAGGTTGACTGATACCCACAGGATAGATCATCATTTCTACCCCATTCTTAAGAGCCTCCTTCATCGTGGAAGCCCTCTGGTGGTCATTTTGGGGTAACTCATATACTGACTGTGTCCTTGTACATTACACTCCACAAGACCTTCATGATAATAATTTTCTAGTCATGTTTTCCATGTCCTTGATTAGCTGGATAACTCACTAGTCACTGTCTATAAATTAGTAAAGATACATATAGACTCGCTTTTCCTGCATCAGGCCAGATTCCGTACCATAAGAAGTGGACAACCAGATGTACCACCCAATATTCTGCTGACGGGGGATTTCTTTTCACTACTCTCTCTCAAGACCTCCCATCTCTAAGTGGAGGCATAACTTGTAGCTCACAGCTATCCAATTCTACTAGTGCTAAAATGCTCTGCAAAGCCACTCTAAACAGGGCCATGATTGTTAATCCTTTGTTAGCTGGTCATAGGGAGTTTACCAAGAGGTTATAAAAAAGAGTTGAAGGAGAGGTGGCAAAGCAATAGAAACAGATAGCACAGGAGTCTGAGCATCACACATCTTGCTCAGACCATCACAGATCTGGTCTTGTCTATAGAATTTCATTTTAAAATGAAATGCTACTGTGATATACATCTTTATAATTTGGTAGATCATAGGACACCCAGTTCCTGGTGAATATTTTGGGGCACATATTTGCTTTATGTCCCACTGTCAGGCATTCAGTAATTAAAATGGCTCAGTAGATGCTAGAGGCTACTTTTCAAATAAATAATAGTTGCCATCAGAGTAAGACTTGGGCTTATTCTAAATCCCCTGGTGTGATACTCTTCATGAGTTTTGCAAGAGTCTCCTTAGAGCATTTCTGTCTGCCATGCATAACTCCAGACCAATGACTCTTATGCATCATAAAGCCCAAGTGGCAGGAAATGCACTTCAAAGTGGGGCCTACTGAAAACCAGCAGGCTTACAAATTATCTGATAGCTGGTGAGGGTAGCATATCCAGATATGGTACATGTCACTTTGGGGAAATAAGAATGTTAGTAGCTCAAAGGGTAGCAAGAGAACTTTTCAGATGAAAGAAATAAAAACTGATAGGAAAGATCCTACAGAGGTTATTATTATTATTACTATTACTATTATTATTTGGCCACACCACATGGCATCTTAGTTCCCCAACCAGGGATTGAACCTGGGCCCAAGGCAGTGAAAGCATGAAGTCCTAACCACTGAACCATCAGGGAACTCCCCTTACAGAGATTTTTTTAAAAATAATATAGGAAAGAGAGGGAAGCGTTTCTGGAGCTATGCCCCTGAGTAAGAGAGTTTTAAATTTATTTTTAATAGAAAATTTAGGAAAGTCAGAAGTAGAAAAGTCCATGGCATTGATAAACATAGAGCTAGCAGGTTGGATTAGGCCACCCTGTCTCTTATCCTACTCAGAATCACTGTAGTAAAAGTGTCAGGCAAAATCCTCAGAAAGACTTTCAAAAATAAAAAGCACAAGAAGAGAGGCCATTTTCTAGGCCTGTGCCACACCAAGGACTAACACACAGGACTGGCTTTTCTCTCTTCTTATAGAGAAGCACATGCAAATCAGTCCAATTGCCAAAAACACCCCAGCAGAAAATGCAGAAAAGCACTTGTGTCCATAAATAGGGTGCTTTCTAAATAGGGTGAGAGGAAGTCCCTGAGGGAAAGAAAGGAAGGACAGGTCCAACGCGAACAGGCCTGAGACAAAAGCAGCCTGCATTCCCTGTACAGGCAGCATTTCCTTTCCTTCAGCTTAGCTGAGCTCATTTCCTTGAGACAGAGAATCCCTAGCTCTCTTCCCTGATCAAATTAATACTGGGAAGCAGGTAATTCTTCAGCAAACCTGCCAGTAATTAGGGTGGCTTTGTGTGATCTAGAAGAAAGGAGATAAAGAAAATCTCAGAAAATTAAAGACATCATTTTGGCTCTGCTAAAGAAGCTTTATATGGTCACCTGCTGAGGTAATTCTGAACTCCTTTGCCTTCATTTTCTAACGGTTTTTCCTTCCCACAGCCTCTGCACTCAATAAAGCCATTTGTGTGGCCACATACTGTTGGGAGAAGTTGCCTCCATAAAGGATTGGACTGGAATCTCTGTGCATTCATTCATTCATTGTGCACCCGAGCAATATTCATAAAGAACTTACTAAATGTGGAACCCTGGTGATAGACTATTGAACACGACAGTTATCTCCTCTTGGAGCACAGTTGGGGAGGGGAGGGAGGGAGGGAGGAGACTGACATTAATTTAAAATAACTTTAGTAACTAATACATCATAAGAAACTGATATGGGGACACTGACAAAAAAATAAAAGAAGGATCATGGAACAGAGAAAATAAATTTGACTTAGACCAAGAGGAACGTGTTGTGTGGAGAGCAGAGTTCAAAAAAAGCTTCCCCAGTGAATTCAATGGAGAGCTGAAGCATGAATGGAATTCAACCAGGTAAAGAGAAGAAGGGAAATCATTCTGTACCAAGGAAAGAGCACGTCCAGGACCCTGACTCTACTGTGCGCAGGCAGAGGTGTCTGTGACGGGGTGCGGGCGGCCTGTAGAGCTTCCAGGCCATACAAGAAGCACTGTCCCCTGTCCCCCTCGGGCAACTGGCAAAACTGGAAGAAACAGGTTTCAATGAGGTGTAAGCACCCCGAGACACCGAACATTTTCTCAGTTGGGCAGGCTGAGTCCAGGGGCGTGCCAGATTCACAGATGTGTGTTTCAGGATGGAGCCATATCCCTTCCTTTGAACTCACTTTTGGCACCTGATATGATGCCAGATTCTATGCCAAGCACCTGGAGATTCTGACCAGTTTGGCCAAAAATGCGACCCAGTAAGGTTCAATTCGAAGCAACACCCTCTCCATTCTATCGCTGGAGGTCTGAGGACCACGCTTTTTAAAACTAAGCAAGAGACCTGCATGGGCTGGAAGTGGAAGTGAGAGTAGTCAAATCTGCAAGTGTTAGCAACCCCAGAGAGGAGCCATCATGTTTGGAAAATTCCATGTAGTGAAACTTAATTTTGTTCCTTTTGGTTTGTTTGCCAGGAGCAACATACTGTATTAGCAAGTGGAGGAGCAGAATAGGGCAATAAACTGAGAAGGCATTTCTAAATAAAGACAGAAAACAAAGTGCATGTTTCTTTAGATGACAGAAATAGATGTTCCTGAGAAAAGAGCAGAGGTAGCGCTCTAAAATAGATGCTCCCTGATGGCATGCTGTGATCGTATAGTGGTTAGTACTCTGCGTTGTGGCCGCAGTAACCTTGGTTCGGATCCGAGTCACACCAGGAGCTTTATTCCTCATATGCACATCACCGAGTTTTTTCCAACACTGCCATGGAGACAGCTTCTCTAAAACCTTTGCAAAATTGAAGACAAATGTTCAGCATCCTGCTGCCACTGGAGAGCCAAACAGAAAGTATCCATGGTTTTGGGGGGTTTTTATGTTTGTTTTGGGTTTTTTTCCTCCAATTCTTCTCTTCCCAACCATACCCATGTCCAACACTCCTGTTGGCATTGGCTGGAAGTCCCAATGAAGAAGTTGAGGTAATAACAATAAAAATAGAAAACTTTTCCTTTTAAACAGGATGAAATGACTGTTTAAATGCAGATCTGGTTTATTGTGGCAATCTTTTCTTGCACACAAAGGACTGATTATGAATCACACATTTCTTTTTTTCTTCTTTTGGATGCATTTTATTTTTTTTTAATTTTTATTGGAGCATAGTTGATTTACAATGTTGTGTTAGTTTCTGCTGTACAGCAAAGTGAATCAGTTATACATATACATATATCCACTCTTTTTAAGATTCTTTTCCCATATAGGTCATTACAGAGTATTGAGTAGAGTGCCCTGTGCTATATATACAGTAGGTCCTTATCAGTTATCTATTTTATATATAGTAGGGTGTATAAGTATCATGGTTAGGTCAGTGCTGAGAAACTGTAAACTTCGATAATCTGGGAGAAATTAGAGGAACTTTTAGGGGGTGGGGATCATGACTCAAGAATAGCCACTATCTCTAGCCTCTTCAGTTTCTTGAGTGAGTTAGAAAGAGGCAAGTGGACTGGGTAAGTGGGAGTGGAAGAGCGTTGATCTGAAGTGGGGAGGTGGCTGGAAAGCAGAAGCAGTAGATGCTACCTGGGGACCACAGTGAGATGACTAAAAAGAAGCAGATCCCCAGAGGAGCGGTGACTTCACTTCTCATAGCACAGCACTCTGAGAATACATATATGGCACCTCATCTCCCCTGGGCCTTGTAAATTTTCAGTGCTCAAAAAAATACTGTCTTCTGCCTTCTTTCTCATATTTTTAGCAGCTTATTAGAAGTTTCAGCATGAAGATATCTTCTTCGATTTCCTAAAGCCTTCCCTTCATAGGGCTAAAATAGCCCCCACTTCTTCCCCAAGTGTCCACCTGACACGGATTCTGAAACTCGAACCAACAAAGCTTCAGAGATATTGTAATTAAGATGAAATGTCTTATATTTTCAGTGTCATCCCTTCAGCAGCCCAGATTTGAGGCTGCTTCCCAGTAGTCTAACAATATTCACAATGACCATCCATGTTCATCTGGATCACATCTACTTCAATTTTCTCTTTTGTGTGTGTTATTTCTACTCAATTTTATAAGGGTGAGTTCAAGGATCAAGTATGTATTAACCCAGACTGTCTCCTATCAATTTTTTTCCCACCAGTGAGTGAGGAAACTCAGATTTAGAACAGAGACAAACATCTTGATCTTTCAATTCTCTAGAACATACTCTCTTCAGCAGTTATTGGCCTGAGT